>NW_027140501.1:1042500-1342500 GCF_036365525.1 Heterodontus francisci | reverse complement strand
GCCTTGTGTTTAAATTTGTGACAGATCAGTATTTCCTCCAGGCCCTGTGTTTAAATTTGTGACAGTTCAGTATTTCCTCCAGGCCTTGTGTTTAAATTTGTGACAGATCAGTATTTCCTCCAGGCCTTGTGTTTAAATTTGTGACAGTTCAGTATTTCCTCCAGGCCTTGTGTTTAAATTTGTGACAGATCAGTATTTCCTCCAGGCCTTGTGTTTAAATTTGTGACAGATCAGTATTTCCTCCAGGCCTTGTGTTTAAATTTGTGACAGTTCAGTATTTACTCCAGGCCCTGTGTTTAAATTTGTGACAGTTCAGTATTTCCTCCAGGCCTTGTGTTTAAATTTGTGACAGATCAGTATTTCCTCCAGGCCTTGTGTTTAAATTTGTGACAGTTCAGTATTTCCTCCAGGCCTTGTGTTTAAATTACTGACAGTTCAGTATTCCCTCCAGGCCTTGTGTTTAAATTTGTGACAGATCAGTATTTCCTCCAGGCCTTGTGTTTAAATTTGTGACAGATCAGTATTTACTCCAGGCCCTGTGTTTAAATTTGTGACAGTTCAGTATTTCCTCCAGGCCTTGTGTTTAAATTTGTGACAGATCAGTATTTCCTCCAGGCCTTGTGTTTAAATTTGTGACAGTTCAGTATTTCCTCCAGGCCTTGTGTTTAAATTACTGACAGTTCAGTATTCCCTCCAGGCCTTGTGTTTAAATTTGTGAGAGTTCAGTACTTACTCCAGGCCTTGTGTTTAAATTTGTGACCGTTCAGTAGTTCCTCCAGGCCCTGTGTTTAAATTTGTGAGAGTTCAGTATTTCCTCCAGGCCTTGTGTTTAAATTTGTGACAGTTCAGTATTTCCTCCAGGCCTTGTGTTTAAATTTGTAACAGTTCAGTATTTACTCCAGGCCTTGTGTTTAAATTTGTGACAGTTCAGTATTTCCTCCAGGCATTGTGTTTAAATTTGTAACAGTTCAGTATTTACTCCAGGCCTTGTGTTTAAATTTGTGACAGTTCAGTATTTACTCCAGGCCCTGTGTTTAAATTTGTGACAGTTCAGTATTTACTCCAGGCCTTGTGTTTAAAGTTGTGACAGTTCAGTATTTCCTCCAGACCCTGTGTTTAAATTTGTGGCAGTTCAGTCTTTCCTCCGGGCCCTGTGTTTAAATTTGTGACAGTTCAGTATTTCCTCCAGGCCCTGTGTTTAAATTTGTGACAGTTCAGTATTTCCTCCAGGCCTTGTGTTTAAATTTGTGAGAGTTCAGTATTTCCTCCAGGCCTTGTGTTTAAATTTGTGACAGTTCAGTATTTCCTCCAGGCCTTGTGTTTAAATTACTGACAGTTCAGTATTCCCTCCAGGCCTTGTGTTTAAATTTGTGAGAGTTCAGTACTTCCTCCAGGCCTTGTGTTTAAATTTGTGACCGTTCAGTAGTTCCTCCAGCCCCTGTGTTTAAATTTGTGAGAGTTCAGTATTTCCTCCAGGCCTTGTGTTTAAATTTGTGACTGTTCAGTATTTACTCCAGGCCCTGTGTTTAAATTTGTGACAGTTCAGTATTTACTCCAGGCCTTGTGTTTAAATTTGTGACAGTTCAGTCTTTCCTCCAGGCCTTGTGTTTAAATTTCTGACAGTTCAGTATTTCCTCCAGCCCCTGTGTTTAAATTTGTGACAGTTCAGTATTTCCTCCAGGCCTTGTGTTTAAATTTGTGACAGTTCAGTATTTCCTCCAGACCCTGTGTTTAAGTTTGTGACAGTTCAGTATTTCCTCCAGGCCTTGTGTTTAAATTTGTGACAGTTCAGTATTTCCTCCAGGCCCTGTGTTTAAATTTGTGACAGTTCAGGATTTCCTCCAGGCCCTGTGTTTAAAGCTGTGACAGACCAGTATTTCCTCCAGACCTTGTGTTTAAATTTGTGACAGTTCAGTATTTCCTCCAGGCCTTGTTTTTAAATTTGTGACAGTTCAGTATTTCCTACAGGCCTTGTGTTTAAATTTGTGACAGTTCAGTATTTCCTGCAGACCCTGTGTTTAAGTTTGTGGCAGTTCAGTATTTCCTCCAGGCCTTGTGTTTAAATTTGTGACAGTTCAGTATTTCCTCCAGACCCTGTGTTTAAATTTGTAACAGTTCAGTATTTCCTCCAGGCCTTGTGTTTAAATTTGTGAGAGTTCAGTATTCCCTCCAGGCCTTGTGTTTAAATTTGTGACAGTTCAGTATTTCCTCCAGGCCCTGTGTTTAAGTTTGTGGCAGTTCAGTATTTCCTCCAGGCCTTGTGTTTAAATTTGTGACAGTTCAGTATTTCCTCCAGACCCTGTGTTTAAATTTGTAACAGTTCAGTATTTCCTCCAGGCCTTGTGTTTAAATTTGTGAGAGTTCAGTATTCCCTCCAGGCCTTGTGTTTAAATTTGTGACAGTTCAGTATTTCCTCCAGGCCTTGTGTTTAAATTTGTGACTGTTCAGTATTTCCTCCAGGCCCTGTGTTTAAATTTGTGACAGTTCAGTATTTCCCCCAGGCCCTGTGTTTAAATTTGTGACAGTTCAGTATTTCCTCCAGACCCTGTGTTTAAATTTGTAACAGTTCAGTATTTCCTCCAGGCCTTGTGTTTAAATTTCTGACAGTTCAGTATGCCCTCCAGGCCTTGTGTTTAAATTTGTGAGAGTTCAATATTTCCTCCAGGCCCTGTGTTTAAATTTGTGACAGTTCAGTATTCCCTCCAGGCCTTGTGTTTAAATTTGTGACAGTTCAGTATTTCCTCCAGGACTTGTGTTTAAAGTTGTGACAGTTCAGTATTTCCTCCAGGCATTGTGTTTAAATTTGTGACAGTTCAGTATTTCCTCCAGGCCTTGTGTTTAAATTTGTGACAGTTCAGGATTTCCTCCAGGCCTTGTGTTTAAATTTGTGACAGTTCAGTATTTCCTCCAGGCCCTGTGTTTAAATTTGTGACAGTTCAGTATTTCCTCCAGGCCTTGTGTTTAAATTTGTGACAGTTCAGTATTTCCTCCAGGCCTTGTGTTTAAATTTGTGACAGTTCAGTATTCCCTCCAGGCCTTGTGTTTAAATTTGTGAGAGTTCAGTATTTCCTCCAGGCCTTGTGTTTAAATTTGTGACAGTTCAGTATTTCCTCCAGGCCCTGTGTTTAAATTTGTGACTGTTCAGGATTTCCTCCAGGCCCTGTGTTTAAAGCTGTGACAGACCAGTATTTCCTCCAGACCTTGTGTTTAAATTTGTGACAGTTCAGTATTTCCTCCAGGCCTTGTTTTTAAATTTGTGACAGTTCAGTATTTCCTCCAGGCCTTGTGTTTAAATTTGTGACAGTTCAGTATTTCCTCCAGACCCTGTGTTTAAATTTGTGACAGTTCAGTATTTCCTCCAGGCCTTGTGTTTAAATTTGTGACAGTTCAGTATTTCCTCCAGGCCCTGTGTTTAAATTTGTGACAGTTCAGGATTTCCTCCAGGCCCTGTGTTTAAAGCTGTGACAGACCAGTATTTCCTCCAGACCTTGTGTTTAAATTTGTGACAGTTCAGTATTTCCTCCAGGCCTTGTTTTTAAATTTGTGACAGTTCAGTATTCCCTCCAGGCCCTGTGTTTAAATTTGTGACAGTTCAGTATTCCCTCCAGGCCTTGTGTTTAAATTTGTGACCGTTCAGTATTTCCTCCAGGCCTTGTGTTTAAATTTGTGACAGTTCAGTATTCCCTGCAGGCCTTGTGTTTAAATTTGTGACAGTTCAGTATTCCCTCCAGGCCTTGTGTTTAAATTTGTGACAGTTCAGTATTTCCTCCAGGACTTGTGTTTAAATTTGTGACACTTCAGTATTCCCTCCAGGCCTTGTGTTTAAATTTGTGACAGTTCAGTATTTCCTCCAGGACTTGTGTTTAAATTTGTGACAGTTCAGTATTTCCTCCAGGCATTGTGTTTAAATTTGTGACAGTTCAGTATTTCCTCCAGACCCTGTGTTTAAATTTGTAACAGTTCAGTATTTCCTCCAGGCACTGTGTTTAAATTTGTGACAGTTCAGTATTTCCTCCAGGCCTTGTGTTTAAATTTGTGACAGTTCAGTATTTCCTCCAGGCCTTGTGTTTAAATTTGTGACAGTTCAGTATTTCCTCCAGACCCTGTGTTTAAATTTGTGACAGTTCAGTATTTCCTCCAGGACTTGTGTTTAAATTTGTGACAGTTCAGTATTTCCTCCAGGCCTTGTGTTTAAATTTGTGACAGTTCAGTATTTCCTCCAGACCCTGTGTTTAAATTTGTAACAGTTCAGTATTTCCTCCAGGCCTTGTGTTTAAATTTGTGACAGTTCAGTATTTCCTCCAGGCCTTGTGTTTAAATTTGTGACAGTTCAGTATTTCCTCCAGGCCCTGTATTTAAATTTGTGACAGTTCAGTATTTCCTCCAGGCCTTGTGTTTAAATTTGTGACAGTTCAGTATTTCCTCCAGGCCTTGTGTATAAATTTGTGACAGTTCAGTGTTTCCTCCAGGCCCCGTATTTAAATTTGTGACAGTTCAGTATTTCCTCCAGGCCTTGTGTTTTAATTTGTGACAGTTCAGTATTTCCTCCAGGTCTTGTGTTTAAATTTGTGACAGTTCAGTATTTCCTCCAGGCCCTGTATTTAAATTTGTGACAGTTCAGTATTTCCTCCAGGCCTTGTGTTTAAATTTGTGACAGTTCAGTATTTCCTCCAGGCCTTGTGTTTAAATTTGTGACAGTTCAGTATTTCCTCCAGGCATTGTGTTTAAATTTGTGACAGTTCAGTATTTCCTCCAGACCCTGTGTTTAAATTTGTAACAGTTCAGTATTTCCTCCAGGCACTGTGTTTAAATTTGTGACAGTTCAGTATTTCCTCCAGGCCTTGTGTTTAAATTTGTGACAGTTCAGTATTTCCTCCAGGCCTTGTGTTTAAATTTGTGACAGTTCAGTATTTCCTCCAGACCCTGTGTTTAAATTTGTGACAGTTCAGTATTTC
The DNA here is from genome assembly GCF_036365525.1 of Heterodontus francisci. Taxonomy (NCBI): domain Eukaryota; kingdom Metazoa; phylum Chordata; class Chondrichthyes; order Heterodontiformes; family Heterodontidae; genus Heterodontus; species Heterodontus francisci. The sequence continues at coordinate 1,337,545 of NW_027140501.1, read as the reverse complement.
CTCCAGGACTTGTGTTTAAATTTGTGACAGTTCAGTATTTCCTCCAGGCCTTGTGTTTAAATTTGTGACAGTTCAGTATTTCCTCCAGACCCTGTGTTTAAATTTGTAACAGTTCAGTATTTCCTCCAGGCCTTGTGTTTAAATTTGTGACAGTTCAGTATTTCCTCCAGGCCTTGTGTTTAAATTTGTGACAGTTCAGTATTTCCTCCAGGCCCTGTATTTAAATTTGTGACAGTTCAGTATTTCCTCCAGGCCTTGTGTTTAAATTTGTGACAGTTCAGTATTTCCTCCAGGCCTTGTGTATAAATTTGTGACAGTTCAGTGTTTCCTCCAGGCCCCGTATTTAAATTTGTGACAGTTCAGTATTTCCTCCAGGCCTTGTGTTTTAATTTGTGACAGTTCAGTATTTCCTCCAGGTCTTGTGTTTAAATTTGTGACAGTTCAGTATTTCCTCCAGGCCCTGTATTTAAATTTGTGACAGTTCAGTATTTCCTCCAGGCCTTGTGTTTAAATTTGTGACAGTTCAGTATTTCCTCCAGGCCTTGTGTTTAAATTTGTGACAGTTCAGTATCACCTCCAGGCCCTGTATTTAAATTTGTGACAGTTCAGTATTTCCTCCAGGCCTTGTGTTTAAATTTGTGACAGTTCAGTATTTCCTCCAGGCCCTGTATTTAAATTTGTAACAGTTCAGTATTTACTCCATGCCCTGTGTTTAAATTTGTGACAGTTCAGTATTTCCTCCAGGCCTTGTGTTTAAATTTGTGACTGTTCAGTATTTCCTCCAGGCCCTGTATTTAAATTTGTGACAGTTCAGTATTTCATCCAGGCCTTGTGTTTAAATTTGTGACAGTTCAGTATTTCCTCCAGGCCTTGTGTTTAAATTTGTGACAGCTCAGTATTTCCTCCAGGCCCTGTATTTAAATTTGTGACAGTTCAGTATTTACTCAAGACCCTGTGTTTAAATTTGTGACAGTTCAGTATTTCCTCCAGGCCCTGTATTTAAATTTGTGACAGTTCAGTATTTCCTCCAGGCCCTGTATTTAAATTTGTGACAGTTCAGTATTCCCTCCAGGCCTTGTGTTTAAATTTGTGACAGTTCAGTATTTCCTCCAGGCCCTGTATTTAAATTTGTGACAGTTCAGTATTTACTCAAGACCCTGTGTTTAAATTTGTGACAGTTCAGTATTTCCTCCAGGCCCTGTATTTAAATTTGTGACAGTTCAGTATTTCCTCCAGGCCCTGTATTTAAATTTGTGACAGTTCAGTATTTACTCAAGACCCTGTGTTTAAATTTGTGACAGTTCAGTATTTCCTCCAGGCCCTGTATTTAAATTTGTGACAGTTCAGTATTTCCTCCAGGCCCTGTATTTAAATTTGTGACAGTTCAGTATTCCCTCCAGGCCTTGTGTTTAAATTTGTGACAGTTCAGTATTTCCTCCATGCCCTGTATTTAAATTTGTGACAGTTCAGTATTTACTCAAGACCCTGTGTTTAAATTTGTGACAGTTCAGTATTTCCTCCAGGCCCTGTATTTAAATTTGTGACAGTTCAGTATTCCCTCCAGGCCTTGTGTTTAAATTTGTGACAGTTCAGTATTCCCTCCAGGCCTTGTGTTTAAATTTGTGACAGTTCAGTATTTCCTCCATGCCCTGTATTTAAATTTGTGACAGTTCAGTATTTACTCAAGACCCTGTGTTTAAATTTGTGACAGTTCAGTATTTCCTCCAGGCCCTGTATTTAAATTTGTGACAGTTCAGTATTTACTCAAGACCCTGTGTTTAAATTTGTGACAGTTCAGTATTTCCTCCAGGCCCTGTATTTAAATTTGTGACAGTTCAGTATTTCCTCCAGGCCCTGTATTTAAATTTGTGACAGTTCAGTATTCCCTCCAGGCCTTGTGTTTAAATTTGTGACAGTTCAGTATTTCCTCCAGGCCCTGTATTTAAATTTGTGACAGTTCAGTATTTCCTCCATGCCCTGTATTTAAATTTGTGACAGTTCAGTATTTCCTCCAGGCCTTGTGTTTAAATTTGTGACTGTTCAGTATTTCCTCCAGGCCCTGTATTTAAATTTGTGACAGTTCAGTATTTCATCCAGGCCTTGTGTTTAAATTTGTGACAGTTCAGTATTTCCTCCAGGCCTTGTGTTTAAATTTGTGACAGCTCAGTATTTCCTCCAGGCCCTGTATTTAAATTTGTGACAGTTCAGTATTTACTCAAGACCCTGTGTTTAAATTTGTGACAGTTCAGTATTTCCTCCAGGCCCTGTATTTAAATTTGTGACAGTTCAGTATTTCCTCCAGGCCCTGTATTTAAATTTGTGACAGTTCAGTATTCCCTCCAGGCCTTGTGTTTAAATTTGTGACAGTTCAGTATTTCCTCCAGGCCCTGTATTTAAATTTGTGACAGTTCAGTATTTCATCCAGGCCTTGTGTTTAAATTTGTGACAGTTCAGTATTTCCTCCAGGCCTTGTGTTTAAATTTGTGACAGTTCAGTATTTCCTCCAGGCCTTGTGTTTAAATTTGTGACAGTTCAGTATTTCCTCCAGGCCTTGTGTTTAAATTTGTGACAGTTCAGTATTTCCTCCAGGCCTTGTGTTTAAATTTGTGACAGTTCAGTATTTCCCCCAGGCCCTGTGTTTAAATTTGTGACAGTTCAGTATTTCCTCCAGGCCTTGTGTTTAAATTTGTGACAGTTCAGTATTTCCTCCAGACCCTGTGTTTAAATTTGTGACAGTTCAGTATTTCCTCCAGGCCTAGTGTTTACATTTGTGACAGTTCAGTATTTCCTCCAGGCCTTGTGTTTAAATTTGTGACTGTTCAGTATTTCCTCCAGGCCCTGTATTTAAATTTGTGACAGTTCAGTATTTCATCCAGGCCTTGTGTTTAAATTTGTGACAGTTCAGTATTTCCTCCAGGCCTTGTGTTTAAATTTGTGACAGCTCAGTATTTCCTCCAGGCCCTGTATTTAAATTTGTGACAGTTCAGTATTTACTCAAGACCCTGTGTTTAAATTTGTGACAGTTCAGTATTTCCTCCAGGCCCTGTATTTAAATTTGTGACAGTTCAGTATTTCATCCAGGCCTTGTGTTTAAATTTGTGACAGTTCAGTATTTCCTCCAGGCCTTGTGTTTAAATTTGTGACAGTTCAGTATTTCCTCCAGGCCTTGTGTTTAAATTTGTGACAGTTCAGTATTTCCTCCAGTCCCTGTGTTTAAATTTGTGACAGTTCAGTATTTCCTCCAGGCCCTGTATTTAAATTTGTGACAGTTCAGTATTTTCTCCAGGCCTTGTGTTTAAATTTGTGACAGTTCAGTATTTCCTCCAGGCCTAGTGTTTAAATTTGTGACAGTTCAGTATTTACTCCAGGCCTTGTGTTTAAATTTGTGACAGTTCAGTATTTCTTCCAGGCCTTGTGTTTAAATTTGTGACAGTTCAGTATTTTCTCCAGGCCTTGTGTTTAAATTTGTGACAGTTCAGTATTTCCTCCAGGCCTAGTGTTTAAATTTGTGACAGTTCAGTATTTACTCCAGGCCTTGTGTTTAAATTTGTGACAGTTCAGTATTTCTTCCAGGCCTTGTGTTTAAATTTGTGACAGTTCAGTATTTCCTCCAGGCCTTGTGTTTAAATTTGTGACAGCTCAGTATTTCCTCCAGGCCCTGTATTTAAATTTGTGACAGTTCAGTATTTACTCAAGACCCTGTGTTTAAATTTGTGACAGTTCAGTATTTCCTCCAGGCCCTGTATTTAAATTTGTGACAGTTCAGTATTTCCTCCAGGCCCTGTATTTAAATTTGTGACAGTTCAGTATTCCCTCCAGGCCTTGTGTTTAAATTTGTGACAGTTCAGTATTTCCTCCAGACCCTGTATTTAAATTTGTGACAGTTCAGTATTTCCTCCAGGCCCTGTATTTAAATTTGTGACAGTTCAGTATTTCCTCCAGGCCCTGTATTTAAATTTGTGACAGTTCAGTATTCCCTCCAGGCCTTGTGTTTAAATTTGTGACAGTTCAGTATTTCCTCCAGGTCTTGTGTTTAAATTTGTGACAGTTCAGTATTTCCTCCAGGCCCTGTATTTAAATTTGTGACAGTTCAGTATTTTCTCCAGGCCTTGTGTTTAAATTTGTGACAGTTCAGTATTTCATCCAGGCCTAGTGTTTAAATTTGTGACAGTTCAGTATTTACTCCAGGCCTTGTGTTTAAATTTGTGACAGTTCAGTATTTCCTCCAGGCCTTGTGTTTAAATTTGTGACAGTTCAGTATTTACTCCATGCCCTGTGTTTAAATTTGTGACAGTTCAGTATTTCCTCCAGGCCTTGTGTTTAAATTTGTGACAGTTCAGTATTTCCTCCAGGCCCTGTATTTAAATTTGAGACAGTTCAGTATTTCTTCCAGGCCTTGTGTTTAAATTTGTGACAGTTCAGTATTTCCTCCAGGCCTTGTGTTTAAATTTGTGACAGTTCAGTATTTCCTCCAGGCCTTGTGTTTATATTTGTGACAGCTCAGTATTTCCTCCAGGCCCTGTATTTAAATTTGTGACAGTTCAGTATTTCTTCCAGGCCTTGTGTTTAAATTTGTGACAGTTCAGTATTTCCTCCAGGCCTTGTGTTTAAAGTTGTGACAGTTCAGTATTCCCTCCAGGCCTTGTGTTTACATTTGTGACAGTTCAGTATTTCCTCCAGGCCCTGTGTTTAAATTTGTGACAGTTCAGTATTTCCTTCAGTCCCTGTGTTTACATTTGTGACTGTTCAGTATTTCCTCCAGGCCCTGTATTTAAATTTGTGACAGTTCAGTATTTCCTCCAGGCATTGTGTTTAAATTTGTGACAGTTCAGTATTTCCTCCAGGCCCTGTGTTTAAATTTGTGACAGTTCAGTATTTACTCCAGACCCTGTGTTTAAATTTGTGACAGTTCAGCATTTCCTCCAGACCCTGTGTTTAAATTTGTGACAGTTCAGTATTTCCTCCAGGCCCTGTATTTAAATTTGTGACAGTTCAGTATTTCCTCCAGGCCTTGTGTTTAAATTTGTGACAGTTCAGTATTTCCTCCAGGCCTTGTGTTTAAATTTGTGAGAGTTCAGTATTTCCTCCAGGCCTTGTGTTTAAATTTGTGACAGTTCAGTATTTCCTCCAGGCCTTGTGTTTAAATTTGTGAGAGTTCAGTATTTCCTCCAGGCCTTGTGTTTAAATTTGTGACAGTTCAGTATTTCCTCCAGGCCTTGTGTTTAAATTTGTGACAGTTCAGTATTTCCTCCAGGCCCTGTGTTTAAATTTGTGACAGTTCAGTCTTTCCTCCAGGCCTTGTGTTTAAATTTGTGACAGTTCAGTATTTCCCTCCAGGCCCTGTGTTTAAATTTGTGACAGTTCAGTATTTCCTCCAGGCCTTGTGTTTAAATTTGTGACAGTTCAGTATTCCCTCCAGGCCTTGTGTTTAAATTTGTGACAGTTCAGTATTTCCTCCAGGCCTTGTGTTTAAATTTGTGACAGTTCAGTATTTCTTCCAGGCCTTGTGTTTAAATTTGTGACAGTTCAGTATTCCCTCCAGGCCTTGTGTTTAAATTTGTGACAGTTCAGTATTTCCTCCAGGCCCTGTGTTTAAATTTGTGACAGTTCAGTATTTCCTCCATGCCTTGTGTTTAAATGTGTGACAGTTCAGTATTTCCCTCCAGGCCTTGTGTTTAAATTTGTGACAATTCAGTATTTCCTCCAGGCCCTGTGTTTAAATTTGTGACAGTTCAGTATTTCCTCCAGGCCCTGTGTTTAAATTTGTGACAGTTCTGTATTTCCTCCAGGCCTTGTGTTTAAATTTGTGACAGTTCAGTATTTCCTCCAGGCCTTGTGTTTAAATTTGTGACAGTTCAGTATTTCCTCCAGGCCCTGTGTTTAAATTTGTGACAGTTCAGTATTTCCTCCAGGCCTTGTGTTTAAATTTGTGACAGTTCAGTATTTCCTCCAGGCCCTGTGTTTAAATTTGTGACAGTTCAGTATTTCCCTCCAGGCCTTGTGTTTAAATTTGTGACAGTTCAGTATTCCCTCCAGGCCTTGTGTTTAAATTTGTGACAGTTCAGTATTTCCTCCAGGCCTTGTGTTTAAATTTGTAACAGTTCAGTATTTCCTCCAGGCCCTGTGTTTAAATTTGTGGCAGTTCAGTATTTCCTCCAGGCCTTGTGTTTAAATTTGTAACAGTTCAGTATTTCCTCCAGGCCCTGTGTTTAAATTTGTGACAGTTCAGTATTTCCTCCAGGCATTGTGTTTAAATTTGTGACAGTTCAGTATTTCCTCCAGGCCTTGTGTTTAAATTTGTGACAGTTCAGTGTTTCCTCCAGGCCCTGTATTTAAATTTGTGACAGTTCAGTATTTCCTCCAGGCCCTGTGTTTAAATTTGTGACAGTTCAGTATTTCCTCCAGGCCTTGTGTTTAAACTTGTGACAGTTCAGTATTTCCTCCAGGCCTTGTGCTTAAATTTGTGACAGTTCAGTATTTCCTCAAGGCCTTGTGTTTAAACTTGTGACAGTTCAGTATTTCCTCCAGGCCTTGTGCTTAAATTTGTGACAGTTCAGTATTTCCTCCAGGCCTTGTGTTTAAATTTGTGACAGTTCAGTATTTCCTCCAGGCCCTGTGTTTAAATTTGTGACAGTTCAGTATTTCCTCCAGGCCCTGTGTTTAAATTTGTGACAGTTCAGTATTTCCTCCAGGCCCTGTGTTTAAATTTGTGACAGTTCAGTATTTCCTCCAGGCCTTGTGTTTAAATTTGTGACAGTTCAGTATTTCCTCCAGGCCCTGTGTTTAAACTTGTGACAGTTCAGTATTTCCTCCAGGCCTTGTGCTTAAATTTGTGACAGTTCAGTATTTCCTCCAGGCCTTGTGTTTAAATTTGTGACAGTTCAGTATTTCCTCCAGGCCTTGTGTTTAAATTTGTGACAGTTCAGTATTTCCTCCAGGCCTTGTGTTTAAATTTGTGACAGTTCAGTATTTCCCTCCAGACCCTGTGTTTAAATTTGTGACAGTTCAGTATTTCCTCCAGGCCTTGTGCTTAAATTTGTGACAGTTCAGTATTTCCTCCAGGCCTTGTGTTTAAAGTTGTGACAGCTCAGTATTTCCCTCCAGACCCTGTGTTTAAATTTGTGACAGTTCAGTATTTCCCTCCAGACCCTGTGTTTAAATTTGTGACAGTTCAGTATTTCCCTCCAGACCCTGTGTTTAAATTTGTGACAGTTCAGTATTTCCTCCAGGCCCTGTGTTTAAATTTGTGACAGTTCAGTATTTCCTCCAGGCCCTGTGTTTAAATTTGTAACAGTTCAGTATTTCCTCCAGGCCTTGTGTTTAAATTTGTGACAGTTCAGTATTTCCTCCAGGCCTTGTGTTTAAATTTGTGACAGTTCAGTATTTCCTCCAGGCCTTGTGTTTAAATTTGTGACAGTTCAGTATTTCCTCCAGGCCTTGTGTTTAAATTTGTGACAGTTCAGTATTTCCTCCAGGCCTTGTGTTTAAATTTGTGACAGTTCAGTATTCCCTCCAGGCCTTGTGTTTAAATTTGTGACAGTTCAGTATTTCCTCCAGTCCCTGTGTTTAAATTTGTGACAGTTCAGCATTTCCTCCAGACCTTGTGTTTAAATTTGCGACAGTTCAGTATTTCCTCCAGGCATTGTGTTTAAATTTGTGACAGTTCAGTATTTCCTCCAGGCCTTGTGTTTAAATTTGTGACAGTTCAGTATTTCCTCCAGGCCTTGTGTTTAAATTTGTGACAGTTCAGTATTTCCTCCAGGCCTTGTGTTTAAATTTGTGACAGTTCAGTATTTCCTCCAGGCCTTGTGTTTAAATTTGTGACAGTTCAGTATTTCCTCCAGGCCTTGTGTTTAAATTTGTGACAGTTCAGTATTTCCTCCAGACCCTGTGTTTAAATTTGTAACAGTTCAGTATTTCCTCCAGGCCTTGTGTTTAAATTTGTGACAGTTCAGTATTTCCTCCAGGCCTTGTGTTTAATTTTGTGACAGTTCAGTATTTCCTCCAGGCCCTGTATTTAAATTTGTGACAGTTCAGTATTTCCTCCAGGCCTTGTGTTTAAATTTGTGACATTTCAGTATTTCCTCCAGGCCTTGTGTTTAAATTTGTGACAGTTCAGTATTTCCTCCAGGCCCTGTATTTAAATTTGTGACAGTTCAGTATTTCCTCCAGGCCTTGTGTTTAAATTTGTGACAGTTCAGTATTTCCTCCAGGCCTTGTGTTTAAATTTGTGACAGTTCAGTATTTCCTCCAGGCCTTGTGTTTAAATTTGTGACAGTTCAGTATTTCCTCCAGGCCTTGTGTTTAAATTTGTGACAGTTCAGTATTTCCTCCAGACCCTGTGTTTAAATTTGTGACAGTTCAGTATTTCCTCCAGGCCTTGTGTTTAAATTTGTGACAGTTCAGTATTTCTTCCAGGCCCTGTGTTTAAATTTGTGACAGTTCAGTATTTCCTCCAGGCCTTGTGTTTAAATTTGTGACAGTTCAGTATTTCCTCCAGGCCTTGTGTTTAAATTTGTGAGAGTTCAGTATTTCCTCCAGGCCTTGTGTTTAAATTTGTGACAGTTCAGTATTTCCTCCAGGCCATGTGTTTAAATTTGTGAGAGTTCAGTATTTCCTCCAGGCCTTGTGTTTAAATTTGTGACAGTTCAGTATTTCCTCCAGGCCTTGTGTTTAAATTTGTGACAGTTCAGTATTTCCTTCAGGCCTTGTGTTTAAATTTGTGACAGTTCAGTATTTCCTCCAGACCCTGTGTTTAAATTTGTAACAGTTCAGTATTTCCTCCAGGCCTTGTGTTTAAATTTGTGACAGTTCAGTATTTCCTCCAGGCCTTGTGTTTAAATTTGTGACAGTTCAGTATTTCCTCCAGGCCCTGTATTTAAATTTGTGACAGTTCAGTATTTCCTCCAGGCCTTGTGTTTAAATTTGTGACATTTCAGTATTTCCTCCAGGCCTTGTGTTTAAATTTGTGACAGTTCAGTATTTCCTCCAGGCCCTGTATTTAAATTTGTGACAGTTCAGTATTTCCTCCAGGCCTTGTGTTTAAATTTGTGACAGATCAGTATTTCCTCCAGGTCTTGTGTTTAAATTTGTGACAGTTCAGTATTTCCTCCAGGCCCTGTATTTAAATTTGTGACAGTTCAGTATTTCCTCCAGGCCTTGTGTTTAAATTTGTGACAGTTCAGTATTTACTCCAGGCCCTGTGTTTAAATTTGTGACAGTTCAGTATTACCTCCAGGCCCTGTATTTAAATTTGCGACAGTTCAGTATTTCCTCCAGGCCTTGTGTTTAAATTTGTGACAGTTCAGTATTTCCTCCAGGCCCTGTATTTAAATTTGTGACAGTTCAGTATTTTCTCCAGGCCTTGTGTTTAAATTTGTGACAGTTCAGTATTTACTCCATGCCCTGTGTTTAAATTTGTGACAGTTCAGTATTTCCTCCAGGCCTTGTGTTTAAATTTGTGACTGTTCAGTATTTCCTCCAGGCCCTGTATTTAAATTTGTGACAGTTCAGTATTTCTTCCAGGCCTTGTGTTTAAATTTGTGACAGTTCAGTATTTCCTCCAGGCCTTGTGTTTAAATTTGTGACAGCTCAGTATTTCCTCCAGGCCCTGTATTTAAATTTGTGACAGTTCAGTATTTACTCAAGACCCTGTGTTTAAATTTGTGACAGTTCAGTATTTCCTCCAGGCCCTGTATTTAAATTTGTGACAGTTCAGTATTTCCTCCAGGCCCTGTATTTAAATTTGTGACAGTTCAGTATTCCCTCCAGGCCTTGTGTTTAAATTTGTGACAGTTCAGTATTTCCTCCAGGCCTTGTGTTTAAATTTGTGACAGTTCAGTCTTTCCTCCTGACCCTGTGTTTAAATTTGTGACAGTTCAGTATTTCCCCCAGGCCCTGTGTTTAAATTTGTGACAGTTCAGTATTTCCTCCAGGCCCTGTGTTTAAATTTGTGACAGTTCAGTATTTCCTCCAGGCCTTGTGTTTAAATTTGTGACAGTTCAGTATTTCCTCCAGGCCCTGTGCTTACATTTGTGACTGTTCAGTATTTCCTACAGGCCTTGTGTTTAAATTTGTGACAGTTCAGTATTTCCTCCAGGCCTTGTGCTTAAATTTGTGACAGTTCAGTATTTCCTCCAGACCCTGTGTTTAAATTTGTGACAGTTCAGTATTTCCTCCAGGCCTTGTGTTTAAATTTGTGACAGTTCAGTATTTCCCTCCAGGCACTGTGTTTAAATTTGTGACAGTTCAGTATTTCCTCCAGGCCCTGTGTTTAAATTTGTGACAGTTCAGTATTTCCTCCAGGCCTTGTGTTTAAATTTGTGACAGTTCAGTATTTCCATCCAGGCACTGTGTTAAATTTGTGACAGTTCAGTATTTCCCTCCAGGCCCTGTGTTTAAATTTGTGACAGTTCAGTATTTCCTCCAGGCCTTGTGTTTAAATTTGTGACAGTTCAGTATTTCTTCCAGGCCCTGTGTTTAAATTTGTGACAGTTCAGTATTTCCTCCAGGCCTTGTGTTTAAATTTGTGACAGTTCAGTATTTCTTCCAGGCCTTGTGTTTAAATTTGTGACAGTTCAGTATTCCCTCCAGGCCTTGTGTTTAAATTTGTGACAGTTCAGTATTTCCTCCAGGCCCTGTGTTTAAATTTGTGACAGTTCAGTATTTCCTCCAGGCCTTGTGTTTAAATTTGTGACAGTTCAGTATTTCTTCCAGGCCTTGTGTTTAAATTTGTGACAGTTCAGTATTCCCTCCAGGCCTTGTGTTTAAATTTGTGACAGTTCAGTATTTCCTCCAGGCCCTGTGTTTAAATTTGTGACAGTTCAGTATTTCCTCCATGCCTTGTGTTTAAATGTGTGACAGTTCAGTATTTCCCTCCAGGCCTTGTGTTTAAATTTGTGACAGTTCAGTATTTCCTCCAGGCCCTGTGTTTAAATTTGTGACAGTTCAGTATTTCCTCCAGGCCTTGTGTTTAAATTTGTGACAGTTCAGTATTTCCTCCAGGCCCTGTGTTTAAATTTGTGACAGTTCAGTATTTCCCTCCAGGCCTTGTGTTTAAATTTGTGACAGTTCAGTATTCCCTCCAGGCCTTGTGTTTAAATTTGTGACAGTTCAGTATTTCCTCCAGGCCCTGTGTTTAAATTTGTGACAGTTCAGTATTTCCTCCAGGCCTTGTGTTTAAATTTGTGACAGTTCAGTGTTTCCTCCAGGCCCTGTATTTAAATTTGTGACAGTTCAGTATTTCCTCCAGGCCTTGTGTTTAAATTTGTGACAGTTCAGTATTTCCTCCAGGTCTTGTGTTTAAATTTGTGACAGTTCAGTATTTCCTCCAGGCCCTGTATTTAAATTTGTGACAGTTCAGTATTTACTCCAGGCCCTGTATTTAAATTTGTGACAGTTCAGTATTTCCTCCAGGCCTTGTGTTTAAATTTGTGACAGTTCAGTATTTACTCCAGGCCCTGTATTTAAATTTGTGACAGTTCAGTATTTCCTCCAGGCCTTGTGTTTAAATTTGTGACAGTTCAGTATTTCCTCCAGGCCCTGTGTTTAAATTTGTGACAGTTCAGTATTTCCTCCAGGCCTTGTGTTTAAATTTGTGACAGTTCAGTATTACCTCCAGGCCCTGTATTTAAATTTGTGACAGTTCAGGATTTCCTCCAGGCCTTGTGTTTAAATTTGTGACAGTTCAGTATTTCCTCCAGGCCTTGTGTTTAAATTTGTGACAGTTCAGTATTACCTCCAGGCCCTGTATTTAAATTTGTGACAGTTCAGTATTTCCTCCAGGCCTTGTGCTTAAATTTGTGACAGTTCAGTATTACCTCCAGTCCCTGTATTTAAATTTGTGACAGTTCAGTATTTCCTCCAGGCCCTGTATTTAAATTTGTGACAGTTCAGTATTTCTTCCAGGACCTGTGTTTAAATTTGTGACAGTTCAGTATTTCCTCCAGGCCCTGTATTTACATTTGTGACAGTTCAGCATTTCTTCCAGGCCTTGTGTCTAAATTTGTGACAGTTCAGTATTTCCTCCAGGCCTTGTGTTTAAATTTGTGACAGCTCAGTATTTCCTCCAGGCCCTGTATTTAAATTTGTGACAGTTCAGTATTTACTCAAGACCCTGTGTTTAAATTTGTGACAGTTCAGTATTTCCTCCAGGCCTTGTGTTTAAATTTGTGACAGCTCAGTATTTCCTCCAGGCCTTGTGTTTAAATTTGTGACAGCTCAGTATTTCCTCCAGGCCTTGTGTTTAAATTTGTGACAGTTCAGTATTTCCTCCAGGCCTTGTGTTTAAATTTGTGACAGTTCAGTATTTCCTCCAGGCCTTGTGTTTAGATTTGTGACAGCTCAGTATTTCCTCCAGGCCCTGTGTTTAAATTTGTGACAGTTCGGTATTTACTCAAGACCCTGTGTTTAAATTTGTGACAGTTCAGTATTTCCTCCAGACCCTGTGTTTAAATTTGTGACAGTTCAGTATTTCCTCCAGGCGTTGTGTTTAAATTTGTGACAGTTCAGTATTTCCTCCAGGCCCTGTATTTAAATTTGTGACAGTTCAGTATTTCCTCCAGGCCCTGTATTTAAATTTGTGACAGTTCAGTATTTCCTCCAGGCCTTGTGTTTAAATTTGTGACAGTTCAGTATTTCCTCCCGGCCTTGTGTTTAAATTTGTGACAGTTCAGTATTTCCTCCAGGCCCTGTATTTAAATTTGTGACAGTTCAGTATTTCCTCCAGGCATTGTGTTTAAATTTGTGACAGTTCAGTATTTCCTCCAGGCCCTGTGTTTAAATTTGTGACAGTTCAGTATTTACTCCAGACCCTGTGTTTAAATTTGTGACAGTTCAGTATTTCCTCCAGACCCTGTGTTTAAATTTGTGACAGTTCAGTATTTCCTCCAGGCCCTGTATTTAAATTTGTGACAGTTCAGTATTTCCTCCAGGCCCTGTGTTTAAATTTGTGACAGTTCAGTATTTCCTCCAGGCCCTGTGTTTAAATTTGTGACAGTTCAGTATTTCCCTCCAGGCACTGTGTTTAAATTTGTGACAGTTCAGTATTTCCCTCCAGGCCCTGTGTTTAAATTTGTGACAGTTCAGTATTTCCTCCAGGCCCTGTGTTTAAATTTGTGACAGTTCAGTATTTCTTCCAGGCCTTGTGTTTAAATTTGTGACAGTTCAGTATTTCTTCCAGGCCTTGTGTTTAAATTTGTGACAGTTCAGTATTCCCTCCAGGCCTTGTGTTTAAATTTGTGACAGTTCAGTATTTCTTCCAGGCCTTGTGTTTAAATTTGTGACAGTTCAGTATTTCCTCCAGGCCTTGTGTTTAAATTTGTGACAGTTCAGTATTTCCTCCAGGCCCTGTGTTTAAATTTGTGACAGTTCAGTATTTCCTCCATGCCTTGTGTTTAAATTTGTGACAGTTCAGTATTTCCTCCAGGCCTTGTGTTTAAATTTGTGACAGTTCAGTATTTCCTCCAGGCCTTGTGTTTAAATTTGTGACAGTTCAGTATTTCCTCCAGGCCCTGTGTTTAAATTTGTGACAGTTCAGTATTTCCCTCCAGGCCTTGTGTTTAAATTTGTGACAGTTCAGTATTCCCTCCAGGCCTTGTGTTTCAATTTGTGACAGTTCAGTATTTCCTCCAGGCCTTGTGTTTAAATTTGTAACAGTTCAGTATTTCCTCCAGGCCCTGTGTTTAAATTTGTGGCAGTTCAGTATTTCCTCCAGGCCTTGTGTTTAAATTTGTAACAGTTCAGTATTTCCTCCAGGCCCTGTGTTTAAATTTGTGACAGTTCAGTATTTCCTCCAGGCCTTGTGTTTAAATTTGTGACAGTTCAGTATTTCCTCCAGGCCTTGTGTTTAAATTTGTGACAGTTCAGTGTTTCCTCCAGGCCCTGTATTTAAATTTGTGACAGTTCAGTATTTCCTCCAGGCCTTGTGTTTAAATTTGTGACAGTTCAGTATTTACTCCAGGCCCTGTGTTTAAATTTGTGACAGTTCAGTATTTCCTCCAGGCCTTGTGTTTAAATTTGTGACAGTTCAGTATTTCCTCCAGGCCCTGTATTTAAATTTGTGACAGTTCAGTATATACTCCAGGCCCTGTGTTTAAATTTGTGACAGTTCAGTATTTCCTCCAGGCCCTGTGTTTAAATTTGTGACAGTTCAGTATTTCCTCCAGGCCCTGTGTTTAAATTTGTGACAGTTCAGTATTTCCTCCAGGCCTTGTGTTTAAACTTGTGACAGTTCAGTATTTCCTCCAGGCCTTGTGCTTAAATTTGTGACCGTTCAGTATTTCCTCCAGGCCCTGTGTTTAAAGTTGTGACAGCTCAGTAATTCCCTCCAGACCCTGTGTTTAAATTTGTGACAGTTCAGTATTTCCTCCAGGCCTTGTGCTTAAATTTGTGACAGTTCAGTATTTCCTCCAGGCCTTGTGTTTAAATTTGTGACAGTTCAGTATTTCCTCCAGACCCTGTGTTTAAATTTGTAACAGTTCAGTATTTCCTCCAGGCCTTGTGTTTAAATTTGTGACAGTTCAGTATTTCCTCCAGGCCTTGTGTTTAAATTTGTGACAGTTCAGTATTTCCTCCAGGCCCTGTATTTAAATTTGTGACAGTTCAGTATTTCCTCCAGGCCCTGTGTTTAAATTTGTGACAGTTCAGTATTTCCTCCAGGCCCTGTGTTTTAATTTGTGACAGTTCAGTATTTCCTCCAGGCCTTGTGTTTAAATTTGTGACAGTTCAGTATTTCCTCCAGGCCCTGTGTTTAAATTTGTGACAGTTCAGTATTTCCTCCAGGCCTTGTGTTTAAATTTGTGACAGTTCAGTACTTCCTCCAGGCCCTGTGTTTAAATTTGTGACAGTTCAGTATTTCCTCCAGGCCCTGTGTTTAAATTTGTGACAGTTCAGTATTTCCCTCCAGGCCCTGTGTTTAAATTTGTGACAGTTCAGTATTTCCTCCAGGCCCTGTGTTTAAATTTGTGACAGTTCAGTATTTCCCTCCAGGCCCTGTGTTTAAATTTGTGACAGTTCAGTATTTCCTCCAGGCCCTATGTTTAAATTTGTGACAGTTCAGTATTTCCTCCAGGCCCGGTGTTTAAATTTGTGACAGTTCAGTATTTCCTCCAGGCCATGTGTTTAAATTTGTGACAGTTCAGTATTTCCTCCAGGCCTTGTGTTTAAATTTGTGACAGTTCAGTATTTCCCTCCAGGCCCTGTGTTTAAATTTGTGACAGTTCAGTATTTCCTCCAGGCCCTGTGTTTAAATTTGTGACAGTTCAGTATTTCCTCCAGGCCTTGTGTTTAAATTTGTGACAGTTCAGTATTTCCTCCAGGCCCTGTGTTTAAATTTGTGACAGTTCAGTATTTCCTCTAGGCCCTGTGTTTAAATTTGTGACAGTTCAGTATTTCCTCCAGGCCCTGTGTTTAAATTTGTGACAGTTCAGTATTTCCTCCAGGCCCTGTGTTTAAATTTGTGACAGTTCAGTATTTCCCTCCAGGCCCTGTGTTTAAATTTGTGACAGTTCAGTATTTCCTCCAGGCCCTGTGTTTAAATTTGTGACAGTTCAGTATTTCCCTCCAGGCCCTGTGTTTAAATTTGTGACAGTTCAGTATTTCCTCCAGGCCCTATGTTTAAATTTGTGACAGTTCAGTATTTCCCTCCAGGCCCTGTGTTTAAATTTGTGACAGTTCAGTATTTCCTCCAGGCCTTGTGTTTAAATTTGTAACAGTTCAGTATTTACTCCAGACCCTGTGTTTAAATTTGTGAGAGTTCAGTATTTCCTCCTGACCCTGTGTTTAAATTTGTAACAGTTCAGTATTTACTCCAGACCCTGTGTTTAAATTTGTGAGAGTTCAGTATTTCCTCCAGACCCTGTGTTTAAATTTGTGACAGTTCAGTATTTCCTCCAGGCCTTGTGTTTAAATTTGTGACAGTTCAGTATTTCCTCCAGGCCCTGTGTTTAAATTTGTAACAGTTCAGTATTTACTCCAGACCCTGTGTTTAAATTTGTGACAGTTCAGTATTTCCTCCAGGCCCTGTGTTTAAATTTGTAACAGTTCAGTATTTACTCCAGACCCTGTGTTTAAATTTGCGAGAGTTCAGTATTTCCTCCAGGCCCTGTGTTTAAATTTGTAACAGTTCAGTATTTACTCCAGACCCTGTGTTTAAATTTGTGAGAGTTCAGTATTTCCTCCAGACCCTGTGTTTAAATTTGTGACAGTTCAGTATTTCCTCCAGGCCTTGTGTTTAAATTTGTGACAGTTCAGTATTTCCTCCAGGCCTTGTGTTTAAATTTGTGACAGTTCAGTATTTCCTCCAGGCCCTGTATTTAAATTTGTGACAGTTCAGTATTTCCTCCAGGCCCTGTGTTTAAATTTGTGACAGTTCAGTATTTCCTCCAGACCCTGTGTTTAAATTTGTGACATTTCAGTATTTCCTCCAGGCCCTGTGTTTAAATTTGTGACAGTTCAGTATTTCCTCCAGGCTCTGTGTTTAAATTTGTGACAGTTCAGTATTTCCTCCAGGCTCTGTGTTTCAATTTGTGACAGTTCAGTATTTCCTCCAGGCCTTGTGTTTAAATTTGTGACAGTTCAGTATTTCCTCCAGGCCCTGCGTTTCAATTTGTCACAGTTCAGTATTTACTCCAGGCCTTGTGTTTAAATTTGTGACAGTTCAGTATTTACTCCAGGCCTTGTGTTTAAATTTGTGACAGTTCAGTATTTCCTCCAGGCCTTGTGTTTAAATTTGTGACAGTTCAGTATTTCCTCCAGGCCCTGTGTTTAAATTTGTGACAGTTCAGTATTCCCTCCAGGCCTTGTGTTTAAATTTGTGAAAGTTCAGTATTTCCTCCAGGCCTTGTGTTTAAATTTGTGACAGTTCAGTATTTACTCCAGGCCTTGTGTTTAAATTTGTGAAAGTTCAGTATTTCCTCCAGGCCTTGTGTTTAAATTTGTGACAGTTCAGTATTTCCTCCAGGCCTTGTGTTTAAATTTGTGACAGTTCAGTATTTCCTCCAGGCCCTGTGTTTAAATTTGTGGCAGTTCAGTATTTCCTCCAGGCCATGTGTTTAAATTTGTGACAGTTCAGTATTTCCTCCAGGCCTTGTGTTTAAATTTGTGACAGTTCAGTATTTCCTCCAGGCATTGTGTTTAAATTTGTGACAGTTCAGTATTTCCTCCAGGCCTTGTGTTTAAATTTGTGACAGTTCAGTATTTCCTCCAGGCCTTGTGTTTAAATTTGTGAAAGTTCAGTATTTCCTCCAGGCCTTGTGTTTAAATTTGTGACAGTTCAGTATTTCCTCCAGGCCTTGTGTTTAAATTTGTGACAGTTCAGTATTTCCTCCAGGCCTTGTGTTTAAATTTGTGACAGTTCAGTATTTCCTCCAGGCCTTGTGTTTAAATTTGTGACAGTTCAGTATTTCCTCCAGGCCTTGTGTTTAAATTTGTTACAGTTCAGTATTTCCTCCAGGCCTTGTGTTTAAATTTGTGACAGTTCAGTAGTTCCTCCATGCCCTGTGTTTAAATTTGTGACAGTTCAGTATTTCCTCCAGGCCTTGTGTTTAAATTTGTGACCGTTCAGTAGTTCCTCCAGGCCCTGTGTTTAAATTTGTGACAGTTCAGTATTCCCTCCAGGCCTTGTGTTTAAATTTGTGACAGTTCAGTATATCCTCCAGGCCCTGTGTTTAAATTTGTGACAGTTCAGTATTTCCTCCAGGCCCTGTGTTTAAATTTGTGACAGTTCAGTATTTCCTCCAGGCCCTGTGTTTAAATTTGTGACAGTTCATTATTTCCTCCAGGCCTTGTGTTTAAATTTGTGACAGTTCAGTATTTCCTCCAGGCATTGTGTTTAAATTTGTGACAGTTCAGTATTTCCTCCAGGCCTTGTGTTTAAATTTGTGACAGTTCAGTATTTCCTCCAGGCCTTGTGTTTAAATTTGTGACAGTTCAGTATTTCCTCCAGGCCTTGTGTTTAAATTTGTGACAGTTCAGTATTTCCTCCAGGCCTTGTGTTTAAATTTGTGACAGTTCAGTATTTCCTCCAGGCATTGTGTTTAAATTTGTGACAGTTCAGTATTTCCTCCAGGCCCTGTGTTTAAATTTGTGACAGTTCAGTATTTCCCCCAGGCCTTGTGTTTAAATTTGTGACAGTTCAGTATTTCCTCCAGGCCCTGTGTTTAAATTTGTGACAGTTCAGTATTTCCTCCAGGCCTTGTGTTTAAATTTGTGACAGTTCATTATTTCCTCCAGGCCTTGTGTTTAAATTTGTGACAGTTCAGTATTTCCTCCAGGCCTTGTGTTTAAATTTGTGACAGTTCATTATTTCCTCCAGGCCTTGTGTTTAAATTTGTGACAGTTCAGTATTTCCTCCAGGCCCTGTGTTTAAATTTGTGACAGTTCAGTATTTCCTCCAGCCCCTGTATTTAAATTTGTGACAGTTCAGCATTTTCTGCAGGCCTTGTGTTTAAATTTGTGACAGTTCAGTATTTCCTCCAGGCCTTGTGTTTAAATTTGTGACAGTTCAGTATTTCCTCCAGGCCCTGTGTTTAAATTTGTGACAGTTCAGTATTTCCCCCAGGCCTTGTGTTTAAATTTGTGACAGTTCAGTATTTCCTCCAGGCCCTGTGTTTAAATTTGTGACAGTTCAGTATTTCCTCCAGGCCTTGTGTTTAAATTTGTGACAGTTCATTATTTCCTCCAGGCCTTGTGTTTAAATTTGTGACAGTTCAGTATTTCCTCCAGGCCTTGTGTTTAAATTTGTGACAGTTCAGTATTTCCTCCAGGCCTTGTGTTTAAATTTGTGACAGTTCAGTATTTCCTCCAGGCCTTGTGTTTAAATTTGTTACAGTTCAGTATTTCCTCCAGGCCTTGTGTTTAAATTTGTGACAGTTCAGTAGTTCCTCCATGCCCTGTGTTTAAATTTGTGACAGTTCAGTATTTCCTCCAGGCCTTGTGTTTAAATTTGTGACCGTTCAGTAGTTCCTCCAGGCCCTGTGTTTAAATTTGTGACAGTTCAGTATTCCCTCCAGGCCTTGTGTTTAAATTTGTGACAGTTCAGTATATCCTCCAGGCCCTGTGTTTAAATTTGTGACAGTTCAGTATTTCCTCCAGGCCCTGTGTTTAAATTTGTGACAGTTCAGTATTTCCTCCAGGCCCTGTGTTTAAATTTGTGACAGTTCATTATTTCCTCCAGGCCTTGTGTTTAAATTTGTGACAGTTCAGTATTTCCTCCAGGCATTGTGTTTAAATTTGTGACAGTTCAGTATTTCCTCCAGGCCTTGTGTTTAAATTTGTGACAGTTCAGTATTTCCTCCAGGCCTTGTGTTTAAATTTGTGACAGTTCAGTATTTCCTCCAGGCCTTGTGTTTAAATTTGTGACAGTTCAGTATTTCCTCCAGGCCTTGTGTTTAAATTTGTGACAGTTCAGTATTTCCTCCAGGCATTGTGTTTAAATTTGTGACAGTTCAGTATTTCCTCCAGGCCCTGTGTTTAAATTTGTGACAGTTCAGTATTTCCCCCAGGCCTTGTGTTTAAATTTGTGACAGTTCAGTATTTCCTCCAGGCCCTGTGTTTAAATTTGTGACAGTTCAGTATTTCCTCCAGGCCTTGTGTTTAAATTTGTGACAGTTCATTATTTCCTCCAGGCCTTGTGTTTAAATTTGTGACAGTTCAGTATTTCCTCCAGGCCTTGTGTTTAAATTTGTGACAGTTCATTATTTCCTCCAGGCCTTGTGTTTAAATTTGTGACAGTTCAGTATTTCCTCCAGGCCCTGTGTTTAAATTTGTGACAGTTCAGTATTTCCTCCAGCCCCTGTATTTAAATTTGTGACAGTTCAGCATTTTCTGCAGGCCTTGTGTTTAAATTTGTGACAGTTCAGTATTTCCTCCAGGCCTTGTGTTTAAATTTGTGACAGTTCAGCATTTTCTGCAGGCCTTGTGTTTAAATTTGTGACAGTTCAGTATTTCCTCCAGCCCCTGTGTTTAAATTTGTGACAGTTCAGTATTTCCTCCAGGCCTTGTGTTTAAATTTGTGACAGTTCAGTATTTCCTCCAGGCCCTGTGTTTAAATTTGTGACAGTTCAGTATTTCCTCCAGGCCCTGTGATTAAATTTGTGACAGTTCAGTATTTCCTCCAGGCCCTGTGTTTAAATTTGTGACAGTTCAGTATTTCCTCCAGGCCTTGTGTTTAAATTTGTGACAGATCAGTATTTACTCCAGGCCCTGTGTTTAAATTTGTGACAGTTCAGTATTTCCTCCAGGCCCTGTGTTTAAATTTGTGACAGATCAGTATTTACTCCAGGCCCTGTGCTTAAATTTGTGACAGTTCAGTATTTACTCCAGGCCCTGTGCTTAAATTTGTGACAGTTCAGTATTTCCTCCAGGCCCTGTGTTTAAATTTGTGACAGTTCAGTATTTACTCCAGGCCCTGTGTTTAAATTTGTCACAGTTCAGCATTTTCTCCAGGCCTTGTGTTTAAATTTGTGACAGTTCAGTATTTCCTCCAGACCCTGTGTTTAAATTTGTGACAGTTCAGCGTTTTCTCCAGGCCTTGTGTTTAAATTTGTGAGAGTTCAGTATTTACTCCAGGCCTTGTGTTTAAATTTGTGACAGTTCAGTATTTCCTCCAGGCCTTGTGTTTAAATTTGTGACAGTTCAGTATTTCCTCCAGGCCTTGTGTTTAAATTTGTGACAGTTCAGTATTTCCTCCAGGCCCTGTGTTAAATTTGTGACTGCTCAGTATTACCTCCAGGAACTGTGTTTAAAGTTGTGACAGCTCAGTATTTACCCCAGACCCTGTGCTTAAATTTGTGACAGTTCAGTATTTACTCCAGGCCCTGTGTTTAAATTTGTGACAGTTCAGTATTTCCTCCAGGTCCTGTGTTTAAATTTGTGACTGTTCAGTATTTCCCTCCAGGCCCTGTGTTTAAATTTGTGACAGTTCAGTATTTACTCCAGGCCTTGTGTTTAAATTTGTGACAGTTCAGTATTTACTCCAGGCCCTGTGCTTAAATTTGTGACAGTTCAGTATTCCCTCCAGGCCTTGTGTTTAAATTTGTGACTGTTCAGTATTTACTCCAGGCCCTGTGCTTAAATTTGTGACAGTTCAGTATTTACTCCAGGCACTGTGCTTAAATTTGTGACAGTTCAGTATTTCCTCCAGGCCTTGTGTTTAAATTTGTGACAGTTCAGTATTTACTCCAGACCCTGTGTTTAAATTTGTGACAGTTCAGTATTTACTCCAGGCCCTGTGCTTAAATTTGTGACTGTTCAGTATTCCCTCCAGGCCTTGTGTTTAAATTTGTGACTGTTCAGTATTTACTCCAGGCCCTGTGTTTAAATTTGTGACAGTTCAGTATTTCCTCCAGGCCTTGTGTTTAAATTTGTGACAGTTCAGTGTTTCCTCCAGGCCTTGTGTTTAAATTTGTGACAGTTCAGTATTTCCTCCAGGCCTTGTGCTTAAATTTGTGACAGTTCAGTATTCCCTCCAGGCCTTGTGTTTAAATTTGTGACTGTTCAGTATTTACTCCAGGCCCTGTGTTTAAATTTGTGACAGTTCAGTATTCCCTCCAGGCCCTGTGTTTAAATTTGTGACAGTTCAGTATTCCCTCCAGGCCTTGTGTTTAAATTTGTGACTGTTCAGTATTTACTCCAGGCCCTGTGTTTAAATTTGTGACAGTTCAGTATTCCCTCCAGGTCTTGTGTTTAAATTTGTGACAGTTCAGTATTTCCTCCAGACCCTGTGTTTAAATTTGTGACAGTTCAGTATTTACTCCAGACCCTGTGTTTAAATTTGTGACAGTTCAGTATTTCCTCCAGGCCCTGTGTTTAAATTTGTGACAGATCAGTATTTACTCCAGGCCCTGTGTTTAAAGTTGTGACAGTTCAGTATTTCCTCCAGGCCCTGTGTTTAAATTTGTGACAGATCAGTATTTACTCCAGGCCCTGTGCTTAAATTTGTGACAGTTCAATATTTACTCCAGGCCCTGTGCTTAAATTTGTGACAGTTCAGTATTTACTCCAGGCCCTGTGCTTAAATTTGTGACAGTTCAGTATTTACTCCAGGCCCTGTGCTTAAATTTGTGACAGTTCAGTATTTCCTCCAGGCCTTGTGTTTAAATTTGTGACAGTTCAGTATTTACTCCAGGCCCTGTGCTTAAATTTGTGACAGTTCAGTATTTCCTCCAGGCCCTGTGTTTAAATTTGTGACAGATCAGTATTTCCTCCAGGCCTTGTGTTTAAATTTGTGACAGTTCAGTATTTCCTCCTGACCTTGTGTTTAAATTTGTGACAGTTCAGCATTTTCTCCAGGCCTTGTGTTTAAATTTGTGACAGTTCAGTATTTCCTCCAGGCCTTGTGTTTAAATTTGTGACAGTTCAGTATTTCCTCCTGACCTTGTGTTTAAATTTGTGACAGTTCAGTATTTACTCCAGGCCCTGTGTTTAAATTTGTGACAGTTCAGTATTTCCTCCTGACCTTGTGTTTAAATTTGTGACAGTTCAGTATTTCCTCCTGACCTTGTGTTTAAATTTGTGACAGTTCAGTATTTACTCCAGGCCCTGTGTTTAAATTTGTGACAGTTCAGTATTTCCTCCAGGCCTTGTGTTTAAATTTGTGACAGTTCAGTATTTACTCCAGGCCCTGTGCTTAAATTTGTGACAGTTCAGTATTTCCTCCAGGCCCTGTGTTTAAATTTGTGACAGATCAGTATTTCCTCCAGGCCTTGTGTTTAAATTTGTGACAGTTCAGTATTTCCTCCTGACCTTGTGTTTAAATTTGTGACAGTTCAGCATTTTCTCCAGGCCTTGTGTTTAAATTTGTGACAGTTCAGTATTTCCTCCAGGCCTTGTGTTTAAATTTGTGACAGTTCAGTATTTCCTCCTGACCTTGTGTTTAAATTTGTGACAGTTCAGTATTTACTCCAGGCCCTGTGCTTAAAGTTGTGACAGTTCAGTATTTACTCCAGGCCCTGTGCTTAAATTTGTGACAGTTCAGTATTTCCTCCAGGCCTTGTGTTTAAATTTGTGACAGATCAGTATTTACTCCAGGCCTTGTGCTTAAATTGGTGACAGTTCAGTATTTACTCCAGGCCCTGTGCTTAAATTTGTGACAGTTCAGTATTTCCTCCAGGCCCTGTGTTTAAATTTGTGACAGATCAGTATTTACTCCAGGCGTTGTGTTTCAATTTATGACAGTTCAGTATTTCCTCCAGGCCTTGTGTTTAAATTTGTGACAGTTCAGTATTTCCTCCAGGCCCTGTGTTTAAATTTGTGACAGTTCAGTATTTCCTCCAGGCCTTGTGTTTAAATTTGTGACAGATCAGTATTTACTCCAGGCCTTGTGTTTAAATTTGTGACAGACCAGTATTTCCTCCAGGCCTTGTGTTTAAATTTGTGACAGATCAGTATTTCCTCCAGGCCCTGTGTTTAAATTTGTGACAGTTCAGTATTTCCTCCAGACCCTGTGTTTAAATTTGTGACAGTTCAGTAGTTCCTCCAGGCCTAGTGTTTAAATTTGTGACAGTTCAGTATTTCCTCCGGGCCTTGTGTTTAAATTTGTGACAGTTCAGTATTTCCTCCAGGTCCTGCGTTTTAATTTGTGACAGTTCAGTATTTACTACAGGCCTTGTGTTTAAATTTGTGACAGTTCAGTATTCCCTCCAGGCCCTGTGTTTTAATTTGTGACAGTTCATTATTTACTACAGGCCTTGTGTTTAAATTTGTGACAGTTCAGTATTTCCTCCAGGCCCTGTGTTTAAATTTGTGACAGTTCAGTATTTCCCTCCAGACCTTGTGTTTAAATTTGTGACAGTTCAGTATTTCCTCCAGACCCTGTGTTTAAATTTGTGACAGTTCAGTATTTCCTCCAGGCCCTGTGCTTAAATTTGTGACAGTTCAGTATTTACTCCAGGCCTTGTGTTTAAATTTGTGACAGTTCAGTATTTCCTCCAGGCCTTGTGTTTAAATTTGTGACAGTTCAGTATTTACTCCAGGCCTTGTGTTTAAATTTGTGACAGTTCAGTATTTCCTCCAGGCCCTGTGTTTAAATTTGTGGCAGTTCAGTATTTCCTGCAGGCATTGTGTTTAAATTTGTGACAGTTCAGTATTTCCTCCAGGCCTTGTGTTTAAATTTGTGACAGTTCAGTATTTCCTCCAGGCCTTGTGTTTAAATTTGTGACAGTTCAGTATTTCCTCCAGGCCTTGTGTTTAAATTTGTGACAGTTCAGTATTTCCTCCAGGCCTTGTGTTTAAATTTGTGACAGCTCAGTATTACCTCCAGGAACTGTGTTTAAATTTGTGACAGATCAGTATTTACTCCAGGCCCTGTGTTTAAAGTTGTGACAGTTCAGTATTTCCTCCAGGCCCTGTGTTTAAATTTGTGACAGATCAGTATTTACTCCAGGCCCTGTGTTTAAATTTGTGACAGTTCAGTATTTCCTCCAGGCCTTGTGTTTAAATTTGTGACAGATCAGTATTTACTCCAGGCCTTGTGTTTAAATTTGTGACAGTTCAGTATTTCCTCCAGGCCCTTTGTTTAAATTTGTGACAGTTCAGTATTTACTCCAGGCCTTGTGTTTAAATTTGTGACAGTTCAGTATTTACTCCAGACCCTGTGTTTAAATTTGTGACAGTTCAGTATTTACTCCAGACCCTGTGTTTAAATTTGTGACAGATCAGTATTTACTCCAGGCCTTGTGTTTAAATTTGTGACAGTTCAGTATTTCCTCCAGGCCCTTTGTTTAAATTTGTGACAGTTCAGTATTTCCTCCAGGCCCTTTGTTTAAATTTGTGACAGTTCAGTATTTACTCCAGGCCTTGCGTTTTAATTTGTGACAGTTCAGTATTTACTACAGGCCTTGTGTTTAAATTTAAGACAGTTCAGTATTCCCTCCAGGCCCTGTGTTTTAATTTGTGACAGTTCATTATTTACTACAGGCCTTGTGTTTAAATTTGTGACAGTTCAGTATTTCCTCCAGGCCCTGTGTTTAAATTTGTGACAGTTCAGTATTTCCCTCCAGACCTTGTGTTTAAATTTGTGACAGTTCAGTATTTCCTCCAGACCCTGTGTTTAAATTTGTGACAGTTCAGTATTTCCTCCAGGCCCTGTGTTTAAATTTGTGACAGTTCAGCATTTTCTCCAGGCCTTGTGTTTAAATTTGTGACAGTTCAGTATTTCCTCCAGGCCTTGTGTTTAAATTTGTGACAGTTCAGTATTTCCTCCAGGCCTTGTGTTTAAATTTGTGACAGTTCAGTATTTACTCCAGACCCTGTGTTTAAATTTGTGACAGTTCAGCATTTTCTCCAGGCCTTGTGTTTAAATTTGTGACAGTTCAGTATTTCCTCCAGGCCCTGTGTTTAAATTTGTGACAGTTCAGTATTTCCTCCAGGCCTTGTGTTTTAATTTGTGACAGTTCAGTATTTCCTCCAGGCCTTGTGTTTAAATTTGTGACAGTTCAGTATTTCCTCCAGGCCTTGTGTTTAAATTTGTGACAGTTCAGTATTTCCTCCAGGCCTTGTGTTTAAATTTGTGACAGTTCAGTATTTCCTCCAGGCCTTGTGTTTAAATTTGTGACAGTTCAGTATTTACTCCAGACCCTGTGTTTAAATTTGTGACAGTTCAGTATTTACTCCAGGCCCTGTGTTTAAATTTGTGACAGTTCAGTATTTACTCCAGGCCTTGTGTTTAAATTTGTGACAGTTCAGTATTTCCTCCAGGCCTTGTGTTTAAATTTGTGACAGTTCAGTATTTCCCTCCAGGCCTTGTGTTTAAATTTGTGACAGTTCAGTATTTCCCTCCAGGCCTTGTGTTTAAATTTGTGACAGTTCAGTATTTCCTCCAGGCCTTGTGTTTAAATTTGTGATAGTTCAGTATTTCCTCCAGGCCTTGTGTTTAAATTGGTGACAGTTCAGTATTTACTCCAGGCCCTGGGCTTAAATTTGTGACAGTTCAGTATTTCATCCAGGCCCTGTGTTTAAATTTGTGACAGATCAGTATTTACTCCAGGCCTTGTGTTTAAATTTGTGACAGTTCAGTATTTCCTCCAGGCCTTGTGTTTAAATTTGTGACAGTTCAGTATTT
Organism: Heterodontus francisci; assembly: GCF_036365525.1. Taxonomy (NCBI): domain Eukaryota; kingdom Metazoa; phylum Chordata; class Chondrichthyes; order Heterodontiformes; family Heterodontidae; genus Heterodontus; species Heterodontus francisci. Next base: position 1,311,486 of record NW_027140501.1, on the reverse strand, counting down.
CCTCCAGGCCCTGTGTTTAAATTTGTGACAGTTCAGTATTTCCTCCAGGCCTTGTGTTTAAATTTGTGACAGTTCAGTATTTACTCCAGGCCTTGTGTTTAAATTTGTGACAGACCAGTATTTCCTCCAGGCCCTGTGTTTAAATTTGTGACAGTTCAGTATTTCCTCCAGGCCCTGTGTTTAAATTTGTGACAGTTCAGTATTTCCTCCAGGCCTTGTGTTTAAATTTGTGACAGATCAGTATTTACTCCAGGCCTTGTGTTTAAATTTGTGACTGTTCAGTATTTACTCCAGGCCCTGTGTTTAAATTTGTGACAGTTCAGTATTTCCTCCAGGCCCTGTGCTTAAATTTGTGACAGTTCAGTATTTACTCCAGGCCCTGTGCTTAAATTTGTGACAGTTCAGTATTTCCTCCAGGCCTTGTGTTTAAATCTGTGACAGTTCAGTATTTCCTCCAGGCCCTGTGTTTAAATTTGTGACAGTTCAGTATTTCCTCCAGGCCTTGTGTTTAAATTTGTGACAGTTCAGTATTTCCTCCAGGCCCTGTGCTTAAATTTGTGACAGTTCAGTATTTCCTCCAGGCCCTGTGTTTAAATTTGTGACAGATCAGTATTTACTCCAGGCCTTGTGTTTAAATTTGTGACAGTTCAGTATTTCCTCCAGGCCCTCTGTTTAAATTTGTGACAGTTCAGTATTTCCTCCAGGCCTTGTGTTTAAATTTGTGACAGTTCAGCATTTCCTCCAGGCCCTGTGTTTAAATTTGTGACAGTTCAGTATTTCCTCCAGGCCTTGTGTTCAAATTTGTGACAGTTCAGTATTTACTCCATGCCTTGTGTTTAAATTTGTGACAGTTCAGTATTTCCTCCAGGCCCTGTGTTTAAATTTGTGACTGTTCAGTATTTCCTCCAGGCCTTGTGTTCAAATTTGTGACAGTTCAGTATTTCCTCCAGGCCTTGTGTTTAAATTTGTGACAGTTCAGCATTTCCTCCAGGCCCTGTGTTTAAATTTGTGACAGTTCAGTATTTCCTCTTGGCCTTGTGTTTAAATTTGTGACAGTTCAGCATTTTCTCCAGGCCTTGTGTTTAAATTTGTGACAGTTCAGTATTTCCTCCAGGCACTGTGTTTTAATTTGTGACAGTTCAGTATTTACTCCAGGCCCTGTGTTTAAATTTGTGACAGTTCAGTATTTCCTCCAGGCCTTGTGTTCAAATTTGTGACAGTTCAGTATTTACTCCAGGCCTTGTGTTTAAATTTGTGACAGTTCAGTATTTCCTCCAGGCCCTGTGTTTAAATTTGTGACAGTTCAGTATTTCCTCCAGGCCTTGTGTTTAAATTTGTGACAGTTCAGCATTTCCTCCAGGCCCTGTGTTTAAATTTGTGACAGTTCAGTATTTCCTCCAGGCCTTGTGTTTAAATTTGTGACAGTTCAGTATTTCCTCCAGGCCTTGTGTTTAAATTTGTGAGAGTTCAGTATTTACTCCAGACCCTGTGTTTAAATTTGTGACAGTTCAGTATTTCCTCCAGGCCTTGTGTTTAAATTTGTGACAGATCAGTATTTACTCCAGGCCTTGTGTTTAAATTTGTGACAGTTCAGTATTTCCTCCAGGCCCTTTGTTTAAATTTGTGACAGTTCAGTATTTACTCCAGACCTTGTGTTTAAATTTGTGACAGTTCAGTATTTACTCCAGACCCTGTGTTTAAATTTGTGACAGTTCAGTATTTACTCCAGACCCTGTGTTTAAATTTGTGACAGATCAGTATTTACTCCAGGCCTTGTGTTTAAATTTGTGACAGTTCAGTATTTCCTCCAGGCCCTTTGTTTAAATTTGTGACAGTTCAGTATTTCCTCCAGGCCCTTTGTTTAAATTTGTGACAGTTCAGTATTTACTCCAGGCCTTGTGTTTAAATTTGTGACAGTTCAGTATTTCCTCCAGGTCCTGCGTTTTAATTTGTGACAGTTCAGTATTTACTACAGGCCTTGTGTTTAAATTTGAGACAGTTCAGTATTCCCTCCAGGCCCTGTGTTTTAATTTGTGACAGTTCATTATTTACTACAGGCCTTGTGTTTAAATTTGTGACAGTTCAGTATTTCCTCCAGGCCCTGTGTTTAAATTTGTGACAGTTCAGTATTTCCCTCCAGACCTTGTGTTTAAATTTGTGACAGTTCAGTATTTCCTCCAGACCCTGTGTTTAAATTTGTGACAGTTCAGTATTTCCTCCAGGCCCTGTGTTTAAATTTGTGACAGTTCAGCATTTTCTCCAGGCCTTGTGTTTAAATTTGTGACAGTTCAGTATTTCCTCCAGGCCTTGTGTTTAAATTTGTGACAGTTCAGTATTTCCTCCAGGCCTTGTGTTTAAATTTGTGACAGTTCAGTATTTACTCCAGACCCTGTGTTTAAATTTGTGACAGTTCAGCATTTTCTCCAGGCCTTGTGTTTAAATTTGTGACAGTTCAGTATTTCCTCCAGGCCCTGTGTTTAAATTTGTGACATTTCAGTATTTCCTCCAGGCCTTGTGTTTTAATTTGTGACAGTTCAGTATTTCCTCCAGGCCTTGTGTTTAAATTTGTGACAGTTCAGTATTTCCTCCAGGCCTTGTGTTTAAATTTGTGACAGTTCAGTATTTCCTCCAGGCCTTGTGTTTAAATTTGTGACAGTTCAGTATTTCCTCCAGGCCTTGTGTTTAAATTTGTGACAGTTCAGTACTTACTCCAGACCCTGTGTTTAAATTTGTGACAGTTCAGTATTTACTCCAGGCCCTGTGTTTAAATTTGTGACAGTTCAGTATTTACTCCAGGCCTTGTGTTTAAATTTGTGACAGTTCAGTATTTCCTCCAGGCCTTGTGTTTAAATTTGTGACAGTTCAGTATTTCCCTCCAGGCCTTGTGTTTAAATTTGTGACAGTTCAGTATTTCCCTCCAGGCCTTGTGTTTAAATTTGTGACAGTTCAGTATTTCCTCCAGGCCTTGTGTTTAAATTTGTGATAGTTCAGTATTTCCTCCAGGCCTTGTGTTTAAATTGGTGACAGTTCAGTATTTACTCCAGGCCCTGGGCTTAAATTTGTGACAGTTCAGTATTTCATCCAGGCCCTGTGTTTAAATTTGTGACAGATCAGTATTTACTCCAGGCCTTGTGTTTAAATTTGTGACAGTTCAGTATTTCCTCCAGGCCTTGTGTTTAAATTTGTGACAGTTCAGTATTTCCTCCAGGCCCTGTGTTTAAATTTGTGACAGTTCAGTATTTCCTCCAGGCCTTGTGTTTAAATTTGTGACAGTTCAGTATTTCCTCCAGGCCTTGTGTTTAAATTTGTGACAGTTCAGTATTTCCTCCAGGCCTTGTGTTTAAATTTGTGACAGATCAGTATTTACTCCAGGCCTTGTGTTTAAATTTGTGACAGTTCAGTATTTCCTCCAGGCCTTGTGTTTAAATTTGTGACAGTTCAGTATTTCCTCCAGGCCCTGTGTTTAAATTTGTGACAGTTCAGTATTTCCTCCAGGCCTTGTGTTTAAATTTGTGACAGTTCAGTATTTCCTCCAGGCCTTGTGTTTAAATTTGTGACAGTTCAGTATTTCCTCCAGGCCCTGTGTTTAAATTTGTGACAGTTCAGTATTTCCCCCAGGCCTTGTGTTTAAATTTGTGACAGTTCAGTATTTACTCCAGGCCTTGTGTTTAAATTTGTGACAGTTCAGTATTTCCCCCAGGCCTTGTGTTTAAATTTGTGACAGTTCAGTATTTACTCCAGGCCTTGTGTTTAAATTTGTGACAGACCAGTATTTCCTCCAGGCCCTGTGTTTAAATTTGTGACAGTTCAGTATTTCCTCCAGGCCCTGTGTTTAAATTTGTGACAGTTCAGTATTTCCTCCAGGCCTTGTGTTTAAATTTGTGACAGATCAGTATTTACTCCAGGCCTTGTGTTTAAATTTGTGACTGTTCAGTATTTACTCCAGGCCCTGTGTTTAAATTTGTGACAGTTCAGTATTTCCTCGAGGCCCTGTGCTTAAATTTGTGACAGTTCAGTATTTACTCCAGGCCCTGTGCTTAAATTTGTGACAGTTCAGTATTTCCTCCAGGCCTTGTGTTTAAATCTGTGACAGTTCAGTATTTCCTCCAGGCCCTGTGTTTAAATTTGTGACAGTTCAGTATTTCCTCCAGGCCTTGTGTTTAAATTTGTGACAGTTCAGTATTTCCTCCAGGCCCTGTGCTTAAATTTGTGACAGTTCAGTATTTCCTCCAGGCCCTGTGTTTAAATTTGTGACAGATCAGTATTTACTCCAGGCCTTGTGTTTAAATTTGTGACAGTTCAGTATTTCCTCCAGGCCCTCTGTTTAAATTTGTGACAGTTCAGTATTTCCTCCAGGCCTTGTGTTTAAATTTGTGACAGTTCAGTATTTCCTCCAGGCCTTGTGTTTAAATTTGTGACAGTTCAGTATTTCCTCCAGGCCTTGTGTTTAAATTTGTGACAGTTCAGTATTTCCTCCAGGCCTTGTGTTTAAATTTGTGATAGTTCAGTATTTCCTCCAGGCCTTGTGTTTAAATTGGTGACAGTTCAGTATTTACTCCAGGCCCTGGGCTTAAATTTGTGACAGTTCAGTATTTCATCCAGGCCCTGTGTTTAAATTTGTGACAGATCAGTATTTACTCCAGGCCTTGTGTTTAAATTTGTGACAGTTCAGTATTTCCTCCAGGCCTTGTGTTTAAATTTGTGACAGTTCAGTATTTCCTCCAGGCCCTGTGTTTAAATTTGTGACAGTTCAGTATTTCCTCCAGGCCTTGTGTTTAAATTTGTGACAGTTCAGTATTTACTCCAGGCCTTGTGTTTAAATTTGTGACAGACCAGTATTTCCTCCAGGCCCTGTGTTTAAATTTGTGACAGTTCAGTATTTCCTCCAGGCCCTGTGTTTAAATTTGTGACAGTTCAGTATTTCCTCCAGGCCTTGTGTTTAAATTTGTGACAGATCAGTATTTACTCCAGGCCTTGTGTTTAAATTTGTGACTGTTCAGTATTTACTCCAGGCCCTGTGTTTAAATTTGTGACAGTTCAGTATTTCCTCCAGGCCCTGTGCTTAAATTTGTGACAGTTCAGTATTTACTCCAGGCCCTGTGCTTAAATTTGTGACAGTTCAGTATTTCCTCCAGGCCTTGTGTTTAAATCTGTGACAGTTCAGTATTTCCTCCAGGCCCTGTGTTTAAATTTGTGACAGTTCAGTATTTCCTCCAGGCCTTGTGTTTAAATCTGTGACAGTTCAGTATTTCCTCCAGGCCCTGTGCTTAAATTTGTGACAGTTCAGTATTTCCTCCAGGCCCTGTGTTTAAATTTGTGACAGATCAGTATTTACTCCAGGCCTTGTGTTTAAATTTGTGACAGTTCAGTATTTCCTCCAGGCCCTCTGTTTAAATTTGTGACAGTTCAGTATTTCCTCCAGGCCTTGTGTTTAAATTTGTGACAGTTCAGCATTTCCTCCAGGCCCTGTGTTTAAATTTGTGACAGTTCAGTATTTCCTCCAGGCCTTGTGTTCAAATTTGTGACAGTTCAGTATTTACTCCAGGCCTTGTGTTTAAATTTGTGACAGTTCAGTATTTCCTCCAGGCCCTGTGTTTAAATTTGTGACTGTTCAGTATTTCCTCCAGGCCTTGTGTTCAAATTTGTGACAGTTCAGTATTTCCTCCAGGCCTTGTGTTTAAATTTGTGACAGTTCAGCATTTCCTCCAGGCCCTGTGTTTAAATTTGTGACAGTTCAGTATTTCCTCTTGGCCTTGTGTTTAAATTTGTGACAGTTCAGCATTTTCTCCAGGCCTTGTGTTTAAATTTGTGACAGTTCAGTATTTCTTCCAGGCCTTGTGTTTAAATTTGTGAGCGTTCAGTATTTACTCCAGACCCTGTGTTTAAATTTGTGAGAGTTCAGTATTTCCTCCAGGCACTGTGTTTTAATTTGTGACAGTTCAGTATTTACTCCAGGCCCTGTGTTTAAATTTGTGACAGTTCAGTATTTCCTCCAGGCCTTGTGTTCAAATTTGTGACAGTTCAGTATTTACTCCAGGCATTGTGTTTAAATTTGTGACAGTTCAGTATTTCCTCCAGGCCCTGTGTTTAAATTTGTGACAGTTCAGTATTTCCTCCAGGCCTTGTGTTTAAATTTGTGACAGTTCAGCATTTCCTCCAGGCCCTGTGTTTAAATTTGTGACAGTTCAGTATTTCCTCCAGGCCTTGTGTTTAAATTTGTGACAGTTCAGTATTTCCTCCAGGCCTTGTGTTTAAATTTGTGAGAGTTCAGTATTTACTCCAGACCCTGTGTTTAAATTTGTGAGAGTTCAGTATTTCCTCCAGGCCTTGTGTTTAAATTGTGACAGTTCAGTATTTCCCTCCAGACCTTGTGTTTAAATTTGTGACAGTTCAGTATTTCCTCCAGGCCTTGTGTTTAAATTTGTGAGAGTTCAATATTTCCTCCAGGCCCTGTGTTTAAATTTGTGACAGTTCAGTATTTACTCCAGGCCCTGTGTTTAAATTTGTGACAGTTCAGTATTTCCTCCAGGCCCTGTGTTTAAATTTGTGACAGTTCAGTATTTCCTCCAGGCCTTGTGTTTAAATTTGTGACAGTTCAGCATTTACTCCAGGCCCTGTGTTTAAATTTGTGACAGTTCAGTATTTACTCCAGGCCCTGTGTTTAAATTTGTGACAGTTCAGTATTTCCTCCAGGCCCTGTGTTTAAATTTGTGACAGTTCAGTATTTCCTGCAGGCCTTGTGTTTAAATTTGTGACAGTTCAGCATTTCCTCCAGGCCCTGTGTTTAAATTTGTGACAGTTCAGTATTTCCTCCAGGCCTTGTGTTTAAATTTGTGACAGTTCAGCATTTTCTCCAGGCCTTGTGTTTAAATTTGTGACAGTTCAGTATTTCTTCCAGGCCTTGTGTTTAAATTTGTGAGCGTTCAGTATTTACTCCAGACCCTGTGTTTAAATTTGTGAGAGTTCAGTATTTCCTCCAGGCCTTGTGTTTAAATTTGTGACAGTTCAGTATTTCCTCCAGGCCCTGTGTTTAAATTTGTGACAGTTCAGTGTTTCCTCCAGGCCCTGTGTTTTAATTTGTGACAGTTCAGTATTTACTCCAGGCCCTGTGTTTAAATTTGTGACAGTGCAGTATTTCCTCCAGGCCTTGTGTTCAAATTTGTGACAGTTCAGTATTTACTCCAGGCCTTGTGTTTAAATTTGTGACAGTTCAGTATTTCCTCCAGGCCCTGTGTTTAAATTTGTGACAGTTCAGTATTTCCTCCAGGCCTTGTGTTTAAATTTGTGACAGTTCAGCATTTCCTCCAGGCCCTGTGTTTAAATTTGTGACAGTTCAGTATTTCCTCCAGGCCTTGTGTTTAAATTTGTGACAGTTCAGTATTTCCTCCAGGCCTTGTGTTTAAATTTGTGAGAGTTCAGTATTTACTCCAGACCCTGTGTTTAAATTTGTGAGAGTTCAGTATTTACTCCAGACCCTGTGTTTAAATTTGTGACATTTCAGTATTTCCTCCAGGCCCTGTGTTTAAATTTGTGACAGTTCAGTATTTCCCTCCAGACCTTGTGTTTAAATTTGTGACAGTTCAGTATTTCCTCCAGGCCTTGTGTTTAAATTTGTGAGAGTTCAGTATTTCCTCCAGGCACTGTGTTTAAATTTGTGACAGTTCAGTATTTACTCCAGGCCCTGTGTTTCAATTTGTGACAGTTCAGTATTTCCTCCAGGCCCTGTGTTTAAATTTGTGACAGTTCAGTATTTCCTCCAGGCCTTGTGTTTAAATTTGTGACAGTTCAGCATTTACTCCAGGCCCTGTGTTTACATTTGTGACAGTTCAGTATTTACTCCAGGCCCTGTGTTTAAATTTGTGACAGTTCAGTATTTCCTCCAGGCCCTGTGTTTAAATTTGTGACAGTTCAGTATTTACTCCAGGCCTTGTGTTTAAATTTGTGACAGTTCAGTATTTCCTGCAGGCATTGTGTTTAAATTTGTGACAGTTCAGTATTTCCTCCAGGCCTTGTGTTTAAATTTGTGACAGATCAGTATTTACTCCAGGCCTTGTGCTTAAATTTGTGACAGTTCAGTATTTCCTCCAGGCCCTGTGTTTAAATTTGTGACAGTTCAGTATTTCCTCCAGGCCCTGTGTTTAAATTTGTGACAGTTCAGTATTTACTCCAGGCCTTGTGTTTAAATTTGTGACAGTTCAGTATTTCCTGCAGGCATTGTGTTTAAATTTGTGACTATTCAGTATTTCCTCCAGGCCCTGTGTTTAAATCTGTGACAGTTCAGTATTTCCTCCAGGCCTTGTGTTTAAATTTGTGACAGTTCAGTATTTCCTCCAGGAACTGTGTTTAAAGTTGTGACAGCTCAGTATTTCCTCCAGGCCTTGTGTTTAAATTTGTGACAGTTCAGTATTTCCTCCAGGCCCTGTGTTTAAATTTGTGACTGTTCAGTATTTCCTCCAGGCCCTGTGTTTAAATTTGTGACTGTTCAGTATTTACTCCAGGCCCTGTGTTTAAATTTGTGACAGTTCAGTATTTACTCCAGGCCCTGTGCTTAAATTTGTGACAGTTCAGTATTTACTCCAGGCCCTGTGCTTAAATTTGTGAGAGTTCAGTATTTCCTCCAGGCCTTGTGTTTAAATTTGTGACTGTTCAGTATTTCCTCCAGGCCTTGTGTTTAAATTTGTGACAGTTCAGTATTTCCTCCAGGCCTTGTGTTTAAATTTGTGACAGTTCAGTATTTCCTCCAGGCCTTGTGTTTAAATTTGTGACAGTTCAGTATTTCCTCCAGGCCCTGTGTTTAAATTTGTGACAGTTCAGTATTTCCTCCAGGCCTTGTGTTTAAATTTGTGACAGTTCAGTATTTCCTCCAGGCCTTGTGTATAAATTTGTGACAGTTCAGTATTTCCTCCAGGCCTTGTGCTTAAATTTGTGACAGTTCAGTATTTCCTCCAGATCCTGTGTTTAAATTTGTGACAGTTCAGTATTTACTCCAGGCCCTGTGTTTAAATTTGTGACAGTTCAGTATTTACTACAGGCCCTGTGTTTAAATTTGTGACAATTCAGTATTTACTCCAGGCCCTGTGTTTAAATTTGTGACAGTTCAGTATTTACTCCAGGCCCTGTGTTTAAATTTGTGACAGTTCAGTATTTCCCTCCAGACCTTGTGTTTAAATTTGTGACAGTTCAGTATTTCCTGCAGGCATTGTGTTTAAATTTGTGACAGTTCAGTATTTCCTCCAGGAACTGTGTTTAAAGTTGTGACAGTTCAGTATTTCCTCCAGGCCTTGTGTTTAAATTTGTGACAGTTCAGCATTTACTCCAGCCCCTGTGTTTAAATTTGTGACAGTTCAGTATTTACTCCAGACCCTGTGTTTAAATTTGTGACTGTTCAGTATTTACTCCAGGCCCTGTGCTTAAATTTGTGACAGTTCAGTATTTACTCCAGGCCCTGTGCTTAAATTTGTGACAGTTCAGTATTTCCTCCAGGCCTTGTGTTTAAATTTCTGACAGTTCAGTATTTCCTCCAGCCACTGTGTTTAAATTTGTGACAGTTCAGTATTTCCTCCAGGCCCTGTGTTTAAATTTGTGACAGTTCAGTATTTCCTCCAGGCCTTGTGTTTAAATTTGTGACAGTTCAGTATTTCCTCCAGGCCTTGTGTAAAAATTTGTGATAGTTCAGTATTTCCTCCAGGCCTTGTGCTTAAATTTGTGACAGTTCAGTATTTCCTCCAGACCCTGTGTTTAAATTTGTGACAGTTCAGTATTTACTCCAGGCCCAGTGCTTAAATTTGTGACAGTTCAGTATTTACTCCAGGCCCTGTGTTTAAATTTGTGACAGTTCAGTATTTACTACAGGCCCTGTGTTTAAATTTGTGACAGTTCAGTATTTACTCCAGGCCCTGTGCTTAAATTTGTGACAGTTCAGTATTTCCTCCAGGCCTTGTGTTTAAATTTGTGACAGTTCAGTATTTCCTCCAGGCCTTGTGTTTAAATTTGTGACAGATCAGTATTTACTCCAGGCCTTGTGTTTAAATTTGTGACAGTTCAGTATTTCCTCCAGGCCTTGTGTTTAAATTTGTGACAGTTCAGTATTTCCTCCAGGCCTTGTGTTTAAATTTGTGACAGTTCAGTATTTCCTCCAGCCACTGTGTTTAAATTTGTGACAGATCAGTATTTACTCCAGGCCCTGTGTTTAAATTTGTGACAGTTCAGTATTTCCTCCAGGCCTTGTGTTTAAATTTGTGACAGTTCAGTATTTCCTCCAGGCCTTGTGTTTAAATTTGTGACAGTTCAGTATTTACTCCAGGCCCTGTGTTTAAATTTGTGACAGTTCAGTATTTCCTCCAGGCCTTGTGTTTAAATTTGTACAGTTCAGCATTTTCTCCAGGCCTTGTGTTTAAATTTGTGACAGTTCAGTATTTCCTCCAGGCCTTGTGTTTAAATTTGTGACAGTTCAGTATTTACTACAGGCCCTGTGTTTAAATTTGTGACAGTTCAGTATTTCCCCCAGGCCTTGTGTTTAAATTTGTGACAGTTCAGTATTTCCTCCAGGCCTTGTGTTTAAATTTGTACAGTTCAGCATTTTCTCCAGGCCTTGTGTTTAAATTTGTGACAGTTCAGTATTTCTTCCAGGCCTTGTGTTTAAATTTGTGACAGTTCAGTATTTCCTCCAGCCCCTGTGTTTAAATTTGTGACAGTTCAGTATTTCCTCCAGGCCCTGTGTTTAAATTAGTGACAGTTCAGTATTTCCTCCAGGCCTTGTGTTTAAATTTGTGACAGTTCAGTATTTCCTCCAGGCCTTGTGTTTAAATTTGTGACAGTTCAGTATTTCCTCCAGGCCTTGTGTTTAAATTTGTGACAGTTCAGCATTTTCTCCAGGTCTTGTGTTTAAATTTGTGACAGTTCAGTATTTCCTCCAGGCCTTGTGTTTAAATTTGTGACAGTTCAGCATTTTCTCCAGGCCTTGTGTTTAAATTTGTGACAGTTCAGTATTTCCTCCAGGCCTTGTGTTTAAATTTGTGACAGTGAGGCATTTCCTCCAGGCCTTGTGTTTAAATTTGTGACTGTTCAGTATTTCCTCCAGGCCCTGTGTTTAAATTTGTGACTGTTCAGTATTTCCTCCAGGCCCTGTGTTTAAATTTGTGACAGTTCAGTATTTTCTCCAGGCCCTGTGTTTAAATTTGTGACAGTTCAGTATTTCCTCCAGGCCTTGTGTTTAAATTTGTGACAGTTCAGTATTTCCTCCAGGCCTTGTGTTTAAATTTGTGACAGTTCAGTATTTCCTCCAGGCCTTGTGTTTAAATTTGTGACAGTTCAGCATTACCTCCAGGCCTTGTGTTTAAATTTGTGACAGTTCAGTATTTCCTCCAGGCCTTGTGTTTAAATTTGTGACAGTTCCGTATTTACTCCAGGCCCTGTGTTTAAATTTGTGACAGTTCAGTATTTACTCCAGGCCCTGTGTTTAAATTTGTGACAGTTCAGTATTTACTCCAGGCCTTGTGTTTAAATTTGTGACAGTTCAGTATTTACTCCAGGCCTTGTGTTTAAATTTGTGACAGTTCAGTATTTACTCCAGGCCCTGTGTTTAAATTTGTGACAGTTCAGTATTTACTCCAGGCCTTGTGTTTAAATTTGTGACAGTTCAGTATTTCCTCCAGTCCCTGTGTTTAATTTTGTGACAGTTCAGTATTTCCTCCAGGCCTTGTGTTTAAATTTGTGACAGTTCAGTATTTCCTCCAGGCCCTGTGTTTAAATTTGTGACAGTTCAGTATTTCCTCCAGGCCCTGTGTTTAAATTTGTGACAGTTCAGCATTTTCTCCAGGCATTGTGTTTAAATTTGTGACAGTTCAGTATTTCCTCCAGCCCCTGTGTTTAAAGCTGTGACAGACCAGTATTTCCTCCAGGCACTGTGTTTAAATTTGTGACAGTTCAGTATTTCCTCCAGGCCTTGTGTTTAAATTTGTGACAGTTCAGTATTTCCTCCAGGCCTTGTGTTTAAATTTGTGACAGTTCAGTATTTCCTCCAGGCCCTGTTTTTAAATTTGTAACAGTTCAGTATTTCCTCCAGGCCTTGTGTTTAAATTTGTGACAGTTCAGTATTTCCTCCAGGCCCTGTGTTTAAATTTGTGACAGTTCAGTATTTCCTCCAGGCCCTGTGTTTAAATTTGTGACAGTTCAGCATTTTCTCCAGGCATTGTGTTTAAATTTGTGACAGTTCAGTATTTCCTCCAGCCCCTGTGTTTAAAGCTGTGACAGACCAGTATTTCCTCCAGGCCTTGTGTTTAAATTTGTGACAGTTCAGTATTTCCTCCAGGCCCTGTGTTTAAATTTGTAACAGTTCAGTATTTCCTCCAGGCCTTGTGTTTAAATTTGTGACAGTTCAGTATTTCCTCCAGGCCCTGTGTTTAAATTTGTGACAGTTCAGTATTTCCTCCAGGCCTTGTGTTTAAATTTGTGACAGTTCAGTATTTCCTCCAGTCCTTGTGTTTAAATTTGTGAGAGTTCAGTATTTCCTCCAGGCCTTGTGTTTAAATTTGTGACAGTTCAGTATTTCCTTCAGGCCTTGTGTTTAAATTTGTGACTGTTCAGTATTTCCTCCAGGCCTTGTGTTTAAATTTGTGAGAGTTCAGTATTTCCTCCAGGCCCTGTGTTTAAATTTGTGACAGTTCAGTATTTCCTCCAGGCCTTGTGTTTAAATTTGTGACAGTTCAGTATTTCCTCCAGGCCTTGTGTTTAAATTTGTGACAGTTCAGTATTTCCTCCAGGCCCTGTGTTTAAATTTGTGACAGTTCAGTATTTCCTCCAGGCCTTGTGTTTAAATTTGTGACAGTTCAGTATTTCCTCCAGGCCTTGTGTTTAAATTTGTGACCGTTCAGTATTTCCTCCAGGCCTTGTGTTTAAATTTGTGACAGCTCAGTATTTCCTCCAGGCCCTGTGTTTAAATTTGTGACAGTTCAGTATTTCCTCCAGGCCTTGTGTTTAAATTTGTGACAGTTCAGTATTTCCTCCAGGCCTTGTGTTTAAATTTGTGACAGTTCAGTATTTCCCTCCAGGCCCTGTGTTTAAATTTGTGACAGTTCAGTATTCCCTCCAGGCCTTGTGTTTAAATTTGTGACAGTTCAGTATTTCCTCCAGGCCTTGTGTTTAAATTTGTGACAGTTCAGTATTCCCTCCAGGCCTTGTGTTTAAATTTGTGACAGTTCAGTATTTCCTCCAGGCCTTGTGTTTAAATTTGTGAGAGTTCAGTATTTCCTCCAGGCCCTGTGTTTAAATTTGTGACAGTTCAGTATTTACTCCAGGCCTTGTGTTTTAATTTGTGACAGTTCAGTATTTCCCCCAGGACCTGTGTTTTCATTTGTGACATTTCAGTATTTCCTCCAGGCCTTGTGTTTAAAGTTGTGACTGTTCAATATTTCCTCCAGTCCCTGTGTTTAAAGTTGTGACTGTTCAATATTTCCTCCAGGCCCTGTTTTTAAAGTTGTGACTGTTCAATATTTCCTCCAGGCCCTGTGTTTAAAGATGTGACAGTTCAGCATTTCCTCCAGGCCCTGTGTTTAAAGTTGTGACAGTTCAGTATTTCCTCCAGGCCTTGTGTTTAAATTTGTGACAGTTCAGTATTTCCCTCCAGGCCCTGTGTTTAAATTTGTGACAGTTCAGTATTCCCTCCAGGCCTTGTGTTTAAATTTGTGACAGTTCAGTATTTCCTCCAGGCCTTGTGTTTAAATTTGTGACAGTTCAGTATTCCCTCCAGGCCTTGTGTTTAAATTTGTGACAGTTCAGTATTTCCTCCAGGCCTTGTGTTTAAAGTTGTGACATCTCAGAACTTCCCCCAGGAGATGTCTTTGAGGTTGTGACAGCTCAATATTTCCCCCAGGGCCTGTCTTTAAATTGGAGACAGTTCAGTCTTTCCTGGCCCTGTGTTTACAATTGTGACAGTTCAGAATTTGCCCCAGGACCTGTCTTTAAAGTTGGGACAGCTCAGTATTTCCTCCAGGACCTGTCTTTAAAGTTGTGACAGCTCAATATTTCCTCCAGGCCCTGTGTTTGCAGTTGTGACAGTTCGCAATTTGCCCCAGGCCCTGACTTTAAAGTTGTGACAGTTCAGTATTTTCCCCAGGACCAGTCTTTATATTTGTGACAGTTCAGTATTTCCCCCAGGACCTGTGTTTTCATTTGTGACAGTTCAGTGTTTCCTCCAGGCCTTGTGTTTAAAGTTGTGACTGTTCAATATTTCCTCCAGGCCCTGTGTTTAAAGTTGTGACTGTTCAATATTTCCTCCAGGCCCTGTTTTTAAAGTTGTGACTGTTCAATATTTCCTCCAGGCCCTGTGTTTAAAGATGTGACAGTTCAGCATTTCCTCCAGGCCCTGTGTTTAAAGTTGTGACAGTTCAGTATTTCCTCCAGGCCTTGTGTTTAAATTTGTGACAGTTCAGTATTTCCTCCAGGCCCTGTGTTTAAATTTGTGACAGTTCAGTATTTCCTCCAGGCCTTGTGTTTAAATTTGTGACAGTTCAGTATTTCCTCCAGGCCTTGTGTTTAAATTTGTGACAGTTCAGTATTTCCTCCAGGCCCTGTGTTTAAATTTGTGACAGTTCAGTATTTCCTCCAGGCCTTGTGTTTAAATTTGTGACAGTTCAGTATTTCCTCCAGGCCTTGTGTTTAAATTTGTGACAGTTCAGTATTTCCTCCAGGCCCTGTGTTTAAATTTGTGACAGTTCAGTATTTCCTCCAAACTTGTGTTTAAATTTGTGACAGTTCAGTATTTCCTCCTGACCCTGTGTTTAAATTTGTGACAGTTCAGTATTTCCTCCAGGCCTTGTGTTTAAATTTGTGACAGTTCAGTATTTCCTCCTGACCCTGTGTTTAAATTTGTGACAGTTCAGTATTTCCTCCAGGCCTTGTGCTTAAATTTGTGACAGTTCAGTATTTACTCCAGACCCTGTGTTTAAATTTGTGACAGTTCAGTATTTCCTCCAGGCCTTGTGTTTAAATTTGTGACAGTTCAGTATTTCCTCCAGGCCTTGTGTTTAAATTTGTGACAGTTCAGTATTTCCTCCTGACCCTGTGTTTAAATTTGTGACAGCTCAGTATTTCCCCCAGGCCCTGTGCTTACATTTGTGAATGTTCAGTATATACTCCAGGCCCTGTGTTTATATGTATGACATTTCAGTATTTCCTCCAGGCCTTGTGTTTAAATTTGTGACAGTTCAGTATTTCCTCCAGGCCTTGTGCTTAAATTTGTGACAGTTCAGTATTTCCTCCAGGCCTTGTGTTTAAATTTGTGACAGTTCAGTATTTCCTCCAGGCCCTGTGCTTAAATTTGTGACAGTTCAGTATTTCCTCCAGGCCTTGTGCTTAAATTTGTGACAGTTCAGTATTTCCTCCAGGCCCTGTGTTTAAATTTGTGACAGTTCAGTATTTCCTCCAGGCCTTGTGTTTAAATTTGTGACAGTTCAGTATTTCCTCCAGGCCTTGTGTTTAAATTTGTGACTGTTCAGTATTTCCTCCAGGCCCTGTGTTTAAATTTGTGACAGTTCAGTATTTCCTCCAGGCCCTGTGATTAAATTTGTGACAGTTCAGTATTTCCTCCAGGCCCTGTGTTTAAATTTGTGACAGTTCAGTATTTCCTCCAGGCCTTGTGTTTAAATTTGTGACAGTTCAGTATTTCTTCCAGGCCTTGTGTTTAAATTTGTGACAGTTCAGTATTTCCTCCAGGCCCTGTGTTTAAATTTGTGACAGTTCAGTATTTCCTCCAGGCCTTGTGTTTAAATTTGTGACAGTTCAGTATTTCTTCCAGGCCTTGTGTTTAAATTTGTGACATTTCAGTATTCCATCCAGGCCTTGTGTTTAAATTTGTGACAGTTCAGTATTTCCTCCAGGCCCTGTGTTTAAATTTGTGACAGTTCAGTATTTCCTCCAGCCCCTGTGTTTAAATTTGTGACAGTTCAGTATTTCCTCCAGGCCTTGTGTTTAAATTTGTGACAGTTCAGTATTTCCTCCAGGCCCTGTGTTTAAATTTGTGACAGTTCAGTATTTCCTCCAGGCCCTGTGTTTAAATTTGTGACAGTACAGTATTTCCTCCAGGCCTTGTGTTTAAATTTGTGACAATACAGTATTTCCTCCAGGCCTTGTGTTCAAATTTGTGACAGTTCAGTATTTCCTCCAGGCCTTGTGTTTAAATTTGTGACAGTTCAGTATTTCCTCCAGGCCCTGTGTTTAAATTTGTGACAGTTCAGTATTTCCTCCAGGCCTTGTGTTTAAATTTGTGACAGTTCAGTATTTCCTCCAGGCCCTGTGTTTAAATTTGTGACAGTTCAGTATTTCCTCCAGGCCTTGTGTTTAAATTTGTGACAGTTCAGTATTTCCTCCAGGCCTTGTGTTTAAATTTGTGACCGTTCAGTATTTCCTCCAGGCCTTGTGTATAAATTTGTGACAGTTCAGTATTTCCTCCAGGCCTTGTGTTTAAATTTGTGACAGTTCAGTATTTCCTCCAGGCCCTGTGTTTAAATTTGTGACAGTTCAGTATTTCCTCCAGGCCTTGTGTTTAAATTTGTGACAGTTCAGTATTTCCTCCAGGCCTTGTGTTTAAATTTGTGACAGTTCAGTATTTCCCTCCAGGCCCTGTGTTTAAATTTGTGACAGTTCAGTATTCCCTCCAGGCCTTGTGTTTAAATTTGTGACAGTTCAGTATTTCCTCCAGGCCTTGTGTTTAAATTTGTGACAGTTCAGTATTTCCTCCAGGCCTTGTGTTTAAATTTGTGAGAGTTCAGTATTTCCTCCAGGCCCTGTGTTTAAATTTGTGACAGTTCAGTATTTACTCCAGGCCTTGTGTTTAAATTTGTGACAGTTCAGTCTTTCCTCCAGGCCTTGTGTTTAAATTTGTGACAGTTCACTGTTTCCTCCAGACCCTGTGTTTAAATTTGTGACAGTTCAGTATTTCCTCCAGGCCTTGTGTTTAAAGTTGTGACATCTCAGAACTTCCCCCAGGAGATGTCTTTGAGGTTGTGACAGCTCAATATTTCCCCCAGGGCCTGTCTTTAAATTGGAGACAGTTCAGTATTTCCTCCAGGCCTTGTGTTTAAATTTGTGACAGTTCAGTATTTCCCACAGGCCCTGTGTTTAAAGCTGTGACAGTTCAGTATTTCCCCCTGGCCCTGTCTTTAAATTTTGTGACAATTCAGTATTTCCCCCAGGACCTGTCATTAAAAGTTGTGACATTTCAGTGTTTCCTCCAGGCCCTGTGTTTACAGTTGTGACAGCTCACTATTTCCCCCAGAAACTGTGTTCAAAACTGTGACAGCTCAGTATTTCCCCCAGGACCTGTGTTTAAATTTGTTACAGTTCAGTATTTCCCCCAGGACCTGTGTTTGAAGTTGTGACAGTTCAGTATTTCGTCCAGTCTGTCTGTTTAAATTTGTGACTGTTCTGTATTTCTCCCAGGCCCTGTGTTTTAAGTTGTGACTGTTCTGTATTTCCCCCAGGCCCTGTCTTCAAAACTGTGACAGATCAGTATTTCCTCCAGGCCTGAAGTTTAAAATTGTGACAGTTTAGTATTTCCTCCAGTCCCAATGTTTACAGTAGGGAAAGTTCAGTATTTTTTCCAGGCCCTGTATTTACAGTTGCTACACTTCAGTATTTCCTCCAGGCTCTGTGTTTAAAATTGTGACAGTTCAGTATTACCACCGCACCCTATGTTTACATTTGTGACAGTTCAGTATTTCCTCCAGGCCCTGTGTTTAAAATTGTGACAGTTCAGTATTTTCCCCTGGCCCTGTGTTTAAATTTGTGACAGTTCATTATTTCCTCCATGCCTTATGTTTAAATTTGTGACAATTCAGTGTTTCCCCCCGGACCTGTCATTAAAAGTTGTGACAGTTCAGTATTTCCACCAGGACCTGTGTTTACAGTTGTGACAGCTCACTATTTCTGCCAGGACCTGTGTTTACAGTTGTGACAGCTCACTATTTCCGCCAGGACCTGTGTTTACAGTTGTGACAGCTCACTATTTCTGCCAGGACCTGTGTTTACAGTTGTGACAGCTCACTATTTCTGCCAGGACCTGTGTTTACAGTTGTGACAGCTCACTATTTCCGCCAGGACCTGTGTTTACAGTTGTGACAGCTCACTATTTCCGCCAGGACCTGTGTTTACAGTTGTGACAGCTCACTATTTCTGCCAGGACCTGTGTTTACAGTTGTGACAGCTCAGTATTTCTGCCAGGACCTGTGTTTACTGTTGTGACAGCTCACTATTTCACCCAGGACCTGTCTTTAAAGTTATGACACTCAGTGTTTCCTCCAGGCCCTGTGTTTACAGTTGTGACAGCTCAGTGTTTCCTCCAGGACCTGTCGTAATGTTGTGACAGTGCCGTATTTCCCCCAAGGCCTGCGTTTATAGTTATGGCAGATCAGTATTTCCTCCAGGCCCTGTGTTCAAAGTTGTGACAGCTCAGTATTTCACCCAGGACCTATGTTTAAAACTGTGACAGCTCAGTATTTCCCCCAGGCCCTGTGTTTACACTTGTGACAGTTCAGTATTTCCTCCAGGCCCTGTGTTTAAAATTGTGAAAGTTCAGTATTTCCTCCAGGCCCTGTGTTTAAAATTGTGAAAGTTCAGTGTTTCCCCCAGGCCCTGTGTTTACACTTGTGACAGTTCAGTATTTCCTCCAGGCCCTGTGTTTAAATTTGTGACAGTTCAGTATTTCCCCCAGGCCCTGTCTGTAAATTTGTGACAGTTAGTATTTCCTCCAGGACCTGTGTTTACAGATGTGACAGCTCAGTATTTCCCCCATGACCTGTGTTTAAATTTGTGACAGTTCAGTATTTCCTCCAGGCCCTGTGTTTAAATTTGTGACAGTTCAGTATTTCCTCCAGGCCCTGTGTTTAAATTTGTGACAGTTCAGTATTTCCTCCCGGCCCTGTGTTTAAATTTGTGACAGTTCAGTATTTGCCCCAGAACCTGTGTTCAAAACTGTGACAGCTCAGTATTTCCCCCAGGACCTGTGTTTAAAGTTGTTACAGTTCAGTATTTCCCCCAGGCCCTGTGTTTAAAGTTGTGGCAGTTCAGTTTTTCGTCCAGTCTGTCTGTTTAAATTTGTGACAGTTCTGTATTTCTCCCAGGCCCTGTGTTTTAAGTTGTGACAGCTCTGTATTTCCCCCAGGCCCTGTCTTCAAAACTGTGACAGATCAGTATTTCCTCCAGGCCCTAAGTTTAAAATTGTGACAGTTTAGTATTTCCTCCAGCCCTGTGTTTAAAGTTGTGGCAGCTCAGTATTTCCCCCAGGGCCTGTGTTTAAAGTTGTGGCAGCTCAGTATTTCCCCCAGGGCCTGTGTTTAAAGTTGTGGCAGCTCAGTATTTCCCCCAGGGCCTGTGTTTAAAGTTGTGGCAGCTCAGTATTTCCCCCAGGGCCTGTGTTTACAGTTGTCACAGCTCAGTATTTCCTCCAGGACCTATCTTTAAAGTTGTTACAATTCAGTGTTTCCCCCAGGCCCCATGTTTATCAATCTGACAGATCAGGATTTCCCCCAGGGCCTGTGTTTAAAATTCTGTGAATTCAGGATTTCCCCCAAGCCCGGTGTTTAATATTGTGACAGTTCTGAAGTGGCTCAGTGTCAATTTTTTGTCTTTTTTTTAAAAGTTGATTCAAGTGACATGTGTGTCACTGGCAAGGCCAACATCTATTACCCATCCCTAATCGCCCTTTGAGAGGGTGGTGGTGAGCCATGTTCTTGTACCACTGCACTCCATGGCGGGTCGGTACAGCCACAGTGCTGTTAGGAAGGGTGTTCAAAAATTTTGACACCGTGACAGTGAAGGAAGTGCAATATAGATCCAAGTGAGGATGGTGTGTGACTTCAGTTGTTGTGTGTGGCCATATTTTTCAGATTTTGATCTTTTTGATATATTTTTAGCACGGTTTGATGTAAAATCTCTCCTAAAATCTGCCTGTCTCTCCCTCCATCTTTCTGCACATCGCTCCCTCCCTCTCTTTCTTTGTCTCTCTGAGACCAAGATCGCATACGTCTAATGAATTACTCTCTTAATATATCCTATCGCCTTCAAAGATTGCTGGTCATGATCCACCAGGTCCCTCTGTACCTGCACACGCTTGAGAAATATGACATAGTGCAATCAAACAAAGTCAACATGGTTTCATGAAAGGGAAATCTCCTTTTAATCTTCTCTGCTCTAAGGAGAACATGCCCAGCTTCTCCAGTCTATCAGTGTAACTGTAATAATCTCATCAGGAACCGTTCTAGTAAATCTCTTCTGTTCATTCACCAAATCATCCATGTACTTCCGAAAGTGCGGTCCCAGAATTAGACACAATACGTCAGCTGGGGACAAACTATTATTTTATAAAGGTTTCACATCACTTCCTTTTTCAAACAGAAATGCATTGGCAGTGATATTATTAAAGCCCTTAGGAAGACGGAGAAGGCCATTCGGCCCCTCAAATCTGTCCCGCCATTCACTCAGGTCTTGGCTGATTTGCTCCTTATCCACATTGAGCTGTCTCGGCTCCGTAAACATTAATAACCTTTCCTAACAAATCTCTACCGACAATCAGGAATTAATGTCACTGCCTGTTAATACTGGGGAATTCCTTCCCTAAACCTCTCCGCCTCTCGACCTCTAATACTTGCTTAAAGATGTTCCTTAAAACTAACCTCTTTGACCGAGCTTTTAATCTCAACTTATGTGGGTTTGGTTTCAGATTTTGCCTTTTAATGGACCCTGTGCAGCACCTTTGGGACTTTTTATTTCTTGCCTTCTCCATCATCCGGTCTCGCTCTCTCTCTTTCTCCCCCTCACCCACCCCTCTCTCTCTTTCTCCCCCTCACCCACCCCTCTCTCTCTTTCTCCCCCTCGCCCACCCCCCTCTCTCTTTCTCCCCCTTACCCTGTATCTCCCTCTCTCTCCTCCTCACCTCTAAGACAAGTATATCCTTCCTTCAGTACCGAGACCAGGACTGCACACAGTACTCCAGGTGTGGGCTCACCAAACCCTGTACCATTACAGCAAGACTTCCTCACTCTTGTACTCTAACCTTCTTGCAATAAAGGACAACACTCCATTTGCTGCACCTGCATGTTAACTTTCTGTGATTTGTGTACAAGGACTCCCAAATCCCTCTTAGGACCAACATTTAATAGTTTCTCAACATTTTTTTTTAGAACATTACAGCGCAGTACAGGCCCTTCGGCCCTCGATGTTGCGCCGACCTGTGAAACCATCTGACCAACACTATTCCATTTTCATCCATATGTCTATCCAATGACCACTTAAATGCCCTTAAAGATGGCGAGTCTACTACTGTTGCAGGCAGGTCGTTCCACGCCCTTACTACTCTCTGCGTAAAGAAACTACCTCTGACATCTGTCCTATATCTTTCACCCCTCAACTTAAAGCTATGTCCCCTCGTGTTTGCCATCATCATCCGAGGAAAAAGACTCTCACTATCCACCCTATCTAACCCTCTGATTATCTTGTATGTCTCTATTAAGTCACCTCTCCTCCTCCTTCTCTCGAACGAAAACAACCCCAAGTCCCTCAGCCTTTCCTCGTAAGACCTTCCCTCATTACAAGGCAACATCCTAGTAAATCTCCTTTGCACCCTTTCCAAAGCTTCCACATCCTTCCTCTAATGCGGTGACCAGAACTGCACTCAATACTCCAGGTGCGGTCTCACCAGAGTTTTGTACAGCTGCATCATGACCTCGTGGCTCCAAAACTCGATCACCCTACTAATAAAAGCTAACACACCATATGCCTTCTTAACAGCCCTATTAACCTGGTTAGCAACTTTCAGGGATTTATGTACCTGGATACCAAGATCTCTCTGTTCATCTACACTACCAAGAATCTTCCCATTAGCCCAGTACTCTGCATCCCTGTTACTCCTTCCAAAGTGAATCACCTCACACTTTTCCGCATTAAACTCCATTTGCCATCTCTCAGCCCAGCTCTGCAGCCTATCTATGTCCCTCTGTACCCTCCAACACCCTTCGGCACTATCCACAACTCCACCGACCTTCGTGTCATCCGCAAATTTACTAACCCACCCTTCTACACCCTCTTCCAGGTCATTTATAAAAATGACAAACAGCAGTGGCCCCAAAACAGATCCTTGCGGTACACCACTAGTAACTAAACTCCAGGATGAACATTTGCCATCAACCACCACCCTCTGTCTTCTTTCAGCTAGCCAATTTCTGATCCAAAGCTCTAAATCACCTTCAACCCCATACTTCCGTATTTTCTGCAATAGCCTACCGTGGGGAACCTTATCAAACGCCTTACTGAAATCCATATACACCACATCCACGGCTTTACCCTCATCCACCTGTTTGGTCACCTTCTCCAAAAACTCAATAAGGGTTGTGAGGCACGACCTACCATTCACAAAACCGTGCTGACTATCGCAAATGAACTTATTCTTTTCAAGATGATTATAAATCCTGTCTCTTATAACCTTTTCCAACATTTTACCCACAACCGAAGTAAGGCTCACAGGTCTATAATTACCAGGGCTGTCTCTACTCCCCTTCTTGAACAAGGGGACAACATTTGCTCTCCTCCAGTCCTCCGGCACTACTCCTGTCGACAATGACAACATAAAGATCAACAACAACGGCTCTGCAATCGCCTCCCTGGCTTCCCAGAGAATCCTAGGATAAATCCCATCTGGCCCAGGGGACTTATCTATTTTCACTCTTTCCAAAATTGCTAACACCTCCTCCTTGTGAATCTCAATCCCATCTAGCCTAGTAGGCTGTATCTCAGTAATCTCCTCGGCAACATTTTCTTTTTCTACTGTAAATACTGACGAAAAATATTCATTTAATGCTTCCCCTATCTCCTCCGATTCCGCACACAACTTCCCACTACTATCCTTGATTGGATTCACTCAGCAGGTCTGGCAACATCTGTGGAAAGAGAAGCAGAGTTAACATTTCGGGTCAGTGACCCTTCTTCGGAACTGACAAATATTAGAAAAGTCACAGATTATAAACAAGTGAGGTGGGGGTTGGGCAAGAGATAACAAAGGAGAAGGTGCAGATTGGACCAGGCCACATAGCTGACCAAAAGGTCACGGAGCAAAGGCAAACAATATGTTAATGGTGTGTTGAAAGACAAAGCATTAGTACAGATTAGGTGTGAATATACTGAATATTGAACATCAGCAAGTGCAAAGCTGAAGAAAAACAACCTGAAAAAACAGTGGGTAAGCAAACTGAACAAACTAAGATGAAATGAAATAAATGCAAAAAAAGATTGTAAAAAATGTAAAAAGGAATGCAAACAAAAGAAAGAAAAAATAACTAAAAATGACTAAAAATGAAAGTAAAGTGGGGGACTGTCATGCTCTGAAATTATTGAACTCAATGTTCAGTCCGGCAGGCTGTAGTGTGCCTAATCGGTAGATGAGATGCTGTTCCTCGAGCTTGCGTTGATGTTCACTGGAACACTGCAGCAATCCCAGGACAGAGATGTGAGCATGAGAGCAGGGAGGAGTGTTGAAATGGCAAGCAACCTGAAGCTCAGTGTCCTGCTTGCGGACTGAGCGGAGATGTTCCGCAAAGCGGTCACCCAGTCTGCGCTTGGTCTCCCCAATGTAGAGGAGACCACACTGTGAGCAGCGAATACAGTATACTACATTGAAAGAAGTACAAGTAAATCGCTGCTTCACCTGAAAGGAGTGTTTGGGGCCTGGGATAGTGAGGAGAGAGGAGGTAAATGGGCAGGTATTACACCTCCTGTGATTGCAAGGGAAGGTGCCCTGGGACGGGGACGAGGTGGTGGGGGTAATGGAGGAGTGGACCAGGGTGTCGCGGAGGGAACGATCCCTTCGGAATGCTGACAGGGGAAGGGAGGGGAAGATGCGACTGGTAGTGGCATCACGGTGGAGGTGGCGAAAATGGCGGAGGATGATCCTTTGGATATGGAGGCAGGTGGGATGAAAAGTGAGGACAAGGGGAACCCTGTCACGGTTCTGGGAGGGAGGGGAAGGGGTGAGGGTAGAGGTGCGGGGAATGGGTCGGACACGGTTGAGGGCCCTGTCAACCACAGTGGGGGGAAATCCTCGGTTGAGGAAAAAGGAGGTCATATCAGAAGCACCGTCATGGAAGGTAGCATCATCAGAGCAGATGCGTCGGAGACGGAGAAACTGGGAGAATGGAATGGAGTCCTTACAGGAGGTAGGGTGTGAAGAAGTGTAGTCGAGGTAGCTGTGGGAGTCAGTGGGCTTATAATGGATATTGGTAGACAACCTATCCCCAGAGATGGAGACAGAGAAGTCGAGGAAGGGAAGGGAAGTGTCAGAGATGGACCATGTAAAGGTGAGGGAAGGGTGGAAATTGGAAGCAAAGTTGATAAAGTTTTCTAGTTCGGGGCGGGAGCAGGAAACGGCACCGATACAGTCATCAATGTACCGGAAAAAGAGTTGGGGGAGGGGGCCTGAGTAGGACTGGAACAAAGAATGCTCGACATATCCCACAAAAAGACAGGCATAACTAGGACCCATGCGGGTACCCATAGCGACACCTTTTACTTGAAGGAAGTGCGTGGAGTTGAAGGAGAAGTTGTTCAATGTGAGAACAAGTTCAGCCAGGCGGAGGAGGGTGTTGGTGGATGGGGACTGGTTGGGCCTCTGTTCCAGGAAGAAGCGGAGAGCTCTCAAACCATCCTGGTGGGGGATGGAGGTGTAGAGCGATTGGACGTCCATAGTGAAGAGGAGGCGGTTGGGACCAGGAAACTGGAAATTGTCAAAATGACGTAGGGCGTCAGAAGAGTCACGGATGTAGGTGGGAAGAGACTGGACCAGCGGAGAAAAGATAGAGTCTAGATAGGAAGAAATAAGTTCAGTTGGGCAGGAGCAGGCTGACACAATGGGTCTGCCGGGACAGTCCCGTTTGTGGATTTTGGGAAGGAGGTAGAAGCGGGCTGTCCGGGGTTGTGGAACTATGAGGTTGGAAGCTGTAGAGGGAAGATCTCCAGAGGAGATGAGGTCAGTGACAGTCCTTTGGACGGTGGCTTGATGTTCGGTGGTGGGGTCATGGTCCAGAGGGAGGTAGGAAGAGGTGTCTGTGAGTTGGCGTTGATCTTCTGCAAGGTAGAGGTCGGTACGCCATACAACAACAGCACCACCCTTGTCTGCAGGTTTGATGACCATGTTGGGGTTAGACCTGAGAGAACGGAGTGCCTCAAGTTCAGAGGGGGACAGGTTAGAGTGAGTGAGGGGGGCAGAGAAATTGAGACGACCAATGTCTCGCCGACAGTTTTCAATGAAGAGATCAAGAGCGGGTAAGAGGCCAGGGGGAGGGGTCCAGGTAGAGGGAGAATGCTGGAGGCGGGTGAATGGGTCTGCTGGTCGGG
Organism: Heterodontus francisci; assembly: GCF_036365525.1. Lineage (NCBI taxonomy): Eukaryota > Metazoa > Chordata > Chondrichthyes > Heterodontiformes > Heterodontidae > Heterodontus > Heterodontus francisci. The sequence continues at coordinate 1,286,112 of NW_027140501.1, read as the reverse complement.
GGGAGGACTCCTGGTCGAAGAAGTGAGCCCGGAGGCGGAGGCGACGGAAGAAGAGCTCAACGTCATGCCGAGCGCGAAATTCATTGAGGTGGGGGCGTAAGGGGAAAAAACTGAGACTTTTGCTGAGTACAGAATGCTCAGCATCAGAGAGGGGGAGGTCAGAGGGTATAGTGAATACACGGCAAGAGGTCAGATCAGAAGGGGTGGGGTCAGAGGGAAGTGAAGCGGAAGGAGGATCTGGAGGGGCATTAGTCCCCATCAGCTGCTGGAGCTTGCGTTCCTTAACACCTGAAAGGAAGAAAAAAAGTTTTTTGTTAATGCGTCGGATGAGACGTAAGATGAGATGAAACTGTGGAGTAGAACAGATTTGAGATAAGGTGAGACGGTGCTGCTGGAGAGAGAGGTCCAGTGTGTGCATATGGCGGTGCATAGCACTGAGTGTGGATCTCAGGATGCGGCGAGAGTAGCAGTCCGAGGAACGTTGTATTTCATGGAGATACCTGTGATCCTGGGTGGTTTCAAAGCATGATGGGTGAAACTGCAGTTGGAATCCACGTGGAATCAGTCGGAGCCAGAGACAGTCACTGAGGAAGGAGATGTGGCTGTGAAAACGAGTTTTGGTAGATACCTTATCAAACACCAGGAGGGAAATAGAAAGCAATGAAGGTGAACAAGGTAAAAGAGACAAACGAAAATCCCGTCGGAGAGAAGAGCAGAACTTCTTCAAGGTAGGCATTCCTGGAAGAGAAGTGGCAGTGAATTAAACACTAAAATAAAAGCAAAATACTGCGGATGCTGGAAATCTGAAACAAAAACAAGAAATGCTGGATTCACTCAGCAGGTCTGGCAGCATCTGTGGAAAGAGAAGCAGAGTTAACGTTTCGGGTCAGTGACCCTTCTTCGGAACTGACAAATATTAGAAAAGTCACAGATTATAAACAAGTGAGGTGGGGGTGGGGCAAGAGATAACAAAGGAGAAGGTGCAGATTGGACCAGGCCACATAGCTGACCAAAAGGTCACAGAGCGAAGGCAAACAATAAGTTAATGGTGTGTTGAAAGACAAAGCATTAGTACAGATTAGGTGTGAATATACTGAATATTGAACATCAGCAAGTGCAAAGCTGAAGAAAAACAAACTGAAAAAAACAGTGGGTAAGCAAGCTGAACAAACTAAGATGAAATGAAATAAATGCAAAAAAAGATTGTAAAAAATGTAAAAAGGAATGCAAAAAAAAAGGAAGAAAAAATAACTAAAAATGACTAAAAATGAAAGTAAAGTGGGGGGCTGTCATGCTCTGAAATTATTGAACTCAATGTTCAGTCCGGCAGGCTGTAGTGTGCCTAATCGGTAGATGAAATGCTGTTCCTCGAGCTTGCGTTGATGTTCACTGGAACACTGCAGCAATCCCAGGACAGAGATGTGAGCATGAGAGCAGGGGGGAGTGTTGAAATGGCAAGCAACCGGAAGCTCAGGGTCCTGCTTGCGGACTGAGCGGAGATGTTCCGCAAAGCGGTCACCCAGTCTGCGCTTGGTCTCCCCAATGTAGAGGAGACCACACTGTGAGCAGCGAATACAGTATACTACATTGAAAGAAGTACAAGTAAATCGCTGCTTCACCTGAAAGGAGTGTTTGGGACCTGGGATAGTGAGGAGAGAGGAGGTAAATGGGCAGGTATTACACCTCCTGTGATTGCAAGGGAAGGTGCCCTGGGACGGGGACGAGGTGGTGGGGGTAATGGAGGAGTGGACCAGGGTGTCGCAGAGGGAACGATCCCTTCGGAATGCTGACAGGGGAAGGGAGGGGAAGATGCGACTGGTAGTGGCATCACGCTGGAGGTGGCGAAAATGGCGGAGGATGATCCTTTGGATATGGAGGCAGGTGGGATGAAAAGTGAGGACAAGGGGAACCCTGTCACGGTTCTGGGAGGGAGGGGAAGAGGTGAGGGTAGAGGTGCGGGGAATGGGTCGGACACGGTTGAGGGCCCTGTCAACCACAGTGGGGGGAAATCCTCGGTTGAGGAAAAAGGAGGTCATATCAGAAGCACCGTCATGGAAGGTAGCATCATCAGAGCAGATGCGTCGGAGACGGAGAAACTGGGAGAATGGAATGGAGTCCTTACAGGAGGTAGGGTGTGAAGAAGTGTAGTCGAGGTAGCTGTGGGAGTCAGTGGGCTTATAATGGATATTGGTAGACAACCTATCCCCAGAGATGGAGACAGAGAAGTCGAGGAAGGGAAGGGAAGTGTCAGAGATGGACCATGTAAAGGTGAGAGAAGGGTGGAAATTGGAAGCAAAGTTGATAAAGTTTTCTAGTTCGGGGCGGGAGCAGGAAACGGCACCGATACAGTCATCAATGTCCCGGAAAAAGAGTTGGGGGAGGGGGCCTGAGTAGGACTGGAACAAAGAATGCTCGACATATCCCACAAAAAGACAGGCATAACTAGGACCCATGCGGGTACCCATAGCGACACCTTTTACTTGAAGGAAGTGATGGAGTTGAAGGAGAAGTTGTTCAATGTGAGAACAAGTTCAGCCAGGCGGAGGAGGGTGTTGGTGGATGGGGACTGGTTGGGCCTCTGTTCCAGGAAGAAGCGGAGAGCCCTCAAACCATCCTGGTGGAGGATGGAGGTGCAGAGCGATTGGACGTCCATAGTGAAGAGGAGGCGGTTGGGACCAGGAAACTGGAAATTGTCAAAATGACATAGGGCGTCAGAAGAGTCACGGATGTAGGTGGGAAGAGACTGGACCAGCGGAGAAAAGATAGAGTCTAGATAGGAAGAAATAAGTTCAGTTGGGCAGGAGCAGGCTGACACAATGGGTCTGCCGGGACAGTCCCGTTTGTGGATTTTGGGAAGGAGGTAGAAGCGGGCTGTCCGGGGTTGCGGGACTATGAGGTTGGAAACTGTAGAGGGAAGATCTCCAGAGGAGATGAGGTCAGTGTCAGTCCTTTGGACGGTGGCTTGATGTTCGGTGGTGGGGTCATGGTCCAGAGGGAGGTAGGAAGAGGTGTCTGTGAGTTGGCGTTGAGCTTCTGCAAGGTAGAGGTCGGTACGCCATACAACAACAGCACCACCCTTGTCTGCAGGTTTGATGACCATGTCGGGGTTAGACCTGAGAGAACGGAGTGCCTCAAGTTCAGAGGGGGACAGGTTAGAGTGAGTGAGGGGGGCAGAGAAATTGAGACGACCAATGTCTCGCCGACAGTTTTCAATGAAGAGATCAAGAGCGGGTAAGAGGCCAGGGTGAGGGGTCCAGGTAGAGGGAGAATGCTGGAGGCGGGTGAATGGGTCTGCTGGTCGGGGGGAGGACTCCTGGTCGAAGAAGTGAGCCCGGAGACGGAGGCGACGGAAGAAGAGCTCAACGTCATGCCGAGCGCGAAATTCATTGAGGTGGGGGCGTAAGGGGATAAAACTGAAACCTTTGCTGAGTACAGAATGCTCAGCATCAGAGAGGGGGATGTCAGAGGGTATAGTGAATACACGGCAAGGGGTCAGATCAGAAGGGGTGGGGTCAGAGGGAAGTGAAGCGGAAGGAGGATCTGGAGGGGTATTAGTCCCCATCAGCTGCTGGAACTTGCGTTCCTTAACACCTGAAAGGAAGAAAAAAAGTTTTTTGTTCATGCGTCGGATGAGACATAAGATGAGATGAAACTGCGGAGTAGAACAGATTTGAGATAAGGTGAGACGGTGCTGCTGGAGAGAGAGGTCCAGTGTGTGCATATGGCGGCGCATAGCACTGAGTGTGGATCTCAGGATGCGGCGAGAGTAGCAGTCCGAGGAACGTTGTATTTCTCGGAGATACCTGTGATCCTGGGTGGTTTCAAAGCATGATGGGTGAAACTGCAGTTGGAATCCACGTGGAATCAGTCGGAGCTGGAGACAGTCACTGAGGAAGGAGATGTGGCTGTGAAAACGAGTTTTGGTAGATACCTTATCAAACACCAGGAGGGAAATAGAAAGCAATGAAGGTGAACAAGGTAAAAGAGACAAACGAAAATCCCGTCGGAGAGAAGAGCAGAACTTCGTCAAGGTAGGCATTCCTGGAAGAGAAGTGGCAGTGAATTAAACACTAAAATAAAAGCAAAATACTGCGGATGCTGGAAATCTGAAACAAAAACAAGAAATGCTGGATTCACTCAGCAGGTCTGGCAGCATCTGTGGAAAGAGAAGCAGAGTTAACGTTTCGGGTCAGTGACCCTTCTTCGGAACTGACAAATATTAGAAAAGTCACAGATTATAAACAAGTGAGGTGGGGGTGGGGCAAGAGATAACAAAGGAGAAGGTGCAGATTGGACCAGGCCACATAGCTGACCAAAAGGTCACGGAGCGAAGGCAAACAATATGTTAATGCTGTGTGACTTTTCTAATATTTGTCAGTTCCGAAGAAGGGTCACTGACCCGAAACGTTAACTCTGCTTCTCTTTCCACAGATGCTGCCAGACCTGCTGAGTGAATCCAGCATTTCTTGTTTTTGTTTCAGAATTCCAGCATCGCAGTATTTTGCTTTTATTATCCTTGATTGGCCCTGTTCTAACTCTTATCATTCGTTTATTCCTGATATACCTATAGAAAGCCTTAGGGTTTTCTTTTATCCTATCCGCCAATGACTTCTCGTGTCCTCTCCTTGCTCTTCTTAGCCCTCCCTTTAGATCCTTCCTGGCTAGCTTGTAACTCTCAAGCGCCCTAACTGAGCCTTCACGTCTCATCCTAACATAAGCCGCCCTCTTCCTCTTGACAAGCGCTTCAACTTCTTGAGTAAACCGCGGCTCCCTCGCTCGACAACTTCCTCCCTGCCTGACAGGTACATACTGATCAAGGACACGCATTAGCTGCTCCTTGAATAAGCTCCACATTTTGTTTGTGCCCATCCCCTGCAGTTTCTTTCCCCATCCTACACATCCTAAATCTGGCCTAATCGCGTCATAATTTCCTTTTCCCCCAGCTATAATTCTTGCCCTGCGGTGTATACCTGTCCCTGCCCATCGCTAAGGTAAACCTAACCGAATTGTTATCACTATCGCCAAAGTACTCACCTACATCTAAATCTAAAACCTGGCCGGATTCATTACCCAGTACCAAATCCAATGTGGCATCGCCCCTGGTTGGCCTGTCTGCATACTGTGTCAGAAAACCCTCCTGCACACACTGGACAAAAACAGACCCATCTAAAGTACTCGAACTATAGTATTTCCAGTCGATATTTGGAAAGTTAAAGTCCCCCATAACCACTGGTCTGTTACTCTCGCTCCTGTCGAGAATCATCTTAGCTATCATTTCCTCTACATCTCTGGAACTATTCGGAGGTCTATAGAAAACTCCCAACAGGGTGACCTCTCCTCTCCTGTTTCTAACCTCCGCCCATACTACCTCAGTAGACGAGTCCTCAAACGTCCTTTCTGCCGCTGTAATACTTTCCTTGATTAACAATGCCACACCCCCCCTCTTTTACCCTCTTCTCTGTTCTTACTGAAACATCTAAATCCCGGAACCTGCAACATCCAATCCTGCCCCTGCTCTACCCATGTCTCTGAAATGGCCACAACATCAGGATCCCAGGTACCAACCCATGCTGCAAGCTCACCCACCTTATTCCGGACGCTACTGGCGTTGAAGTAGACACACTTTAAACCAAGTTCTTGCTTGCCAGTGCCCTCTTGCGTCCCTGTAACCTTATCCCCTACCTCACTACTCTCAACAGCCTGTACACTGGAACTACAATTTAGGTTCCCATGCCCCTGCTGATTTAGTTTAAACCACCCCGTAGGGTTTTCTGACACAGTATGTAGACAGGCCAACCAGGGGCGATGCCACATTGGATTTGGTACTGGGTAATGAACCCGGCCAGGTGTTAGATTTAGAAGTTGGTGAGCACTTTGGTGATAGTGATCACAATTCGGTTAGGTTTACCTTAGCGATGGGCAGGGACAGGTATATACCACAGGGCAAGTATTATAGCTGGGGGAAAGGAAATTATGATGCGCTTAGGCAAGATTTAGGATGCGTAGGATGGGGAAGGAAACTGCAGGGGATGGGAACAATCAAAATGTGGAGCTTATTCAAGGAGCAGCTACTGTGTGTCCTTGATAAGTATGTACCTGTGAGGCAGGGAGGAAGATGTCGAGCGAGGGAGCCGTGGTTTACTAAAGGAGTTGAAGTGTTTGTCAAGAGGAAGAAGAAGGCTTATGTTAGGATGAGAGGTGAAGGCTCAGTTAGGGCGCTTGAGAGCTACAAGCTAGCCAGGAAGGATCTAAAGGGAGAGCTAAGAAGAGCAAGGAGAGGACACGAGAAGTCATTGGTGGATAGGATCAGGGAAAACCCTAAGGCTTTCTATAGGTATATCAGGAATAAAAGAATGACTAGAGTTAGATAAGGGCCAATCAAGGATAGTAGTGGGAAGTTGTGTGTGGAATCAGAGGAGATAGGGGAAGTGTTAAATGAATATTTTGCGTCAGTATTTACAGTAGAGAAAGAAAATGTTGTTGAGGAGAATACGGAGATTCAGGCTACTAGGCTAGATGGGATTGAGGTTCACAAGGAGGAGGTGTTATCAATTTTGGAAAGTGTGAAAATGGATAAGTCCCCTGTGCCAGATGGGATTTATCCTAGGATTCTCTGGGAAGCTAGGGAGGAGAATGCAGAGCCTTTGTCCCTGATCTTTATGTTGTCATTGTCGACAGGAATAGTGCCGGAAGACTGGAGGATAGCAAATGTTGTCCCCTTGTTCAAGAAGGGGAGTAGAGACAGCCCTGGTAATTATAGACCTGTGAGCCTTACTTCGGTTGTGGGTAAAATGTTGGAAAAGGTTATAAGAGACAGGATTTATAATCATCTTGAAAAGAATAAGTTCATTAGAGATAGTCAGCACGGTTTTGTGAAGGGTAGGTCGTGCCTCACAAACCTTATTGAGTTTTTCGAGAAGGTGACCAAACAGGTGGATGAGGGTAAAGCAGTGGATGTGGTGTATATGGATTTCAGAAAGGCGTTTGATAAGGTTCCCCACGGTAGGCTATTGCAGAAAATACAGAAGTATGGGGTTGAAGGTGATTTAGAGCTTTGGATCAGAAATTGGCTAGCTGAAAGAAGACAGAGGGTGGTGGTTGATGGCAAATGTTCATCCTGGAGTTTAGTTACTAGTGGTGTACCGCAAGGATCTGTTTTGGGGCCACTGCTGTTTGTCATTTTTATAAATGACCTGGAAGAGGGTGTAGAAGGGTGGGTTAGTAAATTTGCAGATAACACTAAGGTCGGTGGAGTTGTGGATAGTGCCGAAGGATGTTGTAGGGTACAGAGGGACATAGATAGGCTGCAGAGCTGGGCTGAGAGATGGCAAATGGAGTTTAATGCGGAAAAGTGTGAGGTGATTCACTTTGGAAGGAGTAACAGGAATGCAGAGTACTGGGCTAATGGGAAGATTCTTGGTAGTGTAAATGAACAGAGAGATCTTGGTGTCCAGGTACATAAATCCCTGAAGGTTGCTACCCAGGTTAATAGGGCTGTTGAGAAGGCAAATGGTGTGTTAGCTTTTATTAGTAGGGGGATCGAGTTTCGGAGCCACGAGGTCATGCTGCAGCTGTACAAAACTCTGTTGAGATCGCACCTTGAGTATTGCGTGCAGTTCTGGTCACCGCATTATAGGAAGGATGTGGAAGCTATGGAAAGACTGCAGAGGAGATTTACTAGGATGTTGCCTGGTATGGAGGGAAGGTCTTACGAGGAAAGGCTGAGGGACTTGAGGTTGTTTTCGTTGGAGAGAAGGAGGAGGAGAGGTGACTTAATAGAGACATATAAGATAATCAGAGGGTTAGATAGGGTGGATAGTGAGCGTCTTTTTCCTCGGATGGTGATGGCAAACACGAGGGGACATAGCTTTAAGTTGAGGGGTGATAGATATAGGACAGATGTGAGAGGTAGTTTCTTTACTCAGAGAGTAGTAAGGGCATGGAACGCCCTGCCTGCAGCAGTAGTAGATTCGCCAACTTTAAGGGCATTTAAGTGGTCATTGGATAGACATATGGATGAAAATGGAATAGTGTAGGTCAGATGGTTTCACAGGTCGGCGCAACATTGAGGGCCGAAGGGCCTGTACTGCGCTGTAATGTTCTAATTCTAATTCTAAGAGCAATAACAAATCTCCCCCCCAGGATATTGGTACCCCTCTGGTTCAGAGGGAACATTTGAAAAATGTTCTGTGTTTCTATTCTTCCTGCCAAAGTGAAGAACCTCACATCTCTCCACATGATATTCCAGCTGCCACTTTCTTGCCCACTCGCTTAACCCGTCCATCTGCCAATGCAGTATCTTTGTGCCCTCCTCACAGCTTTCAGTACCACCTAACTTTGTATCATCAGCCCATATAAACCCAACATCGGCCGTGTTTGAGAGAGGAACCTTTGTCCTGACAAGTATTAAGAAACAACTGGTTGATATTTTGTGCAGGATATTTCTGCATATTTATTGGAGTTGTTAAGATGGAAGATCTTTAATAAGAGATTAGAGTGTGTCCTTTTGTGTCCTCTCCCACCCTCACATCCAGAATTGGAAACACAAACACACAGAGACACATAGACAGCCAAGTAAACACAGATAGACTAACACGTCCAGATAAAAACACACACGCGCACACACACACACACACACACACACACACACACATAGAAATCCACACCCAGGCACATCCACTCCCACTGATCGAGAGAGAGAAAAACCCACACAGAGACACATATATTCACATTGACCAACTTAGACAGATAAACACACATACTGCCTTCTGTTTAAATACTGTTTTTACAAACATCATAATCTCTCTTTTCTCCTTTTATATTTCACTCTCGGGTTTTAAATTTATTGTCAATCTGATTTCTCAGGGACCAGGAGAATTTTGGCTTTCCTTTTCTTGCCTTTGGGGTCAGGGGTTATTGGTGAATCCCAGTGTCCGTCCAGTCTGTTTACCCCTGACCCAGCGCTGTGTCCCCGAGGGGGGTGGAGGGAGTAGGGAGAGTGTCAGTCCCAACCTCTTAAAGGGACCCCGCACTGCCAGAAATGCTCCTTCGGTTTAGATCTTCGAAGGAATCAGTAGGAAATTGAACAAGGATGGGAACAAAATGACATTGAATCTTCCAATATTAATTTATTCAGTGATGTTAATAAACAGCAAATTATCTGCCAACCCCAAATTCACACAAATACTATTGTGAATTTGGATTAATAATTTTAAAGGAGAACCTGTCGTTAATTACTTGCATTTCATTTCAGGATGTAATATTAATAAAAAACTTAGGAAGACAGGAGGAGGCCGTTCGGCCCCTCGAGCACGTCCAACCCCCAGGAGACATTTTATTCCTCACCCTCTCCCTTACTATGTGTGTGTGTGTCTCTCTCTCTCAACCCGTCTCTCTCTCTCTCTTTCCCTCACCCCGTCTATCTCTCTCTCTCTCTCTTTCCCTCACCCCATCTATCTCTCTCTCTCTCTTTCCCTCACCCCGTCTATCTCTCTCTCTCTCTCTTTCCCTCACCCCGTCTATCTCTCTCTCTCTCTCTTTCCCTCACCCCGTCTATCTCTCTCTCTCTCTCTTTCCCTCACCCCGTCTATCTCTCTCTCTCTCTCTTTCCCTCACCCCGTCTATCTCTCTCTCTCTCTCTTTCCCTCACCCCGTCTCTCTCTCTCTCTCTCTCTTTCCCTCACCCCGTCTATCTCTCTCTCTCTCTCTTTCCCTCACCCCGTCTATCTCTCTCTCTCTCTCTTTCCCTCACCCCGTCTATCTCTCTCTCTCTCTCTCTTTCCCTCACCCCGTCTATCTCTCTCTCTCTCTCTCTCTTTCCCTCACCCCGTCTATCTCTCTCTCTCTTTCCCTCATCCCGTCTATCTCTCTCTCAGAAGACGACTAAAAAATCAAATAGGATTGCAGAAAATACGGAAGTATGGGGTTGAAGGTGATTTAAAGCTTTGGATCAGAAATTGGCTAGCTGAAAGAAGACAGAGGGTGGTGGTTGATGGGAAATGTTCATCCTGGAGTTTAGTTACTAGTGGTGCACCGCAAGGATCTGTTTTGGGGCCACTGCTGTTTGTCATTTTTATAAATGACCTGGAAGAGGGTGTAGAAGGGTGGGTTAGTAAATTTGCGGATGACACTAAGGTCGGTGGAGTTGTGGATAGTGCCGAAGGATGTTGTAGGGTACAGAGGGACATAGATAGGCTGCAGAGCTGGGCTGAGAGATGGCAAATGGAGTTTAATGCGGAGAAGTGCGAGGTGATTCACTTTGGAAGGAGTAACAGGAATGCAGAGTACTGGGCTAATGGGAAGATTCTTGGTAGTGTAGATGAACAGAGAGATCTTGGTGTCCAGGTGCATAAATCCCTGAAAGTTGCTACCCAGGTTAATAGGGCTGTTAAGAAGGCATCTGGTGTGTTAGCTTTTATTAGTAGGGGGATCGAGTTTCGGAGCCACGAGGTCATGCTGCAGCTTTACAAAACTCTGGTGAGACCGCACCTGGAGTATTGCGTGCAGTTCTGGTCACCGCATTATATTGGTAGTGTTCCCTACTGGATCTCTTGTTGCGGCATTAGTTCTCACATGGCCTTGGAACCTGCCGTCACCAGCTTAAAAAGAATCCATTGTGGCTCTGCCCCTGAGCCCAATGGGTTAATTTGTCCAATTCTATCTGTCAATTTAGAAATGTAAAATTGAACAATGTCCAATATGTATAAATTTGACTCTCAGCAATGCAAAAAGCAAAGCGGGTTAAGTTCTTTGTTTGCCTCCAAGGGCGCGGAGCAAAACATTCTCAGCTACGTCATTTTCTGAAACTTTTTTTTTCTGATCGAAAACAACTATCCATTTTAAATTTATTTCAATCCTTTTGGTATCCTTAGGGTTTAAAAACAACAAAATCATGTGTAACATTTTCAAATTCAAAGGAAAGCATCTCCATCAGGAAAGACAGCATTTTAGATTACACTCCAATTGTTTCCACATTTTTTAGTATCTTTTGTAAGAGGTTCCTAATCCAAGGATTTTTACAACAAAGATGATTCCAATTCCAATTCATTGCAATAATATTTAAATCAAAACTGCCGATGTTATATGAGTGAGTCCTCTGTCCGGAACTTAAGACTCCTCCAAAACTCGACATGCTAAACTTGAAAGTTCATTGTGGTTGCAAATGAGATTTCCAGTTCTTTAGCTTAAACAGGTCAATTAACCTTAACAGTATTAATTCAATTCATACTTGTTAACTTATAATACTTATTAACTACACACAGAACAGAATAGCACGTGCTTATTTTAAAATATAGGTAAATTACATCATTTTCTTGCTCTTTCTTCAGGCGCCTTTTCAAATGACTGTAATAAAACCAAAAACTAAATAAAACGTTATTTAACATTCTTAGAACAAAAGACTTAACACCAGGTCCTTACACAAACTTAAATCTTTTTAAACAGACAGAATCTTTCCTATACCTCCTTTTCTATCCTTTCTTTCCCTTAAAACAATATAACAGTCAGTAAAACATGTCTTCAAATTTAGACTGCAAAATAAAACAATAGCAGACTTTCCAATTAAAACAATGTTCCAAACCCCAAATTTGATTTCTGCCAGACCTTCAGACCTTCAAGGCTGAAGCTTATCCCTCAGAAAATTGTTCATTGCCTTTTCACAATTGCAAAACCAACTAAAAATAAAACTTTAACTTAAAATATAATTCAATTTTATATCCCATTCCTGGGTGCACAACACTAAATAGAAATGAACAAACTGAACAATCACTTTTCACAATCATTCAATTCCAAACAACTTAATAGACTTCAATTTTCAACATGAAAGCCAGACAACAAAGAGTTAACGACAGTTAGTTTTACAGAACACAAACTGTACATCCCAGATATTCAATTCATTCATGGAAGCTTCCAACATTCTCACAATTGAATCAAATACACCGTAACTTGTTTTTACTTTAAAACATACCTATCTTTAAAACACATATTTACCGTGACACTTCTGCGTCTCCTTCAAGGGGGCAAACGGACGTGGGTCGCCTTTCTCCAGAGGACATGGATTACTCGTCCCCGGGGGCGACCCTTCCTTCTTGGAAGCCGTTGAGTCCATTCTTGCATCTACTTTCTCAAAACCTTCTAATTTTACGAGCTAATTTCTATGGAGTAAACAACATTAACACAAACAAAAGACAAAACCACACACAAAGAGACGAACAGGCGCAGTTAATGTTAAATTCTCAAGGTCAGCGAACCGGCTCATCCCTGTCTCTTCAGGTCAACGGTACTTTCGTTCTCCAACTCTTGTCACCTGCATCTTTCTCTCGGGCCAGATCAGCGGGTGTACTCAGGAGCCCCGAAAACGTGCCTGTTGGGTCAATTTGGTAATTTAGTTACAGCCCCAGTCATCTCTGTCCCATATCTTGTCACCGTATTTTACTCACTTCCCATGTGTGAGAGTTAACTTCGTATACTCAATGGGATCAGGTATTCGGCCCAGCCGATGATGCCAGATTCCTAAATTTACTGGATTTTCCACTTATCTACTTTTCAACTTCCCTTCGCAGAATTACTCACTTCCCATGTGTGAGATTTAACTTACTCAATTTTAGAACTTTTCTGATCAGGTTTCATCCAATTCTTCCTTGACCACTCTGTCCCCCCTCTCCCAGTTATCTGGCCTTCACGTGGGGCCCAGTCGCCCTCTTAATTCCGGCTCAGGCAGCGTGATTGAGACACTAGGGTCGCAGAAAAGTTGACTTACCCCTGATCCTGTCGATTAGTTTTTTCACGAGGTTCTTTTGGATCCCGTGAACTCAGGGATCCTGACGACTACACAAAACTGTTGGAGAAAATCCAGATTGTGCCCAATTGTTGAACAAATTCTCTGGACTCAGACGTTGAGAACAAACACTTTATTTTTGATATCATGGGGGAGCAGCACTGGATCGCCTTTAGGTAAGGTGTGCTCCCCCATGATATCAAAAATAAAGTATTTGTTCTCAACGTCAGAGTCCGGAGAATTTGTTCAACAATTGGGCACAATCTTGAGTTTCTCCAACAGTCATCCGTCTGCAGTGACAGTTCAGGGGATTGTTTGTCCATGGAACGAGTCACCACACAATCAGTGAGAATGCCAGGGACCTTCTCCTGTAACTGCTCTGTCTCCCTGACCTCTTTTGGTCTCTCCAGAGCTACTGGGGAAGCTGCCACCTTTTCCCCTGTCAGATCAATACCCAGGAGCTGATCGACCCCTCCACCGGTAAACTAGGTACAATCCCCATGGTTAGCAGTCTTGAAACTGGGTCACATTCCAAGTGCAGTCGATATACAGGTATGGTCATATATCATCTTCCGATACCATTCACTAACACTCTAGCATTCACTGCACTCTCTCGGGTAAAGGTGTTTTCCCAGCAGAAGGGTTTGTTTGGCCCCTGTATCCCTCAGTATGACTATGGGTTTGCTTGTCCCACTCGAGGGGTATGGGGTCACTTTTCCTTGGAATACAAATTCCTGGTAACTCTCAGGGATTTTGTTAAGTTTTCCCGCACTCTCTCTGGTGGGGTTACTGTGTCTGACTGTTACAGTTAAAGGCACAGCCTGACCTGCTGTGCTTTCCATCAGGGCCCGTTTTCCAGCACTGATCTGGTGGACTCTGATTAATCCTACAGGTTTTCCCCATCACTTCCATTAGTCAACTCGATGGTGACCTGCCTTATTACAGTGGAAACACGCAGATCTTCAGCCATTACTCCTGCTCTCAGCACCTATTTGGCCTGAGGATGGACCCTTGTGTGTCCCGCCTCTTGCCCATGGTTGCTCGGGCTCCGAACTCCCTTCCACCTTTTGTTCTCGGATCTTTGGGGTGACGAGGAAAGGGTTTTCCTCTGGGATTAAGGCTTTGTGCACATGGGAAAATTCATCAGCCAGAATACCTTTGAACCTTCTGTCCCTCTATGTGGGTTTTACTGGGAGGGGGGCGAGTTTGTGAACTCCTCGAGAGGGGTCACCACTCTGAGGGTTTCATATGTGGGCTCGATCTTGAGCGCTCATATCACTGGCCAAAAACAAACACAAAAATGGACTGTAAAATCTTCTATAGATACGTGAAAAGGAAACGTTTAGCTAAGACAAATGTGGGTCCATTACAGGCAGTGTCAGGAGAATTTATAATGGGGAATAGAGAAATGGCAGAGAAGCTAAATGATTATTTTGTGTCTGGCTTCACTGAGGAAGATACAAGAAATCTCCCAGAGTTAGCGATCCAAGGGATTCGGGTGAATGAGGAAATGAATGAAATTAGTATGAGTAAGAAGGTTGTCTTGGAGAAATTAATGGAGCTGAAGGTTGACATGTCCCCAGGACCTGATATTCTACATCCCAGAGTGTTGAAAGAGGAAGCTTTGGAAATAGTGGATACATTGGTGAATATCTTTCAATATTCTGTAGATTCTGGAACTGTTCCTGTAGATTAGAAGATAGAAAATGTCTCCCCAGTATTTAAGAATGGATGGAGAGAGAAAACAGGGCACTACAGACATGTTAGCCTTACATCAGTCGCTGGGAACAAACTATACTCTATTCTAAAGAATGTGATAAATGGATCTGATTAGGTAGAGTCAACATGGATAAATGGGAAACAATGTTTGACAAACCTGTTGGAGTTTTTTGAGGATGTTTCTCACAGAATGGATAAAGGGAATTCGGTGGACGTGGTATACTTGGATTTTCAGAAAGCTTTTGATAAAGTCCCCGACAGGAGGTTGGTTAGTAAAATTGAAGCACATGGGATAGGAGATAATGTACTGGCATGGATTAAGGATTAGATAACAGGCAGAAAGCAGAGAGTAGGAATAAATGAGTCATTCTTGCCTTGGCAGGCTGTGACTAGTGGGGTACTGCAGGGATCAGTGCTTGGGACCCGGCTCTTCACAATATGTATCAATGACTTTGGATGTGGGGACCAATGTAATATTTCCAGGTTTTCAGATGCCAGTAAACTAGATGGGAATGAGTGTTGCGAGGAAGATGCAAAGCGGCTTCAAGGGGATTTGGACAGCCGTAGTGAGTGGGCAAGAACATGGCAGTTGAAATATAATGTGGAAAGATGTGAGGTTATCCACTTCGGTAGCAGGAACAGATGTGCAGAGTATTTCTTAAACGGTAAGACATTAGAAAGTGTAGTTGTACGAAGGGACCTGGATGTCCTCGTCAATACGTCACTGAAAACAAACATGCAGGTGCAGAAAGCAATTAGGAAGACTAATGGTATGTTAGCCTTTATTGAAGTGGATTTGAGTGCAGTAGTAGTGACGTATTGCTGCAATTGTATGGAAACTTGGTTAGACTGCCCCTGGAGTAATGTGTTCAGTTTTGGTTCCCTTACCTTAGGAAGGATGTTATGATCATAGAGGGAGTGCAATGACGGTTCATCAAACTTGTTCCCGAGATGGCGGGACCGTCCCATGAAGAGAGATTGGGGAAACTGGGCCTGTATTCTCTAGAGTTTCGAAGAATGAGAGGTGATCTCATTGAAACCTACAAAATACTGAAAGTGATAGACAGGGTAGATGCAGCTAACATGTTTCCCCTGGTTGGGGAGTCTAGAACCAGGGGAAACAATTTCAAAATAAGTGGAAATCCACTTAGGACAGAGATGAGGAGACATGTCTTTTCTCAGAGGGTTGAGAATCTTTGGAATTCTCTACCCCAGAGGGCTGTGGAAGCTCAGTCATTGAGTATGTTTAAAGCAGAGATTAACAGATTTCTAAATGGAGTCATAGAGTAGTACAGCATAGAAACAGGCCCTTCAGCCGTCCACGTCTGGGCTGACTATTATGCCGATCCATACTAATCCCACCTGCCTGCATTAATTCCATATCCCTCTATGCCTTGCTCATTCAAGTACCTGTCCAGATGCCTCTTAAATGTCGTTACTGTTCCTGCCTCCACCACCTCCTCAGGCAGTTCATTCCAGATACCCACTATTCTTTGTGTGAAACATTTACCCCTTTGATCCCTTTAAACCTCCTCCCTCTTACCTTAAATCTACGCACTCTAGTTTTAGTCACCGCAACCATGGGAATCAGACTCTGGCTATCTCCCCTTTCTATGCCTCTCATAATTTTATATACCTCTATCATGTCTCCTCTCAGCCTCCTTCGCTGCAGGGAAATCAGACCCAGCCTATCCAGTCTCTCTTTATAACTCAAGCCCTTCAAACCAGGCAACATCCTTGTGAATCTTTTCTGCACCCTCTCTAGCTTAATCACATCTTTTGTGTAGTGTGGCGACAAGAACTGCCCACAATACTCCAAATGCGGCCAAACCAATGTTATGTACAAATGTAACATGACGTCCCGACTCTGGTCCTCAATGCCTCGGCCTAAATACCAGTGACATAAAGGGAAATGGGGATTGTGTCGGAAAAAGGCATTGAAGTGGATGATCAGCTATTATCATATTGAATGGTGGAACAGGCTCGATGTCCAACTGCTGCTCCTATGTTCCAATGTTCCGAAATTGCTTAACTCTTTCAAACGCCAGGTAGGTTTGGTCAAGCTGCTTTACAAAGATTCTGAATTTCTGCTGGTCCAGCTCCAGTACTATCTCATATGGGCCCAGGATAGCATTTTAAGTCCGCTCATAATCTGATGAACTTTCATCTTTCCTGTCATTTTATTTTGTAAAAACAGCATCCAGTTCTCTGACGGTCATTGCAGTTGCTTTAAAAACTTTTTTAAAGTAATGAAAAGTGCTGCCATATCCTCCTCATTGAACTTTATAATGAACTGGGAGAACTTTAAGAGCTCAGCACATGGTCCTGAGCTCGGGATTGCTCCGTCAGCAGCTGTGCCTTCACTGGGTGTACTGGGAATTCCTCTAGTTGTTTGAGCTGTCTTAACTCCCTTTCCTCCTTCTCCTTCTGGAACACTCTTATATTTTCCCTTTCTTGACTCTCATTCTGCTCTTTCTCGCTCTCTCTGGAATTCTAATTCAAGTCTCTTCTGTTCTAGTTTTACCTTAGTTTGACATTACTCTATCTGTTAGTGATTCTAACCTTGTTTGAGCCTTCAGCTTCAAGTGAAATATGGTTGGTCACAGTCTTACTATTTCGGGTTTCCTAGCTTTTGGACGGAGTGTAATCCCTAACCTTCCAGCTACATTACTCAACTTTCCAGCAGACAGGGTTTTAACCTGTACCGAGTTACTTCACTCTGTATGTAACTCCTTTATTCAAAAAGGGAGGCAGACAGAAAGCAGGAAACTACAGGCCAGTTAGCTTCACATTTGTCTTGGGGAAAAAGTTGGAAGCTATTATTAGAGGTGGTATAATCGGCACTTAGACCAAATCGAGGTAATCAGGCAGAATCAATATGGATTTATGAAAGTTAAATCATGTTTAATCAGTTTGTTGGAGTTCTTTGATGGAGTTACATGTGCTGTGGATCAAGGGGAACCGGTGGATGTACTGTACTGAGATTTCTATAAGGCATTTGATAAGATGCCACATCAAAGTTTATCGCAGAAAATAAAAGCTCATGGTGAAGGGAGTAACTTATTGGTATGGATAGAAGATTGAGTAGCGAACAGGAAACCGAGTGTCGGCATAAATGGGTCATTTTCTGGTTGGCAAGATTAAACAAGTGGTGTGCGATGGGGATCAGTGCTGGGGCTTCACCTTTTTACAATTTATATTAATGAATTGGATGAAGGGACCAAAGGTATAGTTGCTAAATTTTCCGATGACACAAAGATATGTAGGAAACTAAGTTGTGAACAGGACATAGGGGACTGCAAAGGAATATAGATAGGTTAAGTGAGTGGGAAAAGACCTGGAAAATGGAGTATACTGCAGGAAAGTGTGAAATTGCCCACTTTGGCAGGAACAATAAAAAGGAAGCCTATTATCTAAATGGTGAGAGATTGCAGTGCCCTGAGATGCAGAGGGATCTGGGTGTCCAAGTACATGAATCACAAATGGCTAGTATGCAGGTACAGCACGCAATTGGAAAACTAATAGAATGTTATTGTTTACTGCAAGAGAAATTGAATACCAAAGTATGGAGGTCATGCTTCAGTTTCACAGGGCATTGGTGAGACCACATCTGGAGTACTGTGTACAGTTTTGGTCTCCTTGTTAATAGAAGAATGTAAATGTATTGGGGGCAGTAAAGAGAAGGCTTATTAGACTGATACCTGGAATGGGCGGGCCGTCTTATGAGGGAATATTGGACAGGTTAGGCTTGTATCCGCTGCAGTTTAGAAGGGTAAGAGGCGGCTTGATTGAAACATATAGGACTCCGAGGGGTCTTGACGGGGTGGATGTGGAAAGGATGTTTCCCATTGTGGGAGAATCTAGAATTAGGGGTCACTATTTAAAAATAAGGGGTGGGGGTCACCCATTTAACACACAGATGAGGAGATTTTTTTCCTGTGAGGGTCGTGTGTTTTTGGAAATCTCTTCCTCAAAAGGCGCTGGAAGCAGAGTCTTTGAATATTTGTAAGGCAGAGGTAGATAGATTATTGATAAGCAAGGGGTTGAAGGTTATCGGGGGCTGGTGGAAATGTGAAGTGGAGTTTACAATCAGATTAGTCATGATCTTATTGAATGGCAGAGCAGGCCTGAGGGGCCGAGTGCCCTACTCCTGCTCCTAATTCATCTGTTCATATTTTCATAAACTGTGGCTTAGGATGGTACTGTCTCCGAATGTGAACTTTTTAGTGCTGTAGCAGCGAAAGCCACAATAAAATCTACATTGAAATCTTCATTTTTTTCTGGGAATCAATTGTTTTTCCTACTTCTAATTTCTCGTTTGTCATTGGGTTACAATCAATTTCTGTTACAGCCATGTGAGGAGTGGTCCCAGGTCCCCTCTTGTCCTATCTCATATTTGACCACAACAGGCTTTATTCCTTTATAGCAGTGGACGTGCTGACCACCTCAGTGAGTATTTTACCTTATACTTTTATTGTGCTCGTGAAAGAGCCAATCAGACAGGTTTTCTTGAGATTAAACAAGAGGTGAGTTTATTATACTTAACAACCTAAACTGGATCTAAATAAAATAATAAACATGTACGCTACACATTCACGCAGACACGAGAATCATACACAAATAAATTAGAGTGAGAAATACACTGGTGTTGGATGAGAGTCCATGATAAATAAAAAAAAATACACAGTCTGTGAGGTTGGATAATTCTGTGGTCTGCGCCTTTGCCACTCTTGCATATGAGTTTCATGTCATCTGCAGGAGTTGAAATTGTTTATTTTTACATTTAATTCTATATCATGTATCTATCTATATGTCAGGAACAGCACTGGTTCTAACACGGACCCCTGAGAAATAGCACTGTACACTCCCCCTCCCCCAGAATAAACAATGTCTGTTCACAACTTCTCTCTGCTTTCTGTCCCTGAGTCAATGTCATATCCACACTATCACTGTCACAGTAATCCATGTCATCCAGTTTTCATAACAAGTCTATGAAATGTCATTTGATGACAGGCCTTTTGAAAGTTCATATACATAACACGAAACAAGCTGCCCTCATCAACACTCACAGTTATGTCATCAACTAACTTGATCAAGATTATCAGACATGATTGGTTATCAAGAAATCCATCCTGTTTGTCATTTATTATCAGATGTTTTTCCAAGAAAGATATATTTTTGAGCTGGGTTATGGCCTCTAGAAATTTCCAATCGCCGACATAAGACTGTTTGGTCAGAAGTTACAGGGTTTATCCCATCTCTTTTTTTAAACAGGGTGTATCATTTACAGTACTCCACTCCCCTGTCACTACTCCCATAGCCAAGGAGGAGTGAAAGCTTCTGGCCAGTGCCTCTTCTACTCCTTCCCTCAACAAACCTCATACATCCCATCCAGTCTGGGTCACTGTTCTACTTTATTTTGGAACACTAAATGCTGGTTTGACAGGGGTTAACTGTATCTGTTTGTTCAGTGTGTGTAATTAATGTCAGTCTCCATTCACCCTAATTGTGTCATTGGAGAGTTTTCCACTTCTATTAATAAGGGAGTTCCTCCAATGTGTTGTTCCAAGCCGGGAGCGTCACCCCCACACTAACAGCAGCTAAAGAGAGCGGGAAAGGATTGATCAGAATCTGAGAACAATAGATTGGAGTTTTACAACAATGGATCAGAATCTGAGAATAATAGATTGGAATGTTACAAAAATGGGCAGCAAGAGTTTTTCCTATTGGTTTGGCGAAGTTACTGCAGATTATTATTGGAGAACATTAGAAATGCGCATCTATTATGCACGAAAGATGATTGAAACGATTTACTATCCCATCCTCGCTATTATTGGTGTCCCTGGGAAGTCTCTGTATCCAACTATTATATCTATCAACCATATGTCACTGATTTGTGTTCTTGCCATGTAAATCCTGGGAATACTGAAGCCTCTGTCTTCAGTCTCTCTCACAAAATCTGTTCCCGATCCACTGTCTGTATCCACCTCATTAGCCAATGTCTGAGGCTGAACCAGACAGTTTACTACCTCTATGTTCTATTTATACCTGAGCTGAGTTCATCGCCATGTTTTCTCCATCACTTAACCTGCCTACTGCCACTTCTGTAATATCACCCGTCTCCACCTCTGTCTCAAAACATCTCCTGCATAAACCCTCATCCGTGCCTTTGTTAAATCCACACTAGACTATTCCAATTCTGTCCTGGTCACCCTTCCAGTTATAATCCTCCATAAACCACAGCCCATCCGGAACTCAGCTGTCTGTATCCTAACTCACATCAAATCCTGATCACCCATCACCCCTGTGCTCACTGACCTACATTGGCTCCCAGTCTGGCAGCACCTTAATTTAAATATTCTCATTCTTGCGTTTGAATCCCTCCATGGCCTCACCCCTCCAATTAGTCCCATTCCCCTGTCCATATCCCATATTCTTGAAAATCATATCAGAATTGGACACAATTCTCCAGCTGGGACCAAACCAATGATGTGTAAAAATCAGCATTTCCTCCTGAGTTTTATTACTCTGTGCCTCTCTCTAACACCAAGGACACTACATGTTACCTTCAATGATCTGTGTGTGTACACCGCAGGTCTCTCTAATCCTTCACCCACTTTATAATGGTACCATTTAGTTTATATTGTTTCTCCTCATACATCCTCACCAAATGTCTCACTTCGCACTTCACTGTGTTAAATTACATCTGCCATGTTCCTGCCCATTTTACCAGTCAGTCTCTGTCCTCCTGAAGTCTGTTACTATCCTTCACACTGTTTATTAACATTTCTGAGTTTCCTGCCATCTGAAAACTTTGACATTATCCCCTCTGTATACAAGTCCATTGTATTAACTTACAGCAACTGTGATCCCAACAGTGACCCTGGGGAATCCCACTGTGTACTTCCCTCCAGACTGAACAACAACCATTCTCCACTACTCTCTGCTTTCTGTCACTTAGCTAATTTCCTGCATGCTGGCATTGAATATAAAAAAAGAGCTGCATTTCTATAGCGCCTTTCATGACTACTGGACGTCACAAAGCATCTTACTCCCAACTGGTACTTTTTAAAGTGTGGTCACTCTTGCAATCAATGAAGGAGAGCAAGCTCCCACAAGCAGCAATGTGATAATAATCAGTCCTGTTTTTGTGATGTTGATTGAATGATAAATATTGACCAGGACACAGGGAATAATTCCCTTACTCTGCTTCTAAATAGTACGATGGGATATTTAACATCCACCTGAGAGGAGAGACGGGGCCTTGGTTTAACGTTTCATTCAAAGGACGGTGCATCTGGCAGTGCAACACTCCCTCGGTATTGCACTGCAGTGTCAGCCTTGATTCTTGTGATCAAGTCCTGCAGTGACACTTGATCCTAGAAGCTTGTGACTGAAAGGGGAGAGAGCTGCAAACTGAGCCACGGCTGGCATTGGTCCTTTAATCCCATATGTTTCTAATTTGGTAACACAGCTGTTATGTGGTACATTATCAAACACCTGGTGAAAGGATAGGAGTATTGGGTAAGTACAGGCAGGAACCGTCATAGAATTATAGAATAGCATTGCACTGAAGGAGGCCATTTGGTCCATAAAGTCTGTGCTGTCACCTTTGAAGAGCTTCCAGTTAATCCCACACCCGGGCTCTTTCCCAGATTCTTCCATTTCGTTCGCCTTAAGATATCTATCCAATTGCCGTTTGGAATCTACTATTGAATCTGTATCCTTCAGCCTATCAGACAATACATTGCAAATCCTAAACACCCATTGCATAAAAAAATCCCTGTGTCACCTCTGCTTCTTGTTTCCAATCACCGTAACTCTGTGTCCTCTGGTTAATGGCCCCTCATACGTTGGAAACAATTGCATTTTATTTAATTTATCTAAACTCCACATAATCTTAAACATTTCGATCAGATCTCCTTTTAAATTTCCCTACTCTAAGGTGAGCCATCCCAGCTCCATAACTGTAATCCCTCATCCCTGGAACAGTTCCAGCAAAACTTTTTTATCCCCTCTCCAAAGGTTTCATGTGCTACCTAAAGTGGGTTTCCCAGTATTGGACACAATATTCCAGGTGGAGATGAACTAGTCTTTTCTATAGGTTTAATATAACATCCTATTCTACTCTGTGTCTCTAAAAATAAAGCCTAAGTATCAATTTGCTTTGTTAACTGTTTGTTAACCTGTCCAGCTAACTTCAAAGATTGCACACAAACACCCCAGGTCTCTCTTTTATTCTCACCACTTGTAAAGTGGAACCATTTAGCTTATATTATCTCTCCTCATGCATCCGCATGCAGCTCACCATCACCTTCGCACGGAGAATAAATGCTGGTCTAGTCAGCGACGCCCACATCCCATGATCAAATAATATAGTAAAATATTCCCACAACGTACCACCTCACACATCTGCCATGTCAATTAAATATTAGGAAGACTGAAGCCAATGTTTTCAAACCCCACATCAAACGTTCCCTAGCTGCATACTCCATCCATCTCCTTGACAACTGTCTGAGACTAAACCAAACTGTTCACAAACTGCTGTCATAGTTGACCCTGCGATGATATTCCTGTCAAATATTCACGCTGTCACTATAATTGACTATTTCCACCTCCGTATCATCACACAACGTTGCCCCTCTCTCAGCTGTTCTGCTGATGAAACACTTGCCCTTGCCTGTGTTACCTGTAGACTTGACTATTCCAGCACACTCCTGGCTGGTCTCCCACATTCTACATTCTATAAACTTGAGGTGATCCAAAACAGTGCTGTCCATGTCCTAACTCACACCAAGTCCTGTTTACCCATCACACCCTGTACTCACTGACCTACATTGGATCCTGGTCAGTAACACCTCAATTTTAAAACTCTTAGCCTTCTTTTCTAATCCCTCATTGCCTCACAGCTCCCTATATCAGCACACATCTAATTCTGGCCTCTTGAGCATACCCCATTTTAATTACTATACCATTGGTAGCCGTGCCTTCAGCTGCCGAGGCCCTAAGCTTGGAAGAGAAGAGCAGAACTTCTTCAAGGTAGGCATTCCTGGAGGAGAAGTGGCAGTGAATTAAACACTAAAATAAAAACAAAATACTGCGGATGCTGGAACTCTGAAATGAGAACATAAAGTGTTGGTAATACTTAGCAAGTCTGGAAGCATCTGTGTAGAGAGAAACAGAGTTAATGTTTCAGATCTCTGACACTTCATCGGAACTGGTAAACGTTAGAAATGTGACAGTCTGTCATTTAATCTCTCCCCTCTCTGTCCCATGACTGTCCTTCCTTCTTCTTCTTCTTCCCCCTTCTCCTCTTTCAGTTGCTCAAAGACTGTTACATTTCTAACGTTTACCAGTTCTGATGAATGGTCACAGATCTGAAACATTAACTCTATTTCTCTCTACACAGATGCTGCCAGACTTGCTGAGTATTTCCGGCATTTTCTGTTCTCATCCCTAAGCCCTGGAATTCTCTCCCTAAACTCTAAATGCAGTAAGTTGCACAGAGTCCAGATTTAGGGAGTACGGCTTGTACAGAGTGCTAGATGCAGTAAAGTTAATGAGTGACTGAATTTTGAGTTGATCTCTTTCCAAAATTTAGTTATTTTTTACATTTAGCATTTCACTTAATTTTAATCTGCACTTGTAGTTTCTTTCACAGTCTGTTAGTGACAGCTGGACAGTTAATTGATGATCATGGAATAGGAAGGTAGGACAGCTTGGATAATACAGAAACTGGCTTAATGAAAGATAACAGTGAGTTGTGGTAGATAGTTGTTTTTCAGACTGGAGGAAGGTAGACAGTGATGTTCCCCAAGGGTCAGTGCTAGGACCACTGCTTTTTTATGATATGTATAAATAATTTGGAGATTGGCACAGAGCAATATTTCAAAATTTGCTGATAATGACAAACTTGGAGGCGCAGCAGACAGTGAGGTTGATACCGATCAATATAACAGGACATAGATAAACTAGCAGAATGAGCAGCCAAGCGGCAGATGGAATTTAATATAGACAAGTGTGAGGTGATACATTTTATCAGAAGTAACAGGTTGAGGCAGTGTACACTTAATGGCACAGTTCTCAAGAGTGTGGTACACTTCTCAAGAGTGAGCAGAGACAGAAGGACATAGGTTTCATGTGCATAGATACTTAAAGGTGGCAGGAGATATTAAGAGAGTCATTCGTAAAGCACATGAGATCTTTGGATTCGTAAATAGAGGTAGTGAGTACAGAATAAGTAAAGTCATGCTGTAACTTTATGAAGCTCTCGTTATGCCCCAACTGGAGGACTGCATCCAGTTCTGTTCACCACACTTTAGGAAGGATCTGAGGGTCCTTGACAGGGTGTAGAGGAGATTTTCCAGAATGGTACCAGGGATGGAGGATTTCAGCTACAAGGTTAGTTTGGAAAAGCTGGGATTCTTTTCCATGGAGTACAGGAGATTAAGAGGAGATTTGATAGAGGTATATAAGATGGTAACATGTTTGGATAATGTAGACAGGAAAATATGTTCCCATGAGTTAATGGTGCAAGGACTAGAGTTCAGGTTGTGGACAAGTGATACGGAGGATGTGAGGAACAACTTTTTTACACAGCGAGTGGGAAAGGCCTGGAAATCACTGCCTACGAGGGTGGTGGAAACAGAGATGGTGAATGATTTCAGAAGGATATTGGATGAACAATTGAGGGAAATAAACTTGCAGGAACATGGAGACAGAGCTGGGGAATGAGACTGACTGGATTTATCTACAAAGAGCTGGCATGGACTCGATGGGCCGAATGGCCTCATTCCCTGCTGAAATGACCACGACTCTCTGACAGCGGAATACTATTATTACTGCTTTCTTGTAATGGGAAGGTTTATAATGGACTGGGCAGTATCACCCTGTTGAACCCCGTGATGTAAGTGAAATGTTTGATGTCCCAGAACGTGGTTAACTAATGTCCTTCACAAACTGAGTAAATCAGTTCAGACCCACACACAATTCTGGATCATTCACAATAGGGAGTAGTTTCTCCTGGTTTTCTCTACATAGGACAGCAGCCAGGCTTTTCACTGTGTCCCCCAACTCCATGTGGAAAGTCTTGTCAGGGTTAGGTGAGATCAGACACGTTGTGCTACAGATTTCTTCAATTGTGTTGCTGCTTCTATGCTCTCTTCAGTCCAACTGGGTTAAATCTGGTCATCGCCA
Organism: Heterodontus francisci; assembly: GCF_036365525.1. Lineage (NCBI taxonomy): Eukaryota > Metazoa > Chordata > Chondrichthyes > Heterodontiformes > Heterodontidae > Heterodontus > Heterodontus francisci. The sequence continues at coordinate 1,260,422 of NW_027140501.1, read as the reverse complement.
TCATTAGGTAGTTCATAAAGAGGAGTCATAGTCTCTGCAAATCGAGGGATGAGGGTCCACTGATACCCCACCAGCCTGAGGAGAGGACACAGGGCAGCCTTCGAGATGGACAGGGGTAGACACTGGATGAGGGTCCATTGTAAAAAGTGCCAGTACACGGTACCCTCCCGTGTGCAGAGTGGAGTTAACTCCGCCCACACCAGGTGGTAGTCTGAGCACGGCACCAGCCACATGAAGGCCACCAAGATGCAGGAGGCGTATGTCTGTGAAATGTAGAGTCGGTCAATTCGGAACTCTCCTCCTGAGGCCTCCTGATGAGGGCACTGGAGTTGGGATGGAGATTCCACCAGGCGACCACCAAGTCGAGGGAGTTGATCCATCAAGTCACCCTGCCACTCCAGGAGCCAGGTAGCATCGTCTCCCAATGTGGGTTTCCTGCAGAAAGCTCATCGCATATCTCCCTTCCCTGAGGACTGTGAGATTGTGAAAACGGCTGAGAGACGCCCCCTGCTCCTGTTGATGTTGAGTCTGGCTATGGATATCTTCATGTCAACAATACCACCATCCTGTCACCAATACCTTACTGTGAGGAGAGAGTGGAACTGCTCATCGCCTTCCACTCCCCCAGCAATCCAGAGAGGAACACATTGAACAGACATCGCACGATCTTTTTCACATTTACCACCCACTGCAGGATCGATGATGGAGGAGTCATTCCTAGATTCCTAGAGCTAGACTTATAACCAGTAACTGCTGCCTTCCGTGTTGTTTTGGTCACTGTGACGCGACTATGGAGTGACCTCTCCATGGCGCATGCCTGGGCGGATGTATGGAGGTTGTGAGTTGCCCAAGCGTCAAAACCCCCCTCTCGGCCATCCTGGTGGGGTCCAAAGGAGTGCAGAGCACGACGTTTGGCACCGGTATGGCTGCAGGAACTGCTGGAAACATGCCAAAGGTGACACATGAACGCCTTCGGGGTTCCGCTCTGGATTTTCTGTTAGGGTTTTGGTCTCTCCCGAGACGCCCAAAAGGCAGTGGGGTTTTAGGGTCCCTGCTCAGAGTTGTGTCTCGACACTGGAAATCCAGCCGGAGCGGGACCCGATGATCAGCGCCAGCTCCACACACTGGTCAAGGGCCAGCTGAACTTTATTGTGACAAGCCCTGCAAGCAGCAATGAAGTTCCGGAGTTCTGCAATGGGCATGAGAGGAGACTCGGTAGGAGGCATGAGGGAGTCCACCACCTCAATGGCAATGGATTCAAGGTCGTCCTCCGTGCCCCACACCGAGTCCCCATCCTCCTCCGTGCCGTCACCGCCCGTGGCCTACACATCCACCACACTCTGTGGAGTGGAAATCCAGGCCACGACAGCTAGTCTCACCTCCCTCATGATCGAACCCGCAGGATCGATGGTGGAGGAGTCATTCCTAGATTCCTCTGGGGAAACTAGGAATATGAGTGCCTGTGGTTCAGGACACCCTCTCCCCCTCCGTCCCCGGGCTTGTGATCAGCCTAGGGGGAGGCAGTTGTGTCTCGACACTGGAAATCCAGCCGGAGCGGGACCCGAGGTGGAGAGAGGAGGCCATCTCCCACCCTGCCAGCGCCACAATACCAGCAGACAGAGCACTGTTAACATTATTCAAATCAACCTCCGAGTCAGATCCATCCTGGATGGCAGGAACAGGTGGCCGAGAGCGTTGACCCTCACAGGTCTCAGCCCCACCCAGGACACCGGACCCAGTGGGAGATGGAATGTTTTCTCCTGGTGGATCCACAGTCTCCCCCATCAGGGGAGGGGAGCTTCACCACTCCCCCCCCCCCCAACCTCGCGTGTTGTGAAAGGTACAGAGGCTTCTGTACCCACTCCATTTTGTGGGATAAAAAGCTGTAACTTATGCCTCGAGCTCCAATGGTACTGGTAGCGCGGGGAGTCCGAGGACCAACCAGGAGACAGACCCTGTTCCTCTCGGCAATCTGCAGTGAAGGGACGCCTCCTTCTCTTATCCATGGAGAGGTGAGGAGGTTCAGAGACCTCGGTCTCATTAGACATCTCTGTTTCTACCTCCAAACCCTCCACTGTGTAGAGGGAGATTTACTCTGGATCTAACCCCGTTTGTTTTAAAGCTGGCCTTTATACCTCAGGCCCCTTTTGTATTTTTGTCGATGGGGACTTTATTCCCCAGGTCCCCTTTATATACATTTTAAAATAATTTTATTAAAATAGATAAATAAACCAAATGCTCAAATTAAAATGCCATTCTCGGCATTACTGATGCATCTTTTTTCTTTGTATCCCAGCCCCTGCGGTATCCACCGATGGTGGAAGGCCTCAAGTGTGCCAGATTCTGAATAGATCCCGGTTAAACACAGGAACATCAGTCCGTGTCATCCACACCCATAGCGGCAGGAGGTGGAAAGAGGGTTTTCAAGGTTTTTACCTACAGGAACAATCAAAGTGCCAGAGCTCACATTTCCTCTGTCCCTGAGTGTCATTACTCATTATGCCCCCTGGAGGAACACCTCTCTCTCTCTCTCTCACTCACTCACTCACTCCCTCTCTCACTCTCTCTGTCTCTCTCTGTCTCTCTTTCTCTCTGTCTCCTTCCCAGCTGAAAGCAATTGCTATTTAACACTCCAACATCCATGTTATCAAAACTTTTGTCCTCCCCACTCACACCAATTTAAAATGTAACGATACACACATGTTAAACAACCAGCTACATTCAGACAGCATGCAGGACCAGACGTAACTGACCGTAATAGACACTGGCTGAGACAGACAAAGAAATCAAACAGGAAACTTCAAATACAAAAACAGACCCACTTACTCAAACACAAGCTTATCCTCCTGTTCTCTTCAGAGATTGTTTCAGCCTTACTGTGGCTCCGAAAGATTTCCTTTCCTTTTATATCTCAATCTCACACGTGATTTGGTGGGACTGAGAGTAACAGACTGTTCCATTCGGTGTTGTCACCACATTAACGGGACAGCCTGTCAAGGAGGTTACCTTAACGGGACAGATTGGTAAACGTTCTCCCTCTCCAACATTGTCCCCCTCCGAGGCCTCCTGCTCCGTTTTAGTGCCACCTGTGTGACACTCTGCTTTTTGTGAAGGCTGCTACACCCGCCTGGGAGCTGCTTTCCCTCTGGGTTTGCAATCACTGAATGTTAGACCTGTACTGTGCATGCTCTGTCTTCCGGTGGGGTCACTCCTGTAACTCCCTAAGGACACCTCTAGAATCCTCTAACTGCTGGGTCAACTGGACATTATCCTGTGTGACAGTGACAGTATGTTACTCTGCTAACTCTAACTGCTGCTGAACTGCACAAGCTTGTCCTGCATTAAGTGTCTGTTGTTGTATAGTGGCAGTAAAGGACACTAGCTTATTGTGTAACTCATGTAGCTGTGTCTGCTGTTGCTGCTGAGTCTGTTCACTTTGAGCTACTATTTCTCTCACCTGTGACTCTATCACTTCCTCATCGCACTGTGCACTGTGTGATGCTGGATATGGAGTCAGATTTAAAGCCTTTTCACCCTTCTGATGTTTAGCCAAGACGTGTGCCTGGATAAACTTCACTATATTTTAAAAGGAACGTGTTCATGCTTCCATAGACAGTCTCCGAACAGGGACTGGATACTGTCCATATTACACTTAGTGCTTAACTCTTCCTCATATGTTTCCCAGAGACCCTTCTTCCCATTGTCTTTTTGTGACATAATGTGTATTTAAAGAGACATCACTGGGTCAGTATAATCGTCTGCCCCTCGAAAGAGTTTATCCCTGCAAGAATTTTCACTGGTCAAACGAATATTCCTATGTTTGCAAAACTTTGCTCCAACAGCCTCGGTTTGCACAGTAGTCAAAGTCCCGGGTTTCAGCTCCACTTGTAAGATCTGGGGTTTGATTTAATGTAATTGTCAGACTTAGGTCAATTACAATGACAGTCTATGTTGGGAGATCAGATTTAAAAGGGACTTGCAGCTCAGACTAGCTATCAAACTACATGGATACAAGGCTGTTTTCACAAGCTTCACAGACTGAATGAAGTTCTGCACAATAAGCAGAACATGGTAATATTGAGCAAAGGGAAGTGGTCAGCAGTTGTGTTCACAATGGAACACCCGGTCCTCAACCTCCGGTTATCTGTGGAACCTTGTCTCTTCATTGGAGTCCATCTTCTGTCTTCTTCTTGATGATGATGTGCCCTTTTGGGGTCTTACAAGCTCTTAATTTATACACATTTCCCAGCTTGGTTCTGTTCCATATTAGGTAAAAGGCCATTTCTGTTCATTTGATTGGTCAGTCATTAACTAACTACCCTTCCATGATGGTACTTTGAGCCTGGTTTAAGTCATTGTCATTGTCGTTCAGTGGGGGGTGGGGGGGGGAGGGGCCTCTAGATTCCAGCTGCCTTGACTCTATGAATTCCTTTACAATGTCTTGTTTTGAAATGCAAATAAACTAGAAATTCTCGAAGTAACAGTTTGTAAGACGTCAGGAATGTAAGGGATTTGGATTGTTTAATTGTCCTGTGGTTTAAAATGTGTCTGTGACCAGGAATGAAATCTGCTATTTTTTGTTCTGATAACAATCCTGATGCATCTGTAACATCCACAAGGGGTCATGAAATTACTGAAGGAAATGTAAACACATGCTCACCAGCAAGGCAGTATCTCATATCATCGTCTGAACAAAGAATTAGACATCTCATTGGACAACTGTAGCCTACGGTGGATTTTGATAGGACAGTGTGATCTTGTCAGTGAAACATTCAGCCCACCTTGATATGAAAGGTGTAAAAATCATTGAAAATAGTGATTCTGTGATAAGGTCGAGGAGCTTGGTCAGCGACAGAACGATTATCAGGGAGGGAAATGCTCACTGGGTTATCATGTATGCATGACTCTTTGTAACATGTTTGTGACTAATGGGTGTATTGTTCACCGGTACATTGTGAATGGGTATTTTGTATAATTGTTAACTAGTCGTATTCCTACTGAATCTAGTAGAGTCATTGGTGTTTAATTTGAACTTTGAGTGCTGTCTCATTCTTTCATGTAATTCTCATGTTTGAACCATAGAGTAACCAATCAAAAAGATGACAGTTTATAAACAACATTTGTTTATATATGTGGACATGAGGCTTCACATTATCATTGTCAGGAATGTAGACACAAAGACCTGTGTCCAGAGTTATGTCCTAGACAGTTTATAAACAACATTTGTTTATATATGTGGACATGAGGCTTCACATTATCATTGCCAGGAATGTAGACACAAATACCTGTGTCCAGAGTTATGTCCTGGACAGTTTATAAACAACATTTGTTTATATATGTGGACATGAGGCTTCACATTATCATTGTCAGGAATGTAGACACAAAGACCTGTGTCCAGAGTTATGTCCGAGACAGTTTATAAACAACATTTGTTTATATATGTGGACATGAGGCTTCACATTATCATTGCCAGGAATGTAGACACAAAGACCTGTGTCCAGAGTTATGTCCTAGACAGTTTATAAACAACATTTGTTTATATATGTGGACATGAGGCTTCACATTATCATTGCCAGGAATGTAGACACAAAGACCTGTGTCCAGAGTTATGTCCTAGACAGTTTATAAACAACATTTGTTTATATATGTGGACATGAGGCTTCACATTATCATTGTCAGGAATGTAGACACAAAGACCTGTGTCCAGAGTTATGTCCTAGACAGTTTATAAACAACATTTGTTTATATATGTGGACATGAGGCTTCACATTATCATTGCCAGGAATGTAGACACAAAGACCTGTCTCCAGAGTTATGTCCTAGACTAGTTAACGACCCTTATGAAAATCTCTGGAATACCATTCCTACATCTTTATTGTCCATCCATAATTATTCTTGACACTGATTGGCTTGCTAGACTATTTCAGAGGACAGTTAAAAGTGAACCACATTGAGTTACATGGAGACCAGAACAGACAAGGATGGTAGATCTCCTTCCCTAAAGGACATTAATGGACCAGATAGATTGTTATAAAAATCGATGATGGCTTCATGGCAACATTATTAAGTCCAGATTTCAATTCCAGTTTTTATTCATCAATTGAATGCATTACATAATTGAATTTTAAATTCCACCATCTGCTATGGTGGGATTTGAACCCATGTCCCCCGGGAATGAGCCTGCGCCTCTGGTGAGATTGCCAGTATCCCACTTTCACTGACACGCTACATCACATTCCTCCCTTAAGATACTACATAAAAACTTCCTCTTTGACCAAGCTGTTGGTCATCTGACCTCATATCTCCTGTTGTGTCTCTGTGTCATACGTTGCTTCATAATGCTCCTGTGAAGCATCTTGAGATGTTTTATTACATTAAAGGCACTATATAAATATAAGTTGTTGTTGTTGACATTTACTAGACATGACTTGTCTTACCATATACTTCCTGCTGGCCATTTGTTGTCCATGCTTTTTTTTCTTTTCTCCAGCATCAAATACGTTTGTCCTGGGATGTGAACTCTAGAAATTTCCCCATCAGTGACAGTAAATATAGAGTTTACTCCACCTCTCCTTTTTTAATCAGGGTGCAACATTGACAACCCTCCAGTCCTCTGTCACGACTCCCATATCCAAGGTGTATTGGAAGATTCTGGCCTGTGCATCTGCTATTCCCACCTTTCCCTCCCTCAGCAACCCTCATACATCCCATTCAGACTGGGCAAATGTTATCGTTGATTGTGGTACAAAAGGTGTTGAAATGAAAAGGGTTAACTAAACCTATTTGTTCAGTAACTGTAATTAATGTCAGTCTCCATGGGCCCTAATTGTGTCACTGGAGGGTTTTCCTTTTCTATTAATAAGGGACTCTTTCAATGTGTTATCACATAGCGTCAAAGGGAACATCACGCTCGGCACTGACAGGGATCAGTGGCTCCAGAGAGAGGGAAGGGATAGATCAGAATCTGAGGACAATAGATTTGAATGTTACAACAATGGATCAGAATCTGAGAACAATAGATTGGAATGTTACAACAATGGATCAGAATCTGAGAACAATAGATTGGAATGTTACAACAATGGATCAGAATCTGAGAACAATAGATTGGAATGTTACAACAATGGATCAGAATCTGAGAACAATAGATTGGAACGTTACAACAATGGATCAGAATCTGAGAACAATAGATTGGAATGTTACAACAATGGGTCAGAATCTGAGAACAACAGATTGGAACGTTACAACAATGGATCAGAATCTGAGAACAATAGATTGGAATGTTACAACAATGGGTCAGAATCTGAGAACAACAGATTGGAACGTTACAACAATGGATCAGAATCTGAGAACAGTAGATTGGAACGTTACAACAATGGATCAGAATCTGAGAACAATAGATTGGAACGTTACAACAATGGATCAGAATCTGAGAACAATAGATTGGAACGTTACAACAATGGATCAGAATCTGAGAACAATAGATTGGAATGTTACAACAATGGGTCAGAATCTGAGAACAACAGATTGGAACGTTGCAACAATGGACAGGAGTCTATCCTCGGATCTTTACTATCTTTCTACATATTGGGATTGGTACTCATTAGACGATCGGATTTTGTATGCACTTGAGATAATTCAATATATTTACTATCCCATCCTGACTGTTGTTGGCGTCCCTGGTAAGTCTCTCGATACAGCTATTAATTCTACAAACCATGTTTAATTGCATTACTGCTCCTGTAGTTTACTCTGCCCTTCTTGCTGCTGCTACTGTTGCTGGTGAATCTCTACCTCCAGCTATTAGCTGTCAACCCATTGCTAATTGTATTACAGTTCTTGTAAATTCATCTTTCATCTTGGGTCCTGTCTTTGCTCCTGATAAGTATCTATTTCCCGCTAGGTGATCTGTAAACCCTGTTTCACTGAAATACTCTTATGTCTTGTAAATATTAGGAAGACTGAAGCCAGTGCCATTGGTCTTCATCACAAACTCCATCTCCTATCTGTGAATCACCTACCCCACCCTGCCCAATATCCGAGGCTGTTTACAACATCTGTGTTCCATTTATACCTGAGCTGAATTCATCTCCATATTCCCTACATCACCAACCCTGCCTATTACCACCTCTGTAATATCACCGATCACAACCTCTGCCTCAGCCCATCTGCTGCATAAACCCTCATCTGTGCCTTTATTCACTTGATTTTTCCAATTGTATCCTGGTCACCTTCCCAGTTATAAACTTCTATAAACCACAGCCCATCCAGAACCCTGCTGCCTGTGTTCCAACTCACACCAAATCCCGATCACCCATCACCCCTGTGCTCACTGATCTACATTGGCTCCCGGTCTGGCAACACCCTTAATTTTAATATTCTCATTCTTGTGTTTGAATCCCTCCATGGCCTCACCCATCCAATTAGTCCCATTCCCCTGTCCATTCCCATATTCTTGAAAATCTTCCATCAAGTCTATTTCCATGTCCCCTTTCAAAGTGAATTTCCTTCCCTCTCTACCTCTTCTTGGTGGTGATTTTCAGCTCTTACAGCAGCACTGTTGCCCACATTGTGGAAACCTGGATCTATAAAAGGGTATGAGCTGAGCTCCCAGCCATTTCCGCTGTGGCCTGCACACTGTCCCATGCTGTGCAGTACTCTAGCCCGGGTGTACATTGTGTGCACCAGTAGCACGAGGAGTTGTGGAATGTCATGTCAAACTGCTATTCCAGCAGCTTTGATGCAGGGCTCTAGGTCAATAGCACCATGTATGTGCTGTTAGTGTGATTTGCACAGATGGGCACTTCTACTGTGGCCTGCACAATGCCCCACGCTGGGCAGGGCTCTAGGTCAATCGTTCCATGCACGTGTTGTTCATTTGAGGATGGTTTTGAATTTGATGTCAATGTACCATTCCAACAGCTTTGATGTGCGTCTTTGAAACTTGGTCTGTACATGTTCACTGACCCCTGTGTTAGTCATTCTCAGCTGAACATACATTCAGCAGCAGCAGCAGGAACCCCCTCTAGTGTTATTTAAACGGACCAGGCATGCAACTTATAGGCTTTTGACTTACTTCTGCTATTGTAAAGTTAGTGGAAGGTGCTGTGGATGGTTTCCTGGAGGTTGGGTTGTGAGCTGCTGCAAACATTCAGGGAGGACAGAGGATTTTGTGCCCCAACTCTGGACGAGGTATGGGGACTGTAGTTACAGTGTCTCTGGCTCTGTAACATCACCAACAAATGGAGCAGAAGCTGCAGAGAGAGGAAGCTCTGTAACGAAGGAGGAGGAGGGGGCTCTGCCCTACCCACTCCGGGTTTTCCAAGAGCACTTTTCCTACCAACATCTAAGCCTGGAGCAGTATGTGAGATGACTCTGTTTCAATAAGGATGTGTCACAGAGCTATGTCACCTCCTGAAACGAGAACTCGAGCCTCAGACCAGGGTGAGGACGGAGCTGTCAGTGGTTGTTAACGTCACAGTTTCATTGACATTTTATGTATCCGGATCTTTCCGGCAGGAATGGGAGACATATCCAACATTCAGTCATAGACAGTGATAGAGTCAGAGTCACTTACCACACAGAAGGATTCAATTAGGCCCATCGAGACCGTGCTGGTTCTCTGTGGAGCAATTCAGTCAGTTTTACTCCCCCACTCAATCCCGTAGCCCTGCAAGGTCACTTCCTTCAAGCACCCATCCAGTTTTCTTTTGAAATTGGGAGGAAGGATCAAATTGGAAGGAAGTAAAGCTGGTAACAGGAGGTAGAAAAGTAGAAGGTGACATTCAAAGGTAGGTGAAACAAAGGTGAACATCAACTAGAATGCAGAATGTCAATAAGACACGGTTATGGGCACTGTACCTGAATGCACTCAGTATTCAGAACAGGGTAGATGATTTAAAGGCCCAAATAGAGGTAAATGAGTATGATCCAATTGTCATAACGGAAATGTGCTACAGGGTGACCAAGACTGAGGATTGAATTCGCAAGCAGATTCGACCTTTAGGAAGGACAGGCAAAAAGGGAAAGGACATAATGTTGCTCTGATAATAAGGGATGGTATCAGTACATTAGTAAGGGAGGATCTCAGTTCTGAAGAACAAAATATGGAATCTATTTGGGAGGAGCTAAGAAACAACAAGGGGAAGAAAACACTGGTAGGAGCTGTTTGTAGGCCATCAAACAGTAGTGTTTTTGTGGGGAATGGCATTAATGGAGATGAGAGAATCATATAACATGGGCAATACAGTCATCATGGGTGACTTCAATCCTCATATAGACTGGGTAACCTAGTGAGAACAAATGCTATGAATGACGAGTTTCTAGAGTGTGTTAGGGATGGTTTTCTAGAGCGGTATGTTGAGGAACCGACTAGAAAACAGGCTATTGTAGATATAGTATTATGTAATGAGACAAGGATAATTAATAATTGTATTGTAAAGTTACCTTTAGGGATGAATTACCATAATGTGACAGAATTTTACATTATGCTTGAAAGTAAGGTGGTTCACTCTTAAGCCAGGGTGTTAAATTTGAGCAAAAGAAGTTATGAAGGTATGAGGGGCAAATTGCCCGAGGTGGATTGGGAAACTACATTGAAAGGTATGATAGTACATAGGCAATCGATAGTCTTTAAATAAATATTATATGGTTTACAGCACCTATACATTGCTTGCAGGCACATAAATCCCAAAAGTAAAGGCAGTCAACTGTGGACAACAAAGGAAGTTAAGGATTGTATAAGATTAAAACTGTGGTTAGCACTGCAGCTTCACAGCTCCAGCAACCGGGTTCAGTTCTTGGTACTGCCTAAGTGGAGTTTGCAAGTTCTACTGTAACCACGTAGGTTTCAGCCGAGTGCTTCAGTTTCCTCCTACAACCAATGACTTGCAGGTTGCTTGGTAAATTGGCCATTGTAAATTGCCCCTAGTGTAGGTAGGTGGTAGGAGAATGGTGGGAATGTGGTAAGGTATATGGGATTAATGTCAGATTAATATAAATGGGTGTTTGTTGGCAGGCACAGACTCGGTGGGCCGAAGGGCCGTATCTGTATCTCTCTATGACGCTATGACTCTATTAAAGGACAATAAAGTTGCCATAAATTGTAGTAAACCTGAGAATTGGGAGGATTTTAGAATACACCAAAGGAGAATGAAGAAACTGATAAAGAAAGGGTGAATAAAATATAAAAACGGACTGTAAAAAGCTTCTACAGGTACGTAAAAAGGAAACATTTGGCTAAGACAAATGTGAGTCCATCACAGGCAGTGTCAGTAGAATTTATAATGGGAGCAGCGAAATTGCAGAGAAGCTAAATGATTATTTTGTGTCTGTCTTCACCGAGACACATATAAGAAATCTCCCAGAATTAGAGATCCAAGGGATTGGGGGAATGATGAATTGAAGGAAATTAAAAGTAAAATAATGTGGATACTGGAAATCGTGAATAAAAACAAGAAATGCTGGAAACACTCAGCAGGTCTGGCAGCATGTGTGTAGAGAGAAGCAGAGTTAACGTTTCAGGTCAGTGACCCTTCTTCAGAACTGCAATGTATTAAAGGAAGTTAGTATTACTAAGAAGGTTGTATTGGAGAAATTAATGGGGCTGAAGGTTGCTATGTCCCCAGCACCTGATATTCTACGTCCCAGAGTGTTTGACGAGATAGCTATGGAGATAGTGGATGCATTGCTTATCATCTTCAAAAATGTTGTAGATTCCGGAGCGGTTCCTGCAGATTGGAAGGATGCAAATGTCACCCCACTATATAAGAAGGGAGGGAGAGCGAAAACAGGGAATTACAAAGCTGTTAGCCTTACATTAATCGTTGGGAACCTGCTATAATCAATTCTAAATGATGTTATAAATGGACATTTGGATAATAATGATCTGATTGGGCATAGTTAACATGGATTTATGAATGGGAAATCATGTTTGACGAACCTGTTGGAGATTTTGAGGATTATAACAACAGAATTGATTAAGAGGAGTTGGCAGACATAGTATACTTGTATTTTCAGAAGGTTTGTAGAACCCCTAAAGGAGCTTGCTTCGCAAAATTAAAATACATGGTGTAGGAGGTAATATACTGGCATGGATTAAGGATTGGTTAACAGATTGGAAACAGTGAGTAGGAATAAACGGATCATTTTCGCGTTGGCATGCTATGACTAGTGGGGTACTGCAGGGATCAGAGATTGGGCCTCAGCTGTTCACAATATATTTCAATGATTTGGATGTGGGGACCAAATGTAATATTTCCAAGTTTGCGTCTGACACAAAACTAGGTGGGAATGTGTACAGTGAGGAACATGCAAAGCCGCTTCGAGGGAAATTGTTCAGACTTAGTGAGTGGGCAAGAACATGTTAGGTGGAATATAATATTGAAAATAGAAGGTAATCCACTTTGGTAGCAGGAATAGATGTGCAGAGTATTTCTTAAATGATAAATTAGGAAGTGTAGATGTACAAAGCGTCCTGGGTGTCCTTGCCAATAAGTCACTGAAAGCTAACATGCAGGTGCAGCAAACAATTACAAAGGTTAATGGCATATTAGCCTTTATCGTAAGAGGATTTGAGTACAGGACTAGTGAAGGCTTGCTACAATTGTACAGAACTTTAGTTAGACCGCACTTGGAGTATTGTGCGCAGTTTTAGTCCCCTTACTTTAGAGATACAGCACTGAAACTGGCCCTTCGGCCCACCGAGTCTGTGCCAACCAACAACCACCCATTTATACTAATCCTACAGCAATCCCATATTCCCTATCACCTCCCTACACTAGGGGCAATTTACAATGGCAAATTTACCTATCACCTGCAAGTCTTTGGATGTGGGAGGAAACCGGAGCACCCGGCTAAAACCCACGCAAACACAGGGAGAACTTGCAAACTCCACACAGGCAGTACCCAGAATCGAACCCGGGTCCCTGGAGCTGTGAGGCTGCGGTGCTAACCACTGTGCCACTGTGCCGCCCGTAGGAAGGATATTATTGCCATAGAGGGAGTGCAACGACGGTTCATCAGACTTGTTCCTGGGATGGCGGGACTGTCCTATGAAGAGAGATTGGGGAAACTATTCTCTAGAGTTTCGAAGAATGAGAGGTGATCTCATTGAAACCTACAAAATACTTTAGGAGATAGACAGGGCAGATGCAGCTAAGATGTTACCCCTGGTTGGGGAATCTAGAATTAGCAGACACAATTTCAAAATAAGTGGGAAGCCACTTAGGACAGAGATGAGGAAACATTTCACTACTCAGAGGGTTGTGAATGTTTGGAATTCTCTATCCCAGAGGGCTGTGGAAGCTCAGTCATTGTTTATGTTGAAAGCAGAGATTGACACATTTCTAAATATCAATGAGATAAAAGGATATGAGGATAGTGTGGGGAAAAGGCATTGAAGTGGATGATCAACCACGATCATATTGAATGGCAGGTCAGGCTGGATGGACTGAATGGCCTACTCCTGCTCTTATGGTCCTATGTTCCTAAATCATTGATAGCCTCGGCTTCCACCACCCTCATGGGCAATGAGCTCCAGCTCATTACCATCCACTGTGTAAAAAAAACTCTTCCTCATATTCCCCCTGCATCTCTTACCCAAAACCTTCCATCTGTGTTCCCTGGTCCGTGTTTCATCAGTTAATGGGAACAGTTTTTCCTTGTCTCTATCTTATCTAAACCTTTCAAAATCATGAGGGGTCTGGACAGAGTAGGTAGGGAAAAACTGTTCCCACTCGTCAAACGATCAAGAACGGATGGGTTGAGATTTAATGTATTTGGTTTTAAAAATAGCAATGCCAACATGAGGAAAACACTTTCACAAGTTAGTGGTTAGGATCTGGAATGCACTGTCAGAGAGTGTGATTGAAAGAGGTTCACTTGATACATTCGAAAGGGAATTATTTAGACACCTGAAAAGGAAGAATGTGTAGGATTATGGGGGAAAGGCAGGGAAATGGCGCTAAGTGAATTACTCACTCGGAGAACAGGTGCAGATGCAATGGGCTGAATGAGCTCCATCTGTGCTGTAACAGCTCTGTGATTCTCTATGATTCTCTTATAATCTTATACACTTCTAGGAAATATTCCCTCAATCGCAATTACTCCAGGGAGAACAACCCCAGCTTTTCCAACTTAGTATTGTAACAAAAACCCCATCCCTGGAACAATTCTGGTAAATCTCCGCTGCACCCTCTCAAGGACAGTCACATCCTTCCTAAAGTATGATGACCAGAGCTGGACACAATACTCCACTTGGGGCCTAACCAGAGTTGTATACATTTTCAGCATAACTTCCTGCTTTGTACTCTATGCCTCTATTTAAGAAGCTCAAGATCTCATATGCTTTGTAGTCATTCTCTCAATATGTCCTGCCACCTTCAGAGATCTCTGCACATCCACACACAGGTCCATCTGTTCCTTCACACTCTTTAGAACTGTACCATTCTGTCTGCATAGCCTCACACTATTGCTCCTGCCAAAATACATCACCTCACACTCCTCTGTATTAAATTCCACCTGCCACTTCTCTGCCCATTCTGATAGCCCATCTCTATCCTGTTGTAGGCAGTCTATATCATCCTCACTGTTTACCACTCCTCCAAGTTTGGTGTCATCGGCAAATTCTGAGATTCTACTCTGAATTCCAAGATCGAATTCATGGTTCAATTGAATCTGAATAGACTGTTATATGAAAGTCCATGTAAACCCCATCAACCTCATTGCCTTCATCAACTCTCTCTGTTACCACCTCAAAAAACTCCAGCAAGTTAGTTAAACATGATTTTCCCTTAAGAAATCCATGCTGGCTTTCCGTTATTAACTCGCATTTGTCCATGTAACTATTGATTTTGTCCCAAATTATTTTTTCTAGAAGTTTTCCCACCACTGTAGTTCAACTGACTGGCATGTAGTGGCTGTGCTTAACTTTACACCCTCTTTTGAACAAGGGTGTAACGTTTGCAATTCTCCAGCCCTCTGTCATAACCCCCGAGTCTAAGGAAGATTGAAAAATTATGGTCAGTACCTCTGCGATTTCTACCCTCACTTCCCTCAGTATCCTTGGATGCATGTTATCTGGTCCTGGTTTTTATCCACTTTAAGTACAGATAGCTTATCTAATACTTCCTCTTTCTCAATTTTAAACCAGTCTAGTATCTGACCTACCTCGTCTTTCAACATTGCCTGAGTTTCATCTTAGAATCATAGTAAGTTTATAGCACATAAAGAGACCACTTGGCGCATCGTGTCAATGCCAGCTGAAAACGATCCACCCATTCTAATCCCACCTTCCAGAATTTGATAGATTTTGGCACATGAGGTGCATATTCCGTTTGGAATGAGTTGTGGGTTCCTGCCTCAACTACCCTTCCGGGCAATGAATTCCAGACTCCCACCGCCCTCTGGGAGAAAGTAAAGTCCTCATCTCCCCTATAGTCTTTCTACCAAGCATTTTAAATCCATGCCACTTCGTCACTGATCTCTCTGCTAAGGTGAATCGACCCTTCACCTCCACTCTATCCAGGCCCCACGCAATTTTGTACATTTGAATCACATTTCCCCTCTGCCTTCTCTGTTCCAAGGAGAACAGCCCCAGACTATATAACCTTTCCTGGTAGCTGACATGATGGAGGTTTACAAAGTTATGAGCGGCATGGACAGAGTGGATAGTCAGAAGCTTTTTCCCAGGGTGGAAGAGTCAGTTACTAGGGGACATAGGTTTAAGGTACGAGGTGCAAAGTTTAGAGGGGATGTGCGAGGCAAGTTTTTTACATCGAGGGTGGTGAGTGCCTGGAACTTGCTGTCAGGGGAGGTGGTGGAAGCAGATACGATAGCGACGTTTAAGAGACATCTTGACAAATACATGAACAGGATGGGAATAGAGGGCTATGGGCCCCGGAAGTGCAGAAGGATTTAGTTTTGGCAGGCATCAAGATCGGTGCAGGCTTGGAGGGCCGAATGGCCTGTTCCTGTGCTGCACTGTTCTTTGTTCTTTCTTCTTTGTTATTCTGTGAGGTTGGACGATTCGGTGGTCTTCTGGCTGAAATTGTATTCCTGAAGTTTTTGGCTGGTTGAAGTGCATTTGTGGCAGGCACACATGGCTCAGTGTTTTCTTGGAGGCAGATTTGTAGGTGGCTTTCTTCAACTGGTTACTCTGTCTGCAGCAATCGGAAGGCTTGGAGGGCCCACAGTCGCATGTTTTTTTCAAACTTGTGATGTTATCTGGAGAGAGAGACGGACTGAGAGGTGGGGGGGGGGGTGGAGCAGGGGCACAGCCCTTCTGCTTCTGCACAGTTTGAATCACTGGCTTGTGTGTCTTTGTCCAGGGGAAACTCCCAGCTTTCACAGAGATGGACAGAAGGTCTCATGACTGCAGCAGTGTAATCTTTGTACCCTTATAATGAGATTCAAGATTAGAAATTATATCTCCCCAGGGCTCAGAATACTGCTATTTACTGAGCCCTGGGGAGATATATACCGAGAAGTTTGCTCTTTCAAAGTCAATGTGTCAGGATGGCCTCGTATGCCGTGTTAATGATTGTAAGCTTAGGTAAATGAAGCACTAGAGCAAGCCAGTGATTTGGGTCCAGGCTCATAATATATGTGTCTCCTGTTGGAGGCCTTGGAATGTGAAAAGGTGTTTCAGATAACAATTGTGGTGGCCATCTTGGCTGCCTGTTTTTTCAAGGTTAACTGCAGGATTTTCTCCATTAAATGTTTAGTGTAAGTTTCCAACTGATGAATTAAAATTCCTCATTTGGCACATCGTGTTATCTTGAAACCGCCGCTGCACATGGAAAGAAAAGTGAGAATAGGGACATTTCATGACAGAATTGTGGGAAGAAATAGAAGGAAACCCACATTCATTCTCAATAATAACTTCACAACTTCACACATTAATCTTGGATTTACTGCAGCTGACATTGTCTGTTACAGGTGTACTGATCTAATTGTGTTGGAGTTTTGACGAGGATGGTTATGTGTCAGGTTTGATCCTGGCTGTTCTTGCTGAGTTCTGTTTTGAAATTGTTGGGTTTGATGAGCTTTGGGTTTGGGACCTGATCATTGGGTTCTTCAGTGGGTAGATCCACACTGACCTTACTTTTAGCTTTCTGGTGAGGAACACAAGTGCTGTTTACTTTAGGGTGTTTGCCGTTCCCTTTTCCCTTTACGATGGGGAGCATCTTTTTTCTGATCTGCCCTATGTCCTTGGGGACATTACCGCTCGCAAGTGTCTGTCCAACTTTCATTGCACTCTCTTGCGGCACTTTGACTAGGTAAGGCATCTCCAACACCATTGCCACCGTTTTTGGGAACTTTCCTTGCCCTTGCGCTTTTCTGTAAATGCTGTTCTGAGCCTTTTTAGGGTGCCTCTTTGACCTGCATTTAAGGAGGAGAGCGTGGGGTCTAATCTATCTAGCATTTCAGGGTTGACTAATCGGAGAGCAGGGGGTTCCAGTTGGGAGTACTCCTGGCCCTCCTCTAACCTGTCCTCACTGTCCTTTCCAATCCTTCGCTCCTGACTGTCTGACAGATCTGTACGTGTCTGTCCCCACCACAGCCTTTACTTGTTTTCCTTTCGTCTGGGTGTCAATTAAATAATTTACCTGAATTTTCCTTTTGTCACTCGAAATGGACCACTGAACTGGGATTTCAGGGGTTCACCCTGAATTGGGAGTAGTAACAATACATGGTCTCTGGGCTGAAACGTTCCAGCCTTGACATTTCTGTCTCCTTATCTTTTCATAGCTGCCTGAGAGGTCATTAGGTGTTCCTGAGCCATTGCACAGGCTCTCGGGAGCCACTCCCAGAGCATGGAAATGTCGTCTAAAATGGAAGACTCATCCCTGTGTCCCAAAAACCTCTCCTTGATTCTTTTAAGAGGACCTCTCACCTTGTCTCCATAAACTAATTCAAACAGACTAAAGCCAGTGGAATCATTGGATAAGTCCCTGGTATCCAACAGGAGAAATCCCAACCCTTTGTCCCAGTCATGGGGTAACTCATAGCAGTATGGCCTGATCATTGTCTTTAGGATCGGGTGGTACTGCTCAAAAGCCCCTTGTGACAGTGGGTGATAGGCTACGGACTTTAGCTAGGTTATGTCCAGAAAACCCATGACCTTTTCAAAAATACTGCACGTAGAATGTGTGCCCTGGTCCACCCGGATCTCAGCAGACAGCCCATATCGAGTAAAGAATTGGGTTAGCCCCTCCACCACTACCTTGGCAGAGATGGTTCTTCGGGCGAATGGCCTCTGGGAATCGGGTCACCACATCCATAATGGTGAGAAGATACTGGTAGTCCCGTTTTGTGTTCAGCAGTTGTCCCACACAATTCACCAGCATTCTGCTTAAGGGTTCCCCAAAAGTTGGTATGGGAATTAGGGGTGCAGGTTTTATTGCAGGTTGGGACTTCCCCAGAACCTGACATGTGTGAGCAGTTTTACAGAACTCCACCACATCTTTGTGGAGTTGTGACCAGTCAAAATACTGTCTTATGCGGGCTTTGATTTTTCATGCAATGACATGTCCAGTCATTGGAATCTCGTGGGCCATTCTTGAAGAAATATTAAGGTACCTCAGTGGCACCACTATCTGGTGAACCACTGTCCACTCTTCATCCACAGGTCTGTCAGGAGGTCTACACTTCCTCATCAGCACCTCATTCTTTAAATAGTAACACTCTGCAACTCCCTCTGCTTCAGTTTTAGTTTGGACATTCTGTGCTACTTTTTAACACTGGGTCAGGTTGTTGAGGCTCAACTAAGGAAAATCAGTTTAACACATCCTTTGGGTCCTCTAACATCCCAAAGAAGGTTTCAGACAAGCAGACAGTAGGGTCATCCATCTGCAGTGTTAGGCCAGGGGATTGTTTGGCCATGGACCGAGTCACCACACAATCAGGGAGAATGCCGGGGACCTTCTTCTGTAACTGCTCTATCTCCCGGACCTCTTTTGGTCTCTAACGAACTACTGGGGAAGCTACCACCTTTCCCCCTGTCAGAGCATTACCCAGGAGTAGTTCGACCCATACACTGATAAACTAGGGACAATCCCGATGGTTACCAGTCCTGAAACTGGGTCACACTCCAAGTGCAGCTCATATTAAGGTGCATATACTGTCTTCCGATACCATTCACTAACACTCTGGGATTCACTGCACCCTCTGGAGGAAAGGTCATGTATTTTCTCAGCAGAAGGGATTGGGTGGCCCCTGTATCCCTGAAAATGACTATGGACTTGCTTGCCTCAGTCGAGGTGTATGGGGTCACCTTTCCTTGGGAAAACATTCTGGTAACTCTCAGGGATTTTGTTAAGTTTTCCCGCAATTTCAGTGGTAGGTTTACTGGGTTTGATAGCTGCAGTGAAAGACACAGCCTGATCTGCCGTGCTTTCCATCAGGGCCCCTTTTCCTGCACTGATCTGGTGGACCCTGATTAACGCTACAGGTTTTCCCATAACTTCCAGCATTCAGCTCGATGGTGACCTGCCTTATTACAGTGGAAACACACAGGTCTCGGCCATTCCTCCTGCTCTCAGTAATATCCAATTTGGCCTGAGGAGGGTCCCCTGTGTGTCCAGCCTTTCCTTCTTGCCCATGGCTGTTCGGGCTCCTATCACTCTCCCACCTTTTATTCTCGGGTCTTTGGAGTGACTGGGGAAGTGTTTACATTTGGGGTAAGGCCTTGTGTACCAAGGAAAAGTCATCGGCCAGAATTGCAACCTGTCTGGCTCTTTGAACCTTTTGTTCCTCTATGTGGGTTTCAATGGGAGGTGGCCTGCCTTAATACAGTGCAAACTCCTGGAGAAGGATCACCATTCTGAGGTTTTCATATGTGGGCTCTATCTTGAGTCTCCATATCTACTGGTCAAAAGTAAACTCAAAAATGCATTGCAAAATCTTCTATAGGTACTTTTAAAGGAAGCATTTAGCAAAAACAAATGTGGGTCCATTACAGGCAGAGTCAGGAGAATTTATAATGGAGAATAGAGAAATGGCAGAGAAGCTAAATGATTATCTTGTGTCTTTCTTCACTGTGGAAGATACAAGAAATCTCCCAGAATTAGAGATCCAAGGGATTTGGGAGAATGAGGAATTGAGGGAAATTAGTATTAGTAAGAAGTTGTATTGGGGAAATTAATAGTGCTGAAGGTTGATAATTCATCAAGATCTGATATTCTACATCCCAGAGTGTTGAAGGAAGTAGTTATGGGGATTGTAGATACATTGGTGATCCACTTTCAAAATTCCATCAATTCTGGAACGCTTCCTGCAGATTGGAAGGTCGCAAATGTCACCCCACTATTTAAGAAGGGAGGGAAAGAGAAAATTGGGAATTACAGACCTGTTAGGCTTCCATTAGTACGAGGGAAAGTGCTAGAATCTATTCTAAAGTATGTGATAAATGGATCTGATTGGGCAGAGTACACATGGATTTATGAATAGGAAATCATTCATGCTGAACATGTTGGAGTTTTTTTAGGATGTTACTCACAGAATAGAAAAGGGGAGCCGGTGGATTTTCGGGAGGCTTTTGATAAAGTGCCCCACAGGAGCTTGGTAAGTAAAATTAAAACACATGGGAAAGGAGGTAATATACTGACATGCAGTAGGGATTGGTTAACAGGCAGGAAACAGAGAGTAGGAATAAACGGGCCATTCTTGCGTTGGCAGGATGTGACTAGTGGGGTGCCAAAGGGATGTGTGCTTGGGCCCCAGCTGTTCACAATATATATCGATGATTTGGATATGGGGACCAAAGTAATATGTTCAAGTTTGCAGATGACACAAAACTAGGTGGGAATGTGAGTTATGAGGAAGATGCAAAACGGCTTCAAGGGGATTTGGACAGACTTAGCGAGTGGGCAAGAACATGGTAGATGGAATATAATGTGGAAAAATGTGAGGTGGGACACTTGGGTAGAATGAATAGATGTGCAGAGTATTTCTTAAATGGTAAGAGATGAGAAAGTGTAGATGTACAAAGGGACCTGGGTGTCCTTGTCAATAGGTCACTTAAAGCTAACATGCAGGTGCAGCAAGCATTTAGGAAGGCTAATGTATGTTACTTTTATTGTAACAGGATTTGAATACAGGAGTAGTGAAGTCTTGATTCAATTGTTTAGAACCTTGGTTAGATCGCACCTGGAGTACTGTGTGCAGTTTTGGTCCCCTTATCTGAGGAAGGATATGATGACCATAGAGGGACTGCAACAAAGGTTCACCAGACTTGTTCCTGGGATGGCGGAACTGTTCTACGGAAAGTGATTGAAGAAACTGAACATGCATTCTCTGGAGTTTCGAAGAATGAGCGGTGATCTCATTGAAACCTACAAAATATTTAAAGGGATAGACAAGGCAGCTAAGATGTTTCCCCTGGTTGGGGAATCTAGAACAAAGGGACACAATTTCAAAGCCACTTAGGACAGAGATGAGGAGTAATTTCTTTACTCAGAGGGTTGTGAACCTTTGGAATTCTCTACCCCTCTGTGGAAGCGCAGTCATTGAGTATGTTTAAAGTATAGATTGACAGATTTCTAAATACCACTGACAGAAGGGGATATGAGGATAGTGTGGGGGAAAAGGCATTGAAGAGGATGATCAGCCATGATCATATTGAATGGTGGAACAGGATCGATGGGCTGAATGGTTGAATTCAGCTCCTATGCTCCTATATTCCTTAGCTGCGTAACTCCTTCAAACTCGAGGTCAGTTTAGTCAGGCTGCTTTCCGATGGTTCAGAATCTTTGGTGGTGACTTCCGATGCTATCTCATGTACACCCAGGATAGCATTTTTAGTCACCTCATAATCTGATGTACCTTTATCTGTACCTTTATGGCAGCAGTGAATAAACCTCATGGGCTTTGACTGTTATTTTGCATTGTACAAACAGCATCCCACTCTCTGCTGGCCATTTCAGCTGCTTTGCAAGCTTTTCAAAAGTGATGAAAAATTCTGCCACATCCTCCTCATTGAACTTTGGAATGAACTGGGAGACGTTTAAGAGTTCAGCACATGGTCCTGAGCTAGGGTCAGCTCCCTCACTAGCTTAGAATTAGAACATTACAGCGCAGCACAGGCCCTTCGGCCCTCGATGTTGCGCCGACCTGTGAAACCATCTGACCTACACTATTCCATTTTCATCCATGTGTCTATCCAATGTCCACTTAAATGCCCTTAAAGTTGGCGAATCTACCACTGCTGCAGGCAGGGCGTTCCACGCCCTTACTACTCTCTGAGTAAAGAAACTACCTCTCACATCTGTCCTATATCTATCACCCCTCCACTTGAAGCTATGTCCCCTCGTGTTTGCCATCACCATCCGAGGAAAAAGACGCTCACTATCCACCCTATCTAACCCTCTGATTATGTTATATGTCTCTATTAAGTCACCTCTCCTCCTCCTTCTCTCCAACGAAAATAACCTCAAGTCCCTCAGCCTTTCCTCGTAAGACCTTCCCTCCATACCAGGCAACATCCTAGTAAATCTCCTCTGCACCCTTTCCAAAGCTTCCACATCCTTCCTATAATGCGGTGACCAGAACTGCACGCAATACTCCAGGTGCGATCTCACCAGAGTTTTGTACAGCTGCAGCATGACCTCGTGGCTCCGAAACTCGACCCCCCCTACTAATAAAAGCTAACACACCATATGCCTTCTTAACAGCCCTATTACCCTGGTTAGCAACCTTCAGGGATTTATGCACCTGGACACCAAGATCTCTCTGTTCATCTACACTACCAAGAATCTTCCCATTAGCCCAGTACACTGCATTCCTGTTACTCCTTCCAAAGTGAATCACCTCACACTTTTCTGCATTAAACTCCATTTGCCATCTCTCAGCCCAGCTCTGCAGCCTATCTATGTCTCTCTGTACCCTACAACATCCTTCGGCACTATTCACAACTCCACCGACCTTAGTGTCATCTGCAAATTTACTAACCCACCCTTCTACACCCTCTTCCAGGTCATTTATAAAAATGACAAACAGCAGTGGCCCCAAAACAGATCCTTGTGGTACACCACTAGTAACTAAACTCCAGGATGAACATTTGCCATCAACCACCACCCTCTGTCTTCTTTCAGCTAGCCAATTTCTGATCCAAAGCTCTAAGTCACCTTCAACCCCATACTTCTGTATTTTCTGCAATAGCCTACCGTGGGGAACCTTATCAAACGCCTTACTGAAATCCATATACACCACATCCACTGCTTTACCCTCATCCACCTGTTTGGTCACCTTCTCGAAAAACTCAATAAGGTTTGTGAGGCACGACCTACCCGTCACAAAACCGTGCTGACTATCTCTAATGTACTTATTCTTTTCAAGATGATTATAAATCCTGTCTCTTATAACCTTTTCCAACATTTTACCCACAACCGAAGTAAGGCTCACAGGTCTATAATTACCAGGGCTGTCTCTACTCCCCTTCTTGAACAAGGGGACAACATTTGCAATCCTCCAGTCTTCCGGCACTATTCCTGTCGACAATGACGACATAAAGATCAAGGACAAAGGCTCTGCAATCTCCTCCCTAGCTTCCCAGAGAATCCTAGGATAAATCCCATCTGGCCCAGGGGACTTACCTATTTTCACACTTTCCAAAAGTGCTAACACCTCCTCCTTGTGAACCTCAATCCCGTCTAGCCTCGTAGCCTGAATCTCAGTATTCTCAACAACATTTTCTTTCTCTACTGTAAATACTGACGCAAAATATTCATTTAACACTTCCCCTAGCTCCTCTGATTCCACACACAACTTCCCACTACTATCCTTGATTGGCCCTAATCTAACTCTAGTCATTCTTTTATTCCTGATATACCTATAGAAAGCCTTAGGGTTTTCCCTGATCCGATCCACCAATGACTTCTCGTGTCCTCTCCTTGCTCTTCTTAGCTCTCCCTTTAGTTCCTTCCTGGCTAGCTTGTAGCTCTCAAGCGCCCTAACTGAGCCTTCACGTCTCATCCGAACATAAGCCTTCTTCTTCCTCTTGACAAGCGCTTCAACTTCTTTAGTAAACCACGGCTCCCTCGCACGACAACTTCCTCCCTGCCTGACAGGTACATACTTATCAAGGACACACAGTAGCTGCTCCTTGAATAAGCTCCACATTTCGATTGTGCCCATCCCCTGCAGTTTCCCTTCCCCATCCTACGCATCCTAAATCTTGCCTAATCGCATCATAATTTCCTTTCCCCCAGTTATAATTCTTGCCCTGCGGTATATACCTGCCCCTGCCCATCGCTAAGGTAAACCTAACCGAATTGTGATCACTATCGCCAAAGTGCTCACCTACATCTAAATCTAACACCTGGCCGGGCTCATTTCCCAGTACCAAATCCAATGTGGCATCGCCCCTGGTTGGCCTGTCTACATACTGTGTCAGAAAACCCTCCTGCACACACTGGACAAAAACTGACCCATCTAAAGTACTCGAACTATAGTATATCCAGTCGATATTTGGAAAGTTAAAGTCCCCCATAACAACTACCCTGTTACTCTCACCCCTGTCGAGAATCATCTTCGCTATCCTTTCCTCTACATCTCTGGAACTATTCGGAGGTCTATAAAAGACTCCCAACAGGGTAACCTCACCTCTCCTGTTTCTAACCTCAGCCCATACTACCTCAGTAGACGAGTCCTCAAACGTCCTTTCTGTCGCTGTAATACTCTCCTTGATTAACAATGCCACACCCCCCCCCCCCTCTTTTACCATCTTCTCTGTTCTTACTGAAACATCTAAATCCCGGAATCTGCAACATCCATTCCTGCCCCTGCTCTACCCATGTCTCCGAAATGGCCACTACATCGAGATCCCAGGTACCAACCCATGCTGCAAGCTCACCCACCTTATTCCGGATGCTCCTGGCGTTGAAATAGACACACTTTAAACCAGGTTCTTGCTTGCCAGTGCCCTCTTGCGTCCTTGCAACCATATCCCTGACCTCACTACTCTCAACATCCTGTACACTGGCACTACAATTTAGGTTCCCATTCCCCTGCTGAATGAGTTTAAACCCCCCCGAAGAGCACTAGCAAACCTCCCCCCCAGGATATTGGTACCCCTCTGGTTCAGGTGAAGACCATCCTGTTTGTAGAGGTCCCACCTACCCCAGAAAGAGCCCCAATTATCCAGGAAACCAAAACCCTCCCTCCTGCACCATCCCTACAGCCACGTGTTCAACTCCTCTCTCTCCCTATTCCTCGCTTCGCTATCACGTGGCACGGGCAACAACCCAGAGATAACAACTCTGTTTGTTCTCGCTCTAAGCTTCCACCCTAGCTCCCTGAATTTCTGTCTTAAATCCCCATCTCTCTTCCTACCGATGTCGTTGGTGCCTATGTGGACCACGACTTGGGGCTGCTCCCCCTCCCCATTAAGGATCCCAAAAACACGATCCGAGACATCACGAACCCTGGCACCTGGGAGGCAACATACCAACCGTGAGTCTCTCTCGTTCCCACAGAACCTCCTATCTGTTCCCCTAACTATGGAGTCCCCAATGACTTATGTTCTGCTCCTCTTCCCCCTTCCCTTCTGAGCAACAGGGACAGACTCTGTGCCAGATATCTGTACCCCATTGCTTCCCCCTGGTAAGTCGTCCCCCGCAACAGTATCCAAAACGGTATACCTGTTGTTGAGGGAAACGGCCACAGGGGATCCCTGCACTGCCTGCTGGTTCCCTCTCCTTCCCCTGACGGTAACCCATCTACCTACTTCTTTTACCTGAGGTGTGACTACCTCCCTATAACTCCTCTCAATAACCCCCTCCGCCTCCCGAATGATCCGAAGTTCATCCAGCTCCAGCTCCAGTTCCCTAACGCGGTTCTCGAGGAGCTGGAGTTGGGTGCACTTCCCACAGATGCAGTCAGCAGGGACACTCTTGGCGACCCTTACCTCCCACATTCTGCAGAAGGAACATACAACTGCCTTAACTTCCATTCCCTCTATTCTAAATTCCCAACAAATCTACTGAAAAACCAAAAAAAAAAACAAAAAGTCAAAACTTGTTAGGTTCGCAATCCAACGGACAGAACTTCCTAAATAAAAAGCTTACCTTATCAACACAACAGAGTCCTTTTTTTTGGTTAGAGGAGGAGGGTGGGTGGGAGACACTACACGTGTAGTGTCTCGGGTTCAGCCACCACACAAATATATACTTTTTCCTTACCCAGCAGTCCCCTGGTCCTCCGAAAACAAAAGGGAATTCACTTTTAAATTTACGCTGAAATTGACTTCACAGCTGTAAGCCCGTTCAGGCACCTCCGTTGCTATCCAAGCTGCAGTCACCGAAACTAAATGAAAGAGATTCTAAACCACACAAATATATACCTTTTTCCTTACCCAGCAGTCCCCTGGTCCTCCGAAAACAAAAGGGAATTCACTTTGAAACTTACGCTGAAATTGACTTCACAGCTGTAAGCCCATTCAGGCACCTCCGTTGCTATCCAAGCTGCAGTCACCGAAACTAAAAGCTGTGCCTTCACTAGGTGCACTGGGTCTTCATCAAGTTGTTTGAGCCACCTTAACTCCCTTTCCTCCTTCTCAATCTGGAACACTTACTTTTTCCCTTTCTAGACACTCACTCTGATCTTTCTCTCTCTCTCTCTGGAATTCTAATTCTAATCTCTTCTGTTCTAGTTTTACCATAGCTAACATTACTCTATCTGTTAGTGATTCTAACCCTGTTTGAGTCTTCAGCTTCAAGTGAAAAATGGTTGGCCACAAGTCTTAGGATTTCGGGTTTCCTAGCTTTGGATGGAGAGTAATATCTAACTGTCCTGCTACATTACTCAACTTTTCAACAGAGAGGGGTTTTAGCCTGCACCAAGTTACGTCACTCGATATGTAACTCCCTTATTGCGAATCTACCTCCTTTATTCAAAAAGAGTGAGAGACGGAAAGCACAAAAAATTATGAGGGCACAGATAGGGTAGATAGGAAGAAACCTTTTCCCTTAGTGGAAGTGCCAATAACCATGGGGCATTGATTTAAGTTAAGGGGCAGGCGGTTTAGAGGTGATTTGAGGGAAGAAAAATTCACCGAGAGGGTGGTTGGAATCAGGAACACACTACCTGAAGGGGTGGAAGAGGCAGGACCCTTACAAGATTTAAGAAGTATTTAGATTAACACTTGAAGTGCCATAGCATACAAGGTTACTGGACTGGTGCTGGAAAATGGGATTAAAATGGACAGGCTTGATGGTCGACAAGGACACACTGGTCCGAATGGACTGTTTCTGTCCTGTATAACTCTGTGACTCTATGACACTTCCAATTTCTCGTTTGTCGTTGGGTTACGATCTCGAGAACCTCCACATTTCTGTTACAGCAGGTGAGGAGAGGTCTCAGTCTCCCCTCTTGTCCTATTTTTTATTTGTTCGCAACTGGATTTATTCCTTTTTAGCAGTGGACGTGCTGACCACCTCAGTGAGCATTTTAACTATTACCTTTATTGTGATCGTGAAAGAACCAATCGGACAGGTTTTCTTGAGTTTAAACAAGAGGTGAGTTTATTATACTTAAGAATCTAAACAGGATCTGCATAAAATAATAAAAATATACGGTACACATTCATGCACACACGCATAGGCAAATCACACAAATAAGTTATAGAGTGAGAAATAAATTTGAATTTGTATTGGAGTCCAGAATAAATTAAAAATAAACAAAGTTTGTGAGATTGGATAATTCTGTGGTTTGCGTCTTTGCCATCCTTATTTATGAGTTTCATATCATCTGCAAGTATTGAAATTATGTTTTTTAACATATAAGTCTCTATCACTTGTATATCTATCTACATGCCAGGAAAAGCACTGATTCTAATACTAACCCCAGAGAAACAACACTGAATACTCCCCCTCCACCAGTCTGAACAATGCCCGTTCACCACTTCACTCTGCTTTCTGTCCCTGATTCAGTGTCATATCCACGCTATGACTGTCACATTAATTCATGTGCTCCATTTTTAATAACAAGACTATGACATGTCATTTGATCACAGGCCTTTTGAAAGTCTGTATACATAACCTAAAACACACTATCCTCTTCAACACTCAGTTATGTTATCAACGAACTTGATCATGATTATCAGACGTGATTGGTCATTAACCTATCCGTGCTGTTTGTCATTTATTATCCCATGATCTTTCAAGAAATATATATGTTTGTACAGGGTTATGGCCTCTAGAACTTTCCAAGCACTGACATTAGACTGACTGGTCAGTAGTTACAGGGTTTAGCTAATGTCTCCTTTTGTAAGCAGGTTGTAACATTTACAACCCTCCAGTCCTCTGTCATCACTCCCAGATCCAAGGAGGATTGAAAGCTTCTGGCCAGTGCCTCTGCTATTTCCACCATTCCTTTTTTCAACAAACCTCATATATCCCAACTATACATAGGAACACTTCCACACTCTTGTGGTACAAAAAGTGTTGGAGAAAAAGGGGTTAACTGAACCTGTTTGTTCATTGACTGTAATTAATGTCAGTCACTATGGACACTAATTGTGTCACTGGAGGTTTTCCCTGTTCTATTAATAAGGGAGTCCTTTCAATGTGTTAACTCATAGTGTCAGTGGGAGCATTACCCCCGGCACTAACAGGGATCCATGACTGCAGAGAGAGAGAGAGAGAGAGAGAGAGAGGATCGATCAGAATCTGAGAACAATAGATAAGAATATTGCAACAATGGGTCAGAATCTGAGGACAATAGATTGGAATGTTACAACAATGGACAGCAGGAGTTTCTCCTATTGGTTTGGCTTGGTTACTGCTGATTATTTTTGGATGACATTAGAATTTCGTATCTATTATGCTCTGAAAATGATTGAAACAATTTACTACCCCATCCTCGCTATTATCGGTGTCCCTGGTAAGTCTCTGCATCCAACTATTAGATCTATAAACCACATTTCATTGGTTTAGTGTTCTTGTCATGTAAATCTTGGGAAGACTTGAGCCACTGTGTTCAGTCTCTGTCACAAACTCCACTCTATATCCACTATCTGAATTCCCCTCCCTACCCAATGTCTGAGACTGAAACAGACTGTTTGGAAACTCTGTTTTATATTTATACCTGAGATGAGTTCATCACCATATTCCCCCCAAGACCAACCCTACCGACTACCACCTCTGTAACATCACCCGTCATCACCTCTGCCTCAGCCCATCTGCTGAATAAACCCTCATCTGTGCCTTTGTTAAATCCACACTTGACTATTCCAATTCTATCCTGGTCACCCTCCCAGTTATAAACCTCCATAAAGAACAGCCCATCCAGATCTCTGCTGCCTGTATCCTAACACACACCAAATCCCAATCACCCATAACCTTTGTGCTCACTGATGTACATTGACTCCCAGTTTGGCAGCACCTTAATTTTAATGTTCTCATTCTTGTGTTTGAATCCCTCCATGGCCTCACCCCTCCAATTAGTCCCATTCCCCTTCCATTTCACATATTCTTGTCAATCTTATGCCTTCAAGTCTTTTTCCAATTCCCTTTTAGAAGTGAGCTGTTTTCACTCTATTTCTTCCTCTGCTGTGATTTTTACTCTGTGGCAGCACTGGTGCCAAAGCGATGAAACCTGGATCCAGAAAATGATGTGAACTGCACAGCCGGCCACTTCTAGTGTGGCCAGCACAGTGCCCCGGGCTGGGCAGGGACCGAGCCTGTGTATACCATGCATGTGCTGTTCGTGTGAGAAAGGGTTTGAATTGATGTCAATCAGCCATTCCGACAGCTTTGATGTACTTCTTTGACACTTTGTCTGTGCATGTCCACTGACTGCCTGTGTTAGTCGCTCTCAGCTGAACACACATTCAGCAGCACTTGTAAGTCCATCTAGTGTTATTTAAAAGGACCAGGCATCCAACTTACAGGTTAGGGGCTTTTGACTTACTTCTGCTATTGTAACGTTAGTGCTGTGGATGGTTTTCTGGAGGTTGTGTTGGAAGCTGCTGCAGAGACTCAGGGTGGACCGAGGATTTGTGACCCAACTCTGGACGAGGTATTGGGACTGTAGTTACAGTGTCTCAGGGTCTGTAACATGACCAACAAATGGAGCAGAAGCTGCAGAGAGAGGAAGCTCTGTCAAGCGGGAGGAGGAAGGGGTTTTTCCCAACCACCCCGGGTTTTCCAAGAGCACTTTCCCCACCTACACCTAACCCAGGAGCAGTGTGTGAGGTCACTGATTCAAAAAGGAGGTGGTCACAGAGCTGTGTAAACTCCTGCAACATGATCTGGAGCCTCACACCAGGGTGAGGACGGAGCTGTCAGTGGCTATTAAGGTCTCAGTTTCATTGAACTTTTATGTAAATTTGAAAATTGATAATCAAACAAACTTCAAGGCTTTGGATCTGAATGCACGAAGCATTCAGAATAAAATAAATTAGTTAACAGCACAAATGAAGACGAATGGGTATGATTTATTGGCGATTACTGAGACGTGGGAATTGAATATCCAAGGGTACTCAGTACTTTTGAAGGATGGACAGGAAGGAAAAGGAGGAGGTGTAGATTTGTTAGTATAGAAGAAGATCAGTGCTCTGGTGAGAAATGATATAGGCACTGGAGATCAAGACGTAGAATCAGTCTGGGTAGAAATAAGAACTAGCAAGGGGAAGAAGTCCCTGGTGGCAGTAATCTACAGGTACCCAAACAGTAGTTCCACAGTGGGGACCATTATAAACCAAGAAATACTGTGGGCTTGTGAGCAAGGTACGGCAAGGGTGATTTTAATATGTATATAGCATGGATTAGTCAAATTGGCAAAGGTAGCCTCGAGGGAGAGTTCATTGAATGCATTACAGATTATTTTTTGGAGCAATATGTTGTGGAACCAACCAGGGAGCAGGCTATTCTAGATTTGGTATTGTGAAATGAGGTGGGATTAATTAATGACCTCATAGTTAAGGATCCTCCACGGAACAGTGATCATAACATGCTGGAATTTCAAATCCAGTTTGAGGGCGAGAAACTAGAGTCCGCTCCAGCGTTCTGGAGTTAAACAAAGGTAATTACATAGACATGAGGACTGATTTGGCCCGAGAGAACTGGGAAGGAGGACTAGAAGGTAGGAAAGTTGATGAGCAGTGGCAGATGTTTAAGGAGAAATGCAATTCCTCCCAACTAAAATATAT
This sequence comes from Heterodontus francisci, assembly GCF_036365525.1. Classification (NCBI taxonomy): domain Eukaryota; kingdom Metazoa; phylum Chordata; class Chondrichthyes; order Heterodontiformes; family Heterodontidae; genus Heterodontus; species Heterodontus francisci. The sequence continues at coordinate 1,229,275 of NW_027140501.1, read as the reverse complement.
ACTGGAGAGGAAGAAAGGTTCAACGAGCCGAAAAGACATCCTTGGCTAAGCAGGGACGTTAAGGATAAAATAAAGACAAAGACGAAGGCATACCATATTGCAAAGGCCACTGGCTGGCTGGAAAATTGGGAATTTTTTAAAGATCAACAAAGGGTTACTAAAAAAGTAATAAAAAGTGCAAAAGTAAATTGTGAAATAAAATTAGCACAAAATATAAACACGGATTGCAAAAGCTTCTATAAGTTTATGAAAGTAGAGAGTAGCTAAAGTGAATATTGGTCCCTTGGAGGATGAGACTGGGAAGCTGATAGAGGGGGAAACAGAAATGTTGGAAACATTAAATCAGTATTTTGCCTCAGTTTTCACGGTTCAGGACATTAGTACCATCCCAATAGTAACAGGTAATGCAGAAGTTATAGAAAAAGAGGAATTTAGAACAATCATTATATGGGGTGGTGGTAGCGTAGCATGGGGAGGCGGTGAGGAATTTGAATGTAATTAATAAATCTGGAATTAAAAGCTAGTCTAGTGATGGCCATGAAACCACTGTCGATTTTTGTAAAAACACATCTGGTTCACTAATGTCCTTTAGGGAAGGAAATTTGCTGTCCTTACCTGGTCTGGCCTACATGTGACAGCAATGTGGTTGACTCTTACATGCCCTATGAAGTGGCCTAGCAAGCCACTCAGTTGTAACTAACTGCTACAAAGTCAATAAAAAGGAATGAAACCAGATGGACCACCCAGCGTTGACCTAGGCACCAGGAACGACCACGGCCAAACCTAGCCCTGTCCACCCTGCAAAGTCCTCCTTCCTAACATCTGGGGGCTTGTTCCAAAGATGGCAGAGCTGACCCACAGACTAGTCAAGCAACAGCCTGACATAGTCAGACTCACGGAATCAAACCTTACAGACAATGTCTCAGACACTGCCATCATCATCCCCGGGTATGGCCTGTCCCACCGGCTGGACAGACCCAGCAGAGGTGGTGGCACATTGGTATAAAGTCGGGAGGGAGTTGCCCTGAGATTCCTCAACATCGACTCTGGACCCCATGAAGCCTCATGGCATCTGATCAAACATGTGTAAGGAAACCTCCTGCTGATTACCACATACCGCCCTCGCTCAGCTGATGAGTCAGTATTCCTCAATGTTGAACAGCACTTGGAGGAAGCACTGAGGGTGGCGAGGGCAAAGCTGTATTCTGGGTGGGGGTCTTCAATGTCCATCACCAAGAGTGGCTCGGTAGCACCAATAGTGACCGAGCTGACCGAGGCCTAAAGGACATATCTGCAAGACTGGGTATGTGGCAGGTGGTGAGGGAACCAACAAGAGGGGAAAACATACTTGACCTCGTCCTCACCAATCTGCCTGCCACAGATGCATCTGTCCATGACAGTGTTGGTAGGAGTGACCACTGCACAGTCCTTGTGGAGACGAAGTCCCAACTTCGCATTGGGGATACCCTCCATCGTATTGTGTGGTTCTGCCACCGTGATAAATGGGACAGATTTCCAACAGATCTAGCAATGCAAAACTGGACATCCGTGAGGCGCTGTGGGCCATCAGCAGCAGCAGAATTGTACTCAATCACAATCTGTAACCTCATGGCCCGGCATATCCCCCACTCTAGAATTACCATCAAGCCAGGAGGCCAACCCTGTTTCAATGAAGAGTGCAGGAGGGCATGCCAGAAGCAGCACCAAGCATACCTCAAAATGAGGTGTCAACCTGGTGAAGCTACAACACAGGACTATCTGCGTGTGAAACTGCGTAAGCTAAGCGAACGGAGCTCAGCGAACCCAGAACCAACGGATAAGATCTAAGCTCTGCAGTCCTGCCACATCCAGCCCTGATTAAACAACTAACTGGAGGAGGTAGCTCCACAAATATCCCCATCCTCAATGATGGGGGAGCCCATCACATCAGTGCAAAAGATAAGGCTGAAGCATTTGCAACAATCGTCAGCTAGAAGGGCCGAGTTGATGATCCATCTCGGCCTCCTCCTGAAGTCCCCAGCATCATAGATGCCAGACTTCAGCTAATTCGATTCATTCCACGTGATATCAAGAAACGACTGAAGGCACTGGATACTGAAAAAGCTATGGGCCCTGACAATATTCCGGCAACAGTGCTGAAGACCTGTGCTTCGGACCTTGCCGCACCCCTAGCCAAGCTGTTCCAGTACAGCTACAACACTGGCATCTACCCTGCAATATGGAAAATTGCCCAGGTATGTCCTGTACACAAAAAGCAGAACAAATCCAACTGGCCAATTACCGCCCCATCAGCCTACTCCCATCGTTAGTAAAGTGAAGGAGGGTGTCATCAACAGTACCATCAAGCGGCACTTGCTTCGCAATAACCTGCTCAGTGATGCTCAGTTTGGTTTCCGCCAGGGCCACTCAGTTCGTGACCTCATTACAGCCTTGGTTCAGTCATGGGCACAAAAGTTGAACTCAAGAGGTGAGGTGAGAGTGACTGCCCTTGACATCAAGACAGCATTTGACCGAGTATAGCATCAAGGAGCCCTAGCAAAACTGAGGTAAATGGGAATCAGAGGAAAGCCCTCCTCTGGCTCGATTCAAACCTAGCCCAATGGAAGATGGTTGTGATTGATGGAGGTCAATCATCTGAGCTCCAGGACATGACTGCAGGAGTACCTCAGGGTTGTGACCTTGGCCCAACCATCTTCAGCTGCTTCATCAATGACCTTCCTTCACTCATAAGGTCAGAAGTGGGGTTGTTCGCTGATGACTGCACAATGTTCAGCACCATTCGCGACTCCTCAGATACTGAAGCAGTCCGTGTAGAAATGCAGCAAGACCGGGACAATATCCAGGCTTGGGCTGATAAGTGACAAGTAACATTCGCGCCACACAAGTGCCAGGCAATGACCATCTCCAACAAGAGAGAATCTAACCATCTCCCCTTGGCATTGGACGGCATTACCATCGCTGAATCCCCCACTATCAACATCCTAGGGGCTACCATTGACCAGAAACTGAACTGGAGTAGCCATAGAATTACCGTGGCTACAAGAGCTGGTCAGAGGCCAGGAGTCCAGAGGCGAGTAACTCACCGCCTGACTCCTCAAAGCCTGTCCACAAGGCACAAGTCAGGAGTGTGATAGAATACTCTCCACTTGCCTGGATGGGTGCAGCTCCAACAACACTCAAGAAGCTAAACACCATCCAGAACAAAGTAGCCCACTTGATTGGCACCCCATCCACAAACATTCACTCCCTCCATTACCGACGCACAATAGCAGCTGTGTGTACCATCTACAAGATGCACTGCAGCAGTGCGCCAAGGCTCCTTTGACAGCACCTTCCAAACCCGCGACCTCTACCAACTAGAAGGACAAGGGCATAAAATACATGGGAACACCACCACCTGAAAGTTACCCTTTAAGTCACACACCATCCTGACTTGGAACTATATCGCCGTTCCTTCACTGTCGCTGGGTCAAAATCCTGGAACTCCCTTCCGAACAGCACTGTGGGTGCACCTACCCCACATGGACTGCAGCAGTTCAAGAAGGCAGCTCACCGCCGCCTTCTCACGGGCAATTAGAAATGGGTAATGAATGCTGGCTTAGCCAGTGACGTCCACGTCCCATGAATAAATAAAAAAGATCACTAGGGAAAAAGTACTGAACTATTGCGATTGAAGGCAGGCAATTCCCAAGGCCTGATGGCCTACATCCTAGGGTCTGAAAGGAAATGGCAGCGGAGATAGTGGATCCATTGGTTATAATATTCCAAAATTCCCTGGATGCGGGAAAGGTTCCAGTGGATTGGAAAAAAAGCCAGTATAACACCCTTATTCAAAAAGGGAGGGAGGCAGAAAGTAGGAAATACTAGTCCAATTAGTTTAACATCTATTGTTGGGAAATAGTTACAATCCATTATTAAGGAAGTAATAACAGGACATTAGAAAGTCAAAATGCAACCCATCAGAGTCAGGTTTGATGAAGGGTCAATCCTGTTTGACGAATTTGCTAGAGTGCTTCGAAGCTGTGACAAGAAAAGTGGAAAATGGGGATCCTGTAGATGTATTCTATCTAGACTTCCAGAAGGAATTTGATAGGGTGCCACACAAAAGGATAATACACAAGGTAAGATCACATTGGGTTAGGGGCAATTTGTTAGCTTGGATAGAGGATTGGCTAACCAACAGAAAACAGAGAGTCGGGATAAATGAGTCTTTTTCTAGTTGGCAAGATGTAACTAGTGGGGTACCACAGGGTTCGGCCCTTGGGCCCCAACTATTTACAATCTATATTAATGACTTAGATGCAGGGATAGAAGGTACGATAGCCACATTTGCAGATGACACTAAAATAGATTGGATAGTAAGTTGCAATAAATACATAAGACATTTACAAATTGAAATAGGCATGCTAGGTGAATGGGCCAAAAATTTGGAAGATTGAGTTTAACGTGGATAAGTGTGAGGTTATCCATTTTGGTTAGAAAAATAGAAAGGTAAATTATTATCTAAATGGAGGGAAACGTCAGACTGCTTCGATGCAGAGGAATCTGGGTGCCCTCACGTATGAATCACAGAAAGCTAGTTTGCAGGGACAGCAGGGGATAAGGAAGGCAAATTGAATTTTGGCATTTATTGCTAAAGGAATAGAATGTAGGAAAGTGTTGCTGCAACTGTACAAGGCATTAATGAGACCGCACCTGGAGTATTGCGTACAGTTTTGGTCTCCTTACTTGAGGATGGATGTAGTTGCATTGGAGGCAGTTCAAAGGAGGGTCACGAGATTGATTCCAGGGATGAGGGGTTTGTCTTGTGAAGAGAGATTAAGCAGTTTATGCCTTTACTTTCCAGAGTTTAGAAGATCGAATGGGGTACATAGATGATTAAACGATTGACAAAGTAGACGTAGAGCTGACGCTTCCTCTTGTAGGGCAATCCAGAACGAGAGGTCATAGTTTTAGTATAAAGGGAGATCAGATTTAAAACAGAGATGAAGAGAAACTTCTTCTCTCAAAGAGTCCTGAGTCTGTGGAATTCACTACTCCATAGTGCGGTGGATGCCGGGACATTGAATAAATTTAAGGAGGAGATAGACAGATTTTTATTAGTAATGGGTTGAAGGGTTATGGAGAACGGGCAGAAAAGTGGAGTAGAGACCGAGATGAGATCAGCCATGACCATATTGAATGACAGAACAGGCTAGAGGGGCTGAACTGCTACTCCTGATCCTAGTTTTTATGTTCTTATCTGGATCTATCCAGGCAAGAGTGGGTGACGTATCCATTATCTCTATCTTTGTTGTCTATTGATATATCTGCTGTGTGACGGAGGCCATCTATGTCGGGTGAGGTGAATTATACTTCTGCTACCTCAGCAGGGAGAAGCAGGATGAGAGAACCCGTGGCATTGTCAGGAAAGCGGGGATCCTAATGGTGTAGGTGGCTCTGCGGGGTCCCCGTGTTAACGGGGAGAGGTACAGGAACTGAAAGAACTCTCACTCCATTAATGTCCAGTTGGTGTGTGAACATGCCCTGTACATCATGTTGGTAAATGCCCACTATCCTGGCAGCAGCCACCAAACCTTCATTCTGAAGCAGTCAGCCATTCCCAACACGTCAGGCCTCCATGCACTACCAGAATGTGGCTCACGACCTCTAAACTCTGGACACTCCCCTCCCCCACACAAAACCACCAGTGAAGCAATGCTTCCGATGTCTGAACCTCTCGAGGGGAGCCCTCGGAGCCCTCCAGTACACACTGCAGCAGGTGTCCAAGTTCATGGTGTTCTGCTGCACCCTTCATATCATCACCATCATGAGGACACAGGCATTGGCACCAGGAATCCGGAGGCTACCTCAGTAGGAGGAGGAGGATGCAGGGAGGATATTTCCTGGATGATTTCAACCCTGATAGGCTGTCGTAGAGACGCTGCTAAGATTCCAGTTCCCAGAGGACAACTTCCCTTTCCCAACATGGATCCCCCTCTTCTCCACCATTACACCCATCTGAGACGCCCCATCACAGCGTCCCCTTGGTCACTATCCTGCAATAAAAACACCAACAAAATGTTTTTCATGATCATCTTCATCCAACAACACATGCAATTATTCAAACAAAAACTGTACTATTTATCCTTGTGTATTCCCTTAGTCCCTGTCTTGTGGGTTCCCCCAACCTGCCTATTGCTCCTACACAGTGTTTCCCAGTGACTGCAGCATGGCTGGTCGAAGGCCGCTGACTTTCACTGATGGAGACTGCAGATCGCCTTGCAGGACGTCCTCGAGCAGCTCTGGGCCTTGAGGATTCGGATTCAGACTGCACCACCTCGACATGGGCAGCAGCTCCAGCAATGTTCACATCTGAGTCCTGTGTATTATAACTCGTTTGTGACCTCACCCTCCGGTGATCTGACACATGAACTATCCTTTCCCCCTGGCCTGGCTACAGCTCACTCGTGCTCGGTGACTCACCACGTGCAGATTCCGACTCTATACCACCCTCTAAGGTAAACGCACTGTAAGTATTTGATCTGGTGGCTGTGAGTATCAGACCAAATGATGGGGCTTCACCATCAGTGCTCTTCTGCTGCTCTTTTTCTGTCTCCTGGAACTGCTGTGACTGGGAAGTTGGCAGTATTGGGCTATCATTGGAAAGTATAAAATCAGAATGGGAGGTTTGAGGTGAAGGATTGGGGGTGGAATGGAATGCAGGAGGTCCATGGTCTTACCATCTGCAGCTTGTACAACAACATTTCTCACGTTTACCAGTTCTGATGAGGGGTCACAGACCTGAAACATTAACTCTGTTTCTCTCCACACCGATGCTGCTAGATCCATTGAGTATTTCCGGCACTTTCTGTTCAGGTACACAGATGTGCCCCATCGCCCAACTTACCTCGGCCCTTTTTTAGCTTAAATTTGCATTACTGGACATCCTCAGATATTCCATTGAGAATAAAATCGTAATTCACATCATACACCTCGAAAATCCTTACGATGTCCGTCTCCCCAGGTGTGCCTGTTTTTCTTCTCTACCAGGTTATCAATTGACTAGTTCCTGTGATATGCTAGTGACATTGTATTTCTGGCTTTACTTATTCAAAACTCTCTGAAAGTACCCCCACTCCCCCAACAACACCACCGCCCACGCTCTTAGTGATGAACACACACGTTTGATTGAGTATAAATTCTCTTTGTTGCCAAATGTCCTACCCATTCTCAGCAATGATCGCTCAACTGAGTTTACTATTTCTCACAAACCAAGTAAACCAAGCCTATCATCCCGATGTCTCTGTTCCCTCTCCTACACCACAGTAAGGTCTGATCTAGGGTAGGAGATTACCCAAAAGGAGGTTCAAGTACAGCACAAAATCAGAATAAACATGGTAGAGAAACAATCTGTGACAGATGAGAAAGGTTTTCTGGCTGTGGATTAGATTTTAGAAGCTATTATTGAAGATTTTATAGCAGGGCAGGTAGAAATATTTAGAGTGATCAGGTTGAGTCAACATATTTTTGTGAAAGGGAAATTATGTTCTACCAATTAACTGGAATTCTTTGAAGAAGTAACATGTGCTGTGGCTAAAGGGGAACTGGTGGATGTACTGTACAAAGATTTCCAGAAGGTATTTGACAAGGTGCCACATCAAAAGTTATTGCGGAAAATAAAAGCTCATGGTGAAGGGGTTAACATACTGGCATGGATAGAAGATTGGTTAGCTAACAGGAAACAGAGAGCAGGCATAAATGGGTAATTTTCTGGTTGGCAGGCTGTAACGAGTGGTGTGCCACAGAGATCAGTGCTGAGTCCTCAACCTTTTTTTATATAAATGACTTGGATGAACGGACCGAGGGTGTGGTTGCTAAATTTGTTGAAGACACAAAGATTTGAAGGGGACATAAGGAGGCTACAAAGGGACAGAGATAGATTGAGTGAGAATGCAAAGATCTGGGAAATGGAGTATAATGTGGGGAAATGTGAAATTGTCCATATTGGTAGGAAATAAAACTAAGCATATTATCTGAATGGTGAGGCATTGCAGAACTCTATGATGCAGGATTATCTGGGTGTCCTGATGCATGAATTGCATAAGGTTACTCTGCAGGTTCAGCAAGTAATTAGGAAAGCTAATATAATGTTATCATTTATTGTGAGTGGAATTGAATGCAAAGGTAGGGAGAGCATTGGTGAGACAGTATCTGGAGTTCTGTGTACAGTACTGGTCTCCATATTTCAGGAAGGATGTAAATGCGTTGTAAGCAGTTCAGAGAAGGTTTATTAGACTAATATGGGCGGACTGCCTTATGAGGAAAGGCTGGACAGGCTAGGCTTATATCAGCTGGAGTTTAGAAGAGTAAGGGGCGACTTAATTGAAACATTTAAGATTCTGAGCATGGGATAGAGAAAGTGAGGGTGACAGAGAGAGAGAGCGAGAGAGACAGAGAAAGAGAGAGAGAGAGAGAGAGAGAGAGAGAGAGCTGAGCTCATCGACTGCTGAAACCCTCAACCATGCCTTTGTTACCTCGAGATTTGACTATTCTAACACACTCCTGGCTTGTCTCCCACATTCTACACTCTGTAACCTTGTGGTCATCCAAAACTCTGCTGCCATCTTCTAATTTACACTAAATTCTGTTTACCCAACATCTCTGTGCTCACTGGCCTACATTGCCTTTTGGTCCAGTAACACCTTAATTTTAATATTCCAACCATGCGATAGAATTGGTGGCACAGTGGTTAGCACCACAGCCTCACAGCTCCACCAACACTGGTTCGAATTTGCCTGTGCGGAGTTTGCAAGTTCTCCCTGTCACCGCGTGGGTTTCTGCAGGGTGCTCTGGTTTCCTGACAGCCAAAGACTTGCAGGTTGATAGGTACATTGGCCATTGTAATTTATCCCAAGTGTAGGTAGGTGGTAAGAGAATGGTGGGGATGTGTTACGAATAATGGGATTAATGCAAGTTTAGTATAAATGGGTGGTTGTTGGTCAGCACAGACACAGTGGGCCGAAGGGACTGTTTCAGTGCTGTGTCTCTACGACAAAATCCCTCCACGGCCTCGTCCCTCTCATTACCCCAATCGTCTGTCCATTTCCAATATTCCTGAAATGTGTTCATCTTAAAGTATTTTTCTAATTCCCTTTTTAAAGTGAGTTTCTTTCCCTCTGTCTCTCTCCCTGACCACACATTTCATCTCTCCAGCTCCACTGGTGCTGTGGAAATTTGGATCCATTAAATGGTGTGAGCTGCACTGCCGGTGACATCCAGCACATTGTGCAGGAATCAGGCTGGCCGGGGTGCTAGTGTGGGTGTAACTTGTGTGTGTCTGTATTGTGAGGAGGGAATTGAATATGATGTCAATCAGCCATTCCAGCAGCTTTGATGTGTGACTTTGAAACCTGGTCAGTGCATGTCCGCTGACCACCTGTGTTAGTCACTCTCAGCTGAACATACATTCAGCAGCACGAGGAACCCCCTCCAGTGTTATTTAAAAGGACCAGGAATAAAACTTACAGGTGAGGGACTTTAGACTTACTTCTTCTATTGTAAAGTTAGTGGAGGTGCTGTGGGTGGTTTTCTGGGGGTTGTGTTGTGAGCTGCTGATGACATTCAGGGTGGACAGAGAATTTGGTGACCCAACTCTGGACGAGGTATGGGGACTGTAGTTACAGTGTCTCTCGGTCTGTAACATGATCAACAAATGGAGCAGAGGCTGCAGAGAGGGGAAGCTCTGTGAAGAGGGAGGAGGAGGGGGCTCTGCACTACCCACCCCGGGATTTCCAAGAGCAGTTTTCTTACCTACACCTAACCCAGGAGCGGTGTGTGAGGTGACTGATTCAATAAGGAGCTGTTCAGAGAGCTGTGTCACCTCCTGTAACACAACCTGGAGCCTCACACCAGGGTGAGGACGGAGCTGTCAGTGGCCGTTAAGGTCACCGTTTCATTGAACGTCGATGTATCTGGAACTTCCCAGGCAGGAGCAGGAGACATATCCAACGTAGAGTCACGGAGAGTGATGGAGTCATTTACAACACAGAAGGAGGCCATTCGCCCCCTCCATGCCAGCTCTCTGTGGAACAATCCAGTCATTCCCACTCTTCCGCTCAATCCCCGTATCTCTGCAAGTTCATTTCCTTCAGGTGTCCATCCAGTTTCCTTTTGAAATCATTGATTGTCTCGGCTTCCACCGCCCTCATGGGCAGTGAGTTCCAGCTCATTACCATCCACTGTGTAAAAAAGTTCTTCCTCATATCCCCCCTGTAACTCTTACCCAAAACCTTCCATCTGTGTCCCCTAGTCTGTGCTTCATCAGTTAATGGGAACAGTTTTTCCTTGTCTATCTTATCTAAACGTGTCAAAATTATGAGGGGTCTGGACAGATTAGGTGGGGAGAAACTTCCCACTTGTCAAAGGATCAAAAATGGATGGGCACAGATTTAATGTACTTGTTTAAAGAAAACAATGCGAACATGAGGAAAACATTTTTGTTCAGTGAGTGGTTAGGTTCTGGATTGCACTGTTTGAGAGTGTGATGGAGGCAGGTTCACTTCAGGCATTGGAAAGGGAATTATATAGTGACCTGAAAAGGAATAATGTACAGCGTTATGGGAAATAGGCACTAAGTGAATTGCTCACTCAGTGAGCCGGTGCAGATATGATGGGCCGAATGGCCTCCTTCTGTGCTGCAATAAATCTGTGATTTTCTGTGATTCTGTCACAATCTTGCACACTTCTAGTAAATATTCCTGCAATCTTCTTTACTCCAGGGAGAACAGTCCCAGTTTTTTCCAGACTAACCTTGTTGCTAAAATCCCCCATCCCTGGAACCATTCTGGTAAATATCCACTGCACCCTCTCAATGGCCCTCACATCCTTCCTAAAGTGTGGTGAACAGAACTGGTCACAATACCCCACTTGGGGCCTAACCAGAGCTGTATACATTTTAAGCATAACTTCCCTGCTTTTGTACTCTATTCCTCTATTTATGAATCCCGAGGTCTCATATGCTTTTTCATCACTCTCTCAATATGTCCTGCCACCTTCAAAGATTTATACACATCCACACACAGGTCCGTCTGTTCCTGCACATACTGAAGAACTGTACCATTCTGTCTGCATCGCCTGACACTATCCCTTCTGCCAAAATTCATCACCTTACACTCCTGTGTATTAAATTCGATCTGCCACTTCTCTGCCCATTCTGCCTTTCTATCCGTGTCCTGTTGCAGGCAGTTTGTATCATCCTCACTGTTTGCCTGTCCTCCAAATATGGTATCATCGGCAAATTGTGAGACTCCACTCTGAATTCCAAGATCGAAGTCATTTATGTATAGCAAAAGAAGCAGAGTTCCTGGCACTGATCCTCGGGGAACACCCATTATCTACCATTCTCCAGTCTGAAAAACACACATTTCAAACAATTCTCTGTTTTCTGTCCTGAAGCCAATTTTTGATTCAATTGGACACCGACCCTTCAATTTCATGAAGCTCAGTTTTGTTCACCAGCCTTTTATGTGGCACCTTATCAAACGCTTTAAAAGAAAACCTTCATAAACAGCATCCACCACATTCCCTTCATCATTGTTATCTGATACATCATCAAACAATTCTATTAGATTAGTAAAACATGATCTTCCTATTAAAAAAATCCATGCTGACAATCCTTAATTAAGGATTGATAGTGTCTTCCCTTGACTATTCTTTCTAAAACCATACTCACCACTGATGTTAAACTAACTGAGCAGTAGTTACGAGGACTGTGTGTTGTCCATTGATAATTCAGTGAGGTGAGGGTGACCATCTATCTCATAATTTTCTCCCTCATCAGGGAGAAGCTGGATGTGAGATCCAGTGGCTTTGTCAGGATAGCGGGATTCCTGATGGTGTAGGTGGCTCTGCCGGAACCCATATCAACAGGGAGAGGTACAGGGACTGAAAGAACTCTCACTCCATTAATGTACAGTTGGTGTGTGAGCATGTCCACTAACCCGGCAGCAGCCACCATAACTTCATTCTGAAGCAGTCAGCCGGTCCCAACACTTCGGGGCTCCATGCAGAACCAGAATGTGGTTCATCGGAGACAAATAAACCCCCCTCGAGACACGGCTCATGTTTTTACATCCTCAAACCACCCCCACCGCCAACCAACCTCACACAATTAACATGTGTATAATGTGAGCAATGGAGTCACCAGGAACATGGTGGAACAGACCATCGGTGTGATGAAGCAATGCTTCTGATATCTGAACCGTTCGGGGCGAGCCCTCCAGTACACACTGGAGCAGGTGTCCAAGTTCATGGTGTTCTGCTGCACCCTTCACATCATCACCATCATGAGGACACAGGCATTGGCACCAGGAATCCGGAGGCTACCTCAGGAGGAGGAGGCAGGAAGTATATTTCTTGGATGCCTTCCAGCCGGACAGGCTGTCGGAGAGACCCTGCTAAGATTCGAGCTCCCATAGGACAACTTCCCTTTCCCTCCATGGATCCCCCATTCTCCACCATTACACCCATCTGAGACGCCTCATCACAGCTCTTGGTCACCATCCTGCTATGAAACAATCAGAATTAATATATTACAGAAGGACCAATTCAGCTTTTCGTGTCTGCACTGGCTCTCTGAATGAACAATTCACCGAATGCCGTTCCCTGCATTCTCCATGTAACCTGCACACTCTTCCTTCTCAGATTAAAGTCTATTCAGCCTCAGTTGAACCTGCCTCCACCACACTCTCAGGCAGTGCATTCAAGACCCTGTTTCACTGTGTGTCGTTTCCTCATGTCGTCTTTGAACCTTTTACCCATGACTTTAAATCTGTGCCCTCTCGTTCTTGATCCTTTCACGAGTGGGAACAGTTTCTCTCTGTCTACTCTGTCCAGACACATCATGATTTTTGAAACCTCTAATAAATCAACTCGCAGCCTTCTCCAAGGAAAACAGTCCTAACTTCTCCAATCTATCTTCATAACTGAAATTCCTCATCCTGGGAATCATTCTCGTGAATCTTTTCTGCACTCTCTCCAATGCCCTCACGTCTTTCCTCAAGTGTGGTGTCCAGAACTGGATGCAATACTCCAGCTGAGGCCGAAGTAGCGTCTTATGCAAGTTCAATATAGCATCCTTGCTCTTGTACTCTATGTCCCTATTATTAAAGCCTAGGGGATTATATGATTTATTAAATGCTCACTCAACCTGTCCTTCCACCTTCAATGACTTATGCACATATACACCCAGGTCGATCTGCTCCTTCACCCCCTTTAGAATTGTAACCTTTATTTTACATTGTCTCTCCATGTTCTTCCTACCAAAATGAATCACTTCACGTTTCTCTGCATTGAACTTCATCTGCCACCTGTCTGCCCATTCCAGCAACATTTCAATGTCCTTTTGAAGTTCTTCACTATCCTCCTCACAGTTCACAATGCTTCCAGTTTCATATCATCTGTAAAGTTTGAAATTGTTACCTGTACACCAAGGTCTCGGTCATTAATATATATCAGGGAAAAAAAAGGATCCTAACACTGATCCCTGGGGAACTCCACCACAAACCTTCCTCCAGCCTGAAACACATCTATTAACCACTAATCTTTGTTTCCTGTCACTCAGCTAATTTCGTATCCATGTTGCAACCCCCGTCCCTTTTATTCCATGAGCTGCAAGTTTGCTCACAGGTCTGTTGTGTGGCACTGTGTTAAAATGTTTTTGCATGCAGTGCGTGGTTAAATGTCTGGAATGCACTGCCTGAGTGTGGTGGAGGCAGGTTCCATTGAAACTGAATAGACTGTTATATGAAAATCCATGTTTACCACATCAACAGCATTACCCTTATCAACTCTCTCTGTTACCACTTCAAAAAACTCCATCAAGTTAGTTAAACATGATTTTCCCTGAAGAAATCCATGCTGGCTTGCTTAATTAACTCGCATATGTCCATGTGATTATTGATTTTGCCCAAAATTATTTTTTCTAGAAGTTTTCCCACCACTGTAGTTAAACTGACAGGCCTGTTGTTGCTGGGTTGATCTTTACACCCTTTTTTGATCAAGGGTGTTACGTTTACAACTCTCCAGTCCTCTGGCATCACCCCGAGTCCAAGGAAGACTGAAAAATTATGTCCAGTGCCTCTGTGATTTCCACCCTCACTTCCCTCAGTATCCTTGGGTGCATCCCATCTGGTCCTGGTGCCTTGTCCACTTTAAGTCCAGACAGCCTATCTTATACTTCCTCTTCATCAATTTTAAACCCCACTAGTGTCTGACTTACCTCCTCTTTCAATATTGCCTGGGTTGCATTTTAGAACCATAGAAAGTTTATGGCACAGAGAGAGACCACTTGGCCCATCGTGTCTATGCTGTCTGTAAAACGATCCATCCATTCCGATCCTAACTTCCAGCATTTGATAGATTACAGCACTTGGGGTGCATATCCAGACACCTTTTGAATGAGTTGTGGGTTTCTGCCTCAACTACCCTTTCGGACTGTGAGTTCCAGACTCCCACCACCCGCTGGGTGAAAAATAAAATCCGCAGCTCACTTATAATCTTCCTACCAATCACTTTAAATCTATGCCCCCTTGTCACTGACCTCTTTGCTAAGGGGAATAGACCCTTCACCTCCACTCTAACCAGGCCCCTCAACATTTTGTACATTTCAATCAGATTTCCCCTCAGCCTTCTCTGTTCCAAGGAGAACAAGCTCAGCTTACCCAATCTTTCCTCATAGCTGCACTTTTCCAGTCCTGGTAACATCCTCATAAATCTCCTCAGTACCCTCTCCAGTGCAATTACATCCTTCCTGCAATGAGGTTACCAGAACTGCACACAGTACTCAAGTTGTGGCCTAAGCAATGAGTATTACTGTTCCAGCATAACCTCTCTACTCTTATATTCTATACCTCGACTAATAAAGGACAGGATTCCATATCATCTTCCTTGTTAAAGACAGATGCAAAGTATTTATTTAGTACCTCAGCTATGCCCTCTGCCTCCATGTGTAAATCCCATTTCTGGTGCTGAGTCAGCCTCATTCCTCCTTATACTACCCTTTTTACTGTTCATATGTTTGCATAAAACATTGGAATTTTCTTTTATGCTAGCTGCCAGTCTCTTTTCATGATCTCTCTTTGCTTCTGTTATTTGCTTTTTCACTTCCCCTCTGGACCCTCTATATTCAGCCTGGTTCTCAATAGAATTTTCTACCTGGCCTCTGTCATAAGTTTGAACATCGGTGAATAATATTCTCAACTTTTCGTGCGACCTTCAAAGATCTGTGTGAATACACTCCAAGTTGTTCTGTTCCTGTCTCCTCATTTAAACAATACCCATTTGTTTATATTGCCTTCCCTTATGCTTCCTGCAAAAACATATCACTTAAATTATATCTGCCATGTTCCTTCCCATTTCACCAGTCAGTCTCCATCATCCTGAAGTCTGTTACTATCCTTCTCACTGTGTATTAACATTTCCAACTTTTCTGTCATCTGGAAACTTTGACATTATCCCCTCTGTACAGAAGCCCGTTGCATTAACAGACAGCAACAGTAATCCCAACAGTGACCGTGGGGAAACCCACTGTGCACTTCCCTCCAGACTGAACAATAACCATTCTCCACTACTGCCTGCTTTCTGTCACTGAGCTAATTTCCTGCATGCTGCCATTGAAAATAAAAGACTTTCATTGATGTAGCGCCCAGAATGACGACTGCATGTCCAAAAGTGATTGACAACAAATGAGGACTTTCTAAAGTGTAGTCACACTTGTAATGTAGGAAACAGGGCAGACAATTTCTGAACAGCAAGATCCCACAAGCAGCAATGTGATAATGATCAGATCAGTTTTTGTGATGTTGATTGAAGGAGAAATATTGACCAGGACACCGGGAATAATTCCCTTGTTCTGCTTCTACATAGTGCGGTGGGATCTTTACTATCCACCTGAGAGGACAGACTGCAACTTGGTTTAAAGTTTCATTCGATAGACTGCACCTCTGACAGTGCAACACACCCTCAATACTGCACTGCAATGTCAGCATTGATTCTTGTGATCAAGTCCTGCAGTGACACTTGATCCGAGAAGCTTGTGACTGAAAGGGGAGAGAGCTACAAACTGAGTCACGCCTGATATTGGTCCTTTAATCTCATGTGTTTCTAATTTGGAAACATGGCTGTTATAAGAAAAAGAATTAGAGCATGACAGCGCCGTACAGGCCCTTCAGCCCTCGATGTTACGCGGACCTGTGAAACCATCTGACCGACACTATCCCATTTTCATCCATATGTCTATCCAATGACCACTTAAATGCCCTTAAAGTTGGCGAGTCTACTACTGTTGCAGGCAGGGCGTTCCATGCCCCTACTACTCTCTGAGTAAAGAAACTACCTCGAACATCTGTCCTCTATCTATCACCCCTCAACTTAAAGCTATGTCCCCTCGTGTTTGCCATCACCATCCGAGGAAAAAGACCTCACTATCGACCCTATCTAACCCTCTGATTATCTTTTTTGTCTCTATTAAGTCACCTCTCCTCCTCCTTCTCTCTAACGAAAACAACCTCAAGTCCCTCAGCCTTTCCTCATAAGACCTTCCCTCCATACCAGGCAACATCCAAGTAAATCTCCTCTGCACCCTTTCCAAAGCTTCCACATCCTTCCTATAATGTGGTGACCAGAACTGCACGCAATACTCCAGGTGCGGTCTCACCAGAGTTTTGTAAAACTGCAGCAAGACCTCGTGGCTCCGAAACTCGATGCCCTTTTAATAAAAGCTAACACACCATATGCCTTCTTAACAGCCCTATTAACCTGGGTAGCAACTTTCAGGGATCTATGTCCCTGGACACCAAGATCTCTCTGTTCATCTGCATTACCAAGAATGTTCCCATTAGCCCAGTACTCTGCATTCCTGTTACTCCTTCCAAAGGGAATCACCTCACACGTTTCCGCATTAAACTCCATTTGCCATCTCTCAGCCCAGCTCTGCAGCCTATCTGTGTCCCTCTGTACCCTACAACATCCTTCGGCACTATCCACAACTCTACCGACCTACGTTTCATCCGCAAATTTACTAACCCACCCTTCTACACCCTCATCCAGGTCATTTATAAAAATGACAAACAGCAGTGGCCCGAAAACAGATCCTTGCGGTACACCACTAGTAACTAAACTCCAGAATGAACATTTGCCATCAACCACCACCCTCTGTCTTCTCTCAGCTAGCCAATTTCTGATCCAAAGCTCTAAATCACCTTCAACCCCATACTTCTGTATTTTCTGCAATAGACGACCGTGGGGAACCTTATCAAACGCCTTACTGAAATCCATATACATCACATCCACTGCTTTACCCTCATCCACCTGTTTGGTCACCTTTTCGAAAAACTCAAGAAGATTTGTGAGGCATGACCTACCCTTCACAAAACCGTGCTGACTATCGCTAATGAACTTATTCTTTTCAAGATGATTATAAATCCTGTCTCTTATAACCTTTTCCAACATTTTACCCACAACCGAAGTAAGGCTCACAGGTCTATAATTACCAGGGCTGTCTCTACTCCCCGTCTTGAACAAGGGGACAACATTTGCTATCCTCCAGTCTTCCGGCACTAATCCTGTCGACAATGACGACATAAAGATCAAGGACAAACGCTCTGCAATCTCCTCCCTGGCTTCCCAGAGAATCCAAGGATAAATCCCATCTGGCCCAGGGGACTTATCTATTTTCACACTTTCCAAAATTGCTAACACCTCCTCCTTGTGAACCTCAAACCCATCTAGCCTAGTAGTCTGAATCTCAGTATTCTCCTCGGCAACATTTTCTTTCTCTACTGTAAATACTGACGAAAAATATTCATTTAACGCTTCCCCTATCTCCTCTGATTCCACACACAACTTCCCACTACTATCCTTGATTGGCCCTAATCTAACTCTAGTCATTCTTTTATTCCTGATATACCTATAGAAAGCCTTAGGGTTTTCCTTGATCCTATCCGCCAATGACTTCTCGTGTCCTCTCCTTGCTCTTCTTAGCTCTCCCTTTAGATCCTTCCTGGCTCGCTTGTAACTCTCAAGCGCCCTAACTGAGCCTTCACGCCTCATCCTAACATAAGCCTTCTTCTTCCTCTTGACAAGCGCTTCAACTGCTTTATTAAACCACGGCTCCCTCGCTCGACAACTTCCTCCCTGCCTGACAGGTACATACTTATCAAGGACACGCAGTAGCTGCTCCTTGAATAAGCTCCACATTTTTATTGTGCCCATCCCCTGCAGTTTCCTTCCCCATCCTACGCATCCTAAATCTTGCCTAATCGCATCATAATTTCCTTTCCCCCATCTATAATTCTTGCCCTGCGGTATGTACCTGTCCCTGCCCATCGCTAAGGTAAACCTAACCGAATTGTGATCACGATCACCAAAGTGCTCAGCTACATCTAAATCCAACACCTGGCCGGGTTCATTACCCAGTACCAAATCCAATGTGGCATCGCCCCTGGTTGCCCTGTCTCCATGCTGTGTCAGAAATCCCTCCTGCACACACTGGACAAAAACAGACCCATCTAAAGTACTCGAAATGTAGTATTTCCAGTCAATATTTGGAAAGTTAAAGTCCCCCATAAAAACTACCCTGTTACTCTCGCCCCTGTCGAGAATCATCATCGCTATCCTTTCCTCTACATCTCTTGAACTATTCGGAGGTCTATAGAAGACTCCCAACCGGGTGACCTCTCTCCTGTTTCTAACCTCGGCCCACACTACCTCAGTAGACGAGTCCTCAAACGTCCTTTCTGCCGCTTTCATACTCTCCTTGATTAGCAATGCCACCCACCCCCCCCCCCCTCTTTTACCCTCTTCTCTGTTCTTCCTGAAACATCAAAATCCCGGAACCTGCAACATCCATTCCTGCCCCTGCTCTACCCATGTCTCCGAAATGGCCACTACATCGAGATCCCAGGTACCAACCCATGCTGCAAGCTCACCCACCTTATTCCGGATGCTCCTGGCGTTGAAGTGGACACACTTTAAACCAGGTTCTTACTTGCCAGTGCCCTCTTGCGTCCTGGTCACCTTATCCCTGACCTCACTACTCTCAACATCCTGTACACTGGAACTACAATTTAGTTTCCCATTCCCCTGCTGAATTCGTTTAAACCCCCCCGAAGAGCACGAGCAAATCTCCCCCCCCCAGGATATTGGTACCCCTCTGGTTCAGGTGAAGACCATCCTGTTTGTAGAGGTCCCACCTACTCCAGGAAAACCCCAATTATCCAGGAAACCAAAATCCTCCCTCCTACACCATCCCTGCAGCCACGTGTTCAACTCCTCTCTCTCCCTATTCCTCGCTTCGCTATCTCGTGGCACGGGCAACAACCCAGAGATAACAACTCTGTTTGTTCTCGCTCTCAGCTTCCACCCTAGCTCCCTGAATTTCTGTCTTTAATCCCCATCTCTCTTCCTACCTGTGCCGTTGTTATGTGGTACTTTCTCAAACGCATGTTGAAAGGATCGGAATATTGTGAAAGTACAGGCAGGAGCAATTATAGAATCATAGAATAGATTAGACTGAATGACGCCATTCGGCCCATCAAGTCTGTGCTGACCCTTTCAAAGAGCAATCCAGTTAGTCCCACTCCCTGGCTCATTCACTATATTCTTGAATTTATTTCTGCTTCGGATATTTATCCAATTCCCTTTTGGGATCTATTATTGAATCTGTATCCATCAGCCTATCAGACAGTGCCTCCCAAATCCAAACCACTCAGAAACAAAAATCCTCATATCTGCTTCTTTTATCAATCGCCTTAAATGTGTGTCTCTGGTTAACGGCCCCTTGGAAAGTGGAAACATTTTCTCTTTATTTAATTTATCTGAACCCTTCCTAATGTTAAACACCGCAGTCAAATATCTTCTGAAAGTTCCCTGCTCGAAGGATAACAACCCCAGCTGCACAACTGTATTCCCTCATGCCTGGACAAATTCTAGTAAAACAGTTCTGTGCCCTCTCTGAAGGCTTCATGTCCTTCCTAAAGTGTGGTTCCCAGTATTCGACACAAGACTCCAGGTGCAGCTGAACTAGTATTTTATATATGTTTTACATAATGTCCTTGCTTTTGTTCTTTTTGCCTCTATTTATAAACCCTAGATCCCATATATTTATTAAATGTCTAGTTAAACTTTCCTGCCACCTTCAGAGATTTGTGTACAAACACCCCAGGTGTCTCTGTTATTTCACCATCTTTATAGTTACACCATTTAACTTGTATTGTCTCTCCTCATTCATCCTTTCAAGATGTATTACCTCACACTTCTGCAATTCCAATTAAATATTGAGAAGATTGAAGTCATTGTTTTCTGTCTCTGCTCCAAACATTTCCTTGTTACACACTTCATTCCTCTCCTTTGTAAATGTTTGAGACTAACAGAAACTGTTCACATACTTGGTTACATAGTTCACCTTGAGATGCCTTGAGATGAGTTTCCTACCAAATATTCACACCATCACTAAAACGGCCTATCTCCACCCTTGGTGGAGTTGAATTGCTGGTTAAAGAGGAAATGAACGCAATAGTGAGGCAGGATATTAGATCTGACGATGTCGAATATGTATGGGTTGAGTTGACAAACACTAAGGGGCAAAAAACCTTAGTGGGGGTTGTATATAGACCCCCAGACTGTAGTGCTGAATTTGGGCATGGCATTGAACAGGAAATTAGAGACGCATGCGATAAAGGAACATCTGTAATTATGGGTTTCTTGAATCTGCATATAGATTGGGTAAATCAAATTGGTCACAATACATTGTGGAGGAATTCCTGGAGAATATACGGAATGGTTTTCAGGACCAATTCTTTGAGGCACCAACTGGAGAACAGGCCATCCTAGACTTGTTATTGTGTAATGAGAGAGGAATAATTGACAATCTAGTTGTGCGAGATCCCTCGGGGATGAGCGACCATAATATGATAATATTCTTCATCATGATGGAGAGTGACCTAGTTGATTCTGAGATTAGGGTCGTGAATCTTAATAATGTAAGCTACGAAGGTATGAGGCATGAGCTGTCGATGATACATTGGGAAACGTTACTTAAAGAGATGACCCTGGATAGGCAATGGCAAACATTCAAAGAGCGCATGGATAAACTGCAACAATTGTTTACTCCTGTCTGGCGCAAAAGTAAAACGAAAAAGGGAGCCAAATCATGGCTGACAAGGAGAATTAGAGATAGCATTAGATCCAAGGAAGTGGCATATACATTTTCCAGGAAAAAACAACAGACCTGAAGATTGGGAGCAGTTTAAAATTCAGCAAAGGAGCACCAAGGGATTGATTGAGAAGGGGAAAATGGAGTATGAGAGTAAGCTAGCGGGGAACATAAAAACTGTCTGTAAAGGTATGTGAAGCGGAAAATATTGGCGAAGACAAATGTAGGTCCGTTACAGTCAGAAACAGGGGAATGTATTCTGAGAAACAAAGAAATGGCTGACCAACTAAATGCATACTTTAGTTCTGTCTTCACAAAGGAGGACACAAATATCATACCAGAAATGTTGGTAAATACAGGGTTTAGTGAGAGAGAGGAACTGAAAGAAATCAGTATTAGTGGAGAAATGGTGTTGGGGAAGGAGATGGAATTGAAGGCCGATAAATCCCCAGGGCCTGGTAATCTACATCCCAGAGTACTTAAGGTTGTGGCCCTAGAAATAGTGGATGCATTGGTGGTCATCCTCCAAGATTCTATAGACTCTGGAATAGTTCCTACAGATTGGAAGGTAGCTAATGTTACCCCACTATTAAAAATGGGAGGTAGAGAGAAAGTAGGGAATTATATACCATTCAGCCTGACATCGGTCGTGGGGAAAATCCTGGAGTCCATTATTAAATATTTTGCAGCAGAGCACTTAGAGAACAGGAGAATCGGGAAGAGTCAGCATGGATTTATGAAAGGGAAATCATGCTTGATAAATCTGCTAGAATTCTTCGATGATGTAACCATTAGAGTTGATGTGGGGGAGCCAGTGGGTGTGGTTTATTTGCACTTTCAGAAGGCTCTCGACAAAGTTCCACGTAAGGGATTAGCATGTAAAATTAAAGTGGACGAGACTGGGGGTAGTATATTGCGACGGATAGAAAATTGGTTGGCAGACAGGAAACAAAGCATTGGAACATACGGATCATTTTCTCAATGTCAGACAGTGATTAGTGGGGTACCGCAGGGATCGGAGCTAGGACCCCAGCGATTCACAATATATATTGATGATTTAGATGAGGAAACTAAATGTAATATCTCCAAATTTGCAGATGAGACAAAATTGAGTGTGAGGGTGAGTTGTGAGGAGGATGCATAGAGGCTTCAGGGTGATTTGGGCAAGTTGAGTGAGTGGGCAAATGCACGGCAGATGCAGTATAATGTGGATAAATGTGAAGTTATCCACTTTACTAGCAAAAACAGGAAGGCAGATTATTATCTGAACGGCTATAAACTGAGAGAGGGGAATACGCAGCGAGACCTGGGTGTTCTCGTACACCAGTCACTGAAGGTGAGCATGCCGGTGCAACAGGCGGTAGAAAAAGGAGAATGTATGTTGGCCTTCATAGAGACAGGATTCGAGTACAGGAGCAGGGATGTTTTGCTGCAATTATACAGGGCATTTGTGAGGCCACACTTGGAATATTGTGTGCAGTTTTGGTCTCCTTATCTGAGGAAGGATGTTCTTGCTATCGAGGGAGTGCAGTAGAGTTTTACCAGACTGATTCCTGGGGTGGTAGGACTGTCGTATGAGGAGAGATTGAGTCGGTTAGGACTATATTCACTGGAATTCAGAAGAGTGAGGAGGGATCTCATCGAAACCTATAAAATTCTAACATGGCTTGACAGGGTAGATGCAGGAAGGATGTGCCCGATGGTGGGGGACTCCCGAACCACAGTTATAGTCTAAGGATATGGGGTAAAACCTTCAGGACTGAGATGAGGAGATGTTTCTTCACCCAAAGAGTGGTGAGCCTGTGGAAACCTCTCATCACGCCCATATCCAAGGGGTATTGGAAGATTCTGGCCAGTGCCTCGGCTATTTCCACCATTGCTTCCCTCAGCAACCCCCATACATCCCATCCAGACTGGGTAAATATTCAACTTTATTGTGGTACAAAAGTGTTGGATTGAAAAGGGTTAACTGAATCTGTTTGTTCTGTGACTGTAATTAATGTCAGTCTCCATGGGCCCTAATTGTGTCACTGGACGTTTTCCATCTCCTATTAATAAGGGGATTCTTTCAATGTGTTATTCCATAGTGTCAGTGGGAACATCAGCCCCGGCACTTACAGAGATCAGCTGCTCCAGAGAGATAGAGAGTGGATAGGTTAGAATCTGAGACCAAAAGACTGGAATGTTACAACAATGGGTCAGAATCTGAGAACAATAGATTGGAATGTTACAACAATGGACAGGAGTTTATCCTCGGATCTTTCCTCTCTTTCTACATATTATGATCGGTACTCATTAAACACTCGTATCTATCTCGCACTGAAGATTATTCAATACATTTACTATCCCATCCTGGCTATTATTGGTGTGCCTGGGAAGTCTCTCTATCTAGCTATTAATTCTTTAAACCATGTTTGACTGTATTACTGCTCCTGTAATTTACTCTGCCCTTCTTGTTGCCGTTGTATGCCTGGTGAATATCTCCAGCTATTAGATCAACAAACCATTGTGAACTGTATTACAGTTCTTGTCATTTACTCTCTCATCTTTGCTGCTGTTGCTGTCTCTATTTCAGGCCAGGAGATCTGTAAACCCTGTTTCACTGAAATACTGTTCTGTAATGTAAATTTTGGGAAGACTGAAGCCATTGTCATTGGTCTCCATCACAAACCCCATCCCCTATCTGGGAAGCACATACTCCACCCTGCCAAATATCTGAGGCTCAACCAGACAGTTTACAACTTCTGTGTTATATTTAAACCTGAGCTGAGTTCATCTCCATATTCTTTCCATCACCAACCCTGCTGAAAACCATCTCTGTGATATCACCCAACTCCACCTCTGCCTCAGCCCATCTACTGCATAAACCCTCATCCGCATCACTGTTAAATACACAGTTGACTATTCCAATTCCATCTTGGTCACGTCCCAGTTATAAACCTCCATAAACCATAGCCCATCCAGAACTCTGCTGCCTGTATCCTAACTCACACCAAATCCCGATCACCCATCACCCCTGTGCTCACTGATATCCATTGGCTCCCGGTCTGGCAGCACCTTAATTTTAATATTCTCATTCGTGTGTTTGAATCTCTCCATGGCCTCACCCCTCCATTTATTCACTTTCCCCTGTCCATTTCACATAACCTGCAAATCTTTCGACTTCACTCTTTTTTCTGTTCTCCTTGTAAAGTGAATGTATTTCCCTCTGTATGTGTCCCGAGCCAGGATCACAGACTCTGCAGCAAAACTGTTGCTGTCGGTACAGAAGCTGTGATTCATAAAGAGATGTGAATCGCACAGCCGGCCACTTCCAGTGCGGTCTGCACAATATCCCATGCTGGGCGGTGCTCCAGCCCAGTCGTGTCATCTATATGCTGTTCGCGTGGTCTTCACAGCCGGCCACTTCTACTGTGGCCTGCACACTGTCCCAAGCTGGGCAGGGCTCTAGCTCAATTGTACCTTGTATGTGTTGTTCCTTTGAGGGTGGATTTGAAAGTGATGTCAATGTATCATAGCAGCAGCTTTGATGTACTTCTCTGAAACTTGGTCAGTGCATGTCCAATGACCGCCTGTGTTAGTCACTCTCAGTTGAACATACATTCAAAGGATGGATTTAAAAGGACCAGTCATCCAACTGACAGGTGAGGGGCTTTTGACTTACTTCTGCTATTGTAAAGTTAGTGGAGGTGCTGTGGATGGTTTTCTGGAGGTTGTGTTGTGAGCTGCTGCAGACATGCAGGGAGGACAGTAGATTTGGTGACCCAACTCTGGACGAGGTATGGGGACTGTAGTTACAGTGAAACTGGGTCTGTCACATGAGCAACAAATGGAGCAGAGGCTGCAGAGAGGGGAAGCTCTGTAAAGAGGGAGGAGGAGGGGGCTCTGCACTACCCACCCCGGGTTTTCCAAGAGCACTTTTCCTACCTACACCTAACCCAGGAGCAGTGTGTGAGATGACTCTGATTCAATAAGGAGGTGGTCACAGAGCTGTGTCACTTCCTGTAACACAACCTAGAGCCTCACACCAGGGTTAGGACGGAGTTGTCAGTGGCCGTTAAGGTCACAGTTTCATTGAACGTCTATGTACCTGGATCGTTCCAGGCAGGAGCAGGAGACATATCCAACAGAGAGTGGTAGAAATCGATAGTCATTTACAACACAGAAGGAGGCCATTCAGCCCCTGCATGCCGGCTCTCTGTGGAACAATCCAGTCAGTTCCACTTCCCCGCTCAATTCCCGTATCCCTGCAAGTTCATTTCCTTCAGGTGTCCATCCAGTTTCCTTTTGAAATCATTGATTGTCTCAGCTTCCACCACCCTCATGGGCAGTGAGTTCCAGCTCATTACCATCCACTGTGTAAAAAGGTTCTTCCTCATCTTCCCCCTGTATCTCTTACCCGAAACCTTCCATCTGTGTCCCCTAGTCTGTGTTTCATCAGTTAATGGGAACAGTTTTTCCTTGTCTATCTTATCTAAGTCCATCATAATCATGTACACCTCTATCAAATCTCTCTCAATCTCCTTTACACCAGGAGAACAACTCCATCTTCTCCAAACTCACTTTGTAACTAAACTCTCATCCCTGGAGTCATTCTGGTAAATCTCCTCTGCACCCTCTCAGGGACTTTCACATCCTTCCTGCAGTGTGGTGAACAGAACTGTACACAGTTCTCGAGTTGGTCTCTAACTAAAGCTTTATGAAGGGACCGCATAACTTCCCTTATTTTGTATCTTTGCCTCTAATGATGAATCCCAATATCTGATATGATTTGCTAAACACCCTCCTAATATGTCCTGGCACCTTCAAAGATCAATACACATGGAGTCCCAGGTCCCTCTGTTCCTGCACAATCTTTAGAACTGTGTCATTAAGTCTATATTGCCTTCCTTTTCCAACTGACAAAATAAATCACATCACACTCCTCTTTATTAAGTTCTACCTGCCACTTCTCTGTCCATTCTGCTCGCCGATCTATGTCATGTTGCAGGTGGTTTGAGACATCCTCCAAGATTGCAATCATCAGAAAAAATGCAAATTCTTCTCTGTATTCCAAGATCCATGTCATTTATATGTAGCAAAAAAAAAAGCACAGTATTCCTCGCACTGACCATTGGGAAACATCACTGTCTACCATCCTCCAGTCTGAAAAACAACCATTTAACACATTTCTCTTTTTTCTGTCATTTGGACAATTTTTGATCCAAATGGATGCTATTCCTGAGCTTCAATTTTGTTAACCAAGCTTTTGTGTGGTTGTTCATCAAAAAATTTCATAAAATCCATGCATGCAACATCCACCACATTCCCTTCATCAACCTTCTCAGATCATCGAAATAAATTCAATTCGTTCAGTCAAGCATGATCTGCCTTTTTAGAAATCCGTGCTGACAATCCTAAAATAACTCAAACCTCTCCAAGTGTGTGTTGATTTTTCCCTGATTATTGCTTCTAAAACCTGACTCACCAATGATGTTAAACTAACTGAACAGTGGTTGCGAGGCCTGCGTGTTGTCCATTGATAATTCTGGGAGGTGAGGGTAACCATTTATGTCATCATTTTCTTCCTCAGCAGGGAGAAACAGGATGAGTGATCCCGTGGCTTTGTCAGGATAGCGGGATTCCTAATGGTGTAGGTAGCTCTGCGGGGCACCCATGTCAACGGGGAGAGGTACAGGAACTGGAAGCACTCTCACTCCATTAATGCACAGTTGGTGGGTGAGCATGCCCAGTACATCATGTTGGTGAATGTCCACTATCCTGGCAGCAGCAAGGATACCTTCATTCTAAAGCAGTCAGCCGGTCCCAACACTCTGGGGCTCCTTGCAGAACCAGAATGCGGCTTCTCGGAGGCAAAGGAAACTCCTCTAGACACAGCTCATGTTTCTACACCCCCAAACTACATCCCACCACCAACCAACCTCACAACATTAACATGGGTATAATGTGAGCAATGGAATCACCAGGAACATGGTGGAACAGACCATCGATGTGATGAAGCAATGCTTCCGATGTCTGAACCGCTCGGGGAGAGCCCTCCAGTACACACTGAAGCAGGTGTCAAAGTTCATGGTGTTCTGCTGCATCCTTCATATCATCACCATCATGAGGACACAGGCATTGGCACCAGGAATCCGGAGGACACCTCAGGAGGAGGCAGGGAGGATATTTCCTGGATGCCTTCCAGCCGGACAGGTTGTCGGAGAGTCCCTGCTCAGATTCCGGTTCCCATCGGACAACTTCTCTTTCCCGCCATGGACCCCCCATTCTCTACCATTACACCCATCTGAGATGCCCCATTACAGTGTTATTACAGCACAGAAGGAACTATTCAGCCAGTCGTGTCTGCACCGGCTCTCCGAATGCGCAATTCACCTAATCCCATTCCCTGCCTTCTTCCCGGAACACTGCACGTTCTTCCTTCTCATATACCAGTTTATTCAGCTTTAGCATGTTCATAGATGTGGTCACCACACTGCTGAAGAGCATGCAGGGAGAGTGGGAATGGGTGATCAGCAGCCAGTCAAAAATTATCAGGCAGGTAGTGGGGTAGACCCCAGAGTGCATCTCAGTCTCCAACAGGTATTCAGTTCTGAATACTGAGGAAAGTGATGCTTCACCTGGGGAGAGCAGCCACAGCAAGTCCATGTCAACATGGGTGGCTAAGCTGCAGAGCGGCATACAGGGATGACTGGAAGAGCCATAGTGATAGGTGAGTCAATAGTCAGGGGAACAGACTGGCGTTTCTGTGGCCACAGACGTGAATCCAGGATGGTGTGTTGTCTCCCAGGTGCCAGGGTCAAGGATGTCACTCAGCGACTGCAGAGCATCTTGAAGGAGGAGGGGAACAGCCAGAAGTCGTGGTCCACATGGGAACCAACGACATAGGTAGAAAGAGGGATGTGGTCTTGCAGTCAGAATTTCGGGAGCGAGGGAAGAAATTAGCAAGCAGGACCTCAAACATAGTCAAAAAGTAGAATTCTCCAGATTACTCCCAGTGCCAGGTGCAACTTAGTATAGAAATAGAAAGATAAGGCAGACGAATGTGTGGCTGAAAAGATGATGCAGGAGGGAGGGATTCATATTCCTGGGATACTGGGACCGGCTCTGGGGGAGATGGGACCTTTACAGGCCGGACGGGTTGCACGTGAACAGAACCAGGACTGGGCTCCTTGCGGAACGTTTTGCTAGTGCTGTTGGGGAGGGTTTAAACTCGTTTACCAGGGAGGTGGGGGACCTGAGGGTAGACTCAGCTGGGAAAAAATCAGAAATGAAAATGGAAGGTGGCAAATTAATGGATGAGTCTAGAAGACAGAGGAAATGAGGGTGAGAAAATGAAAAAAAGGTTTGGCAGTGCTCAAGGGTATCTATTTCAATGTATGGAGTGCTGCAAATAAAGCAGATGAGCGGAGGGCAAAGATAGACATGTGGCAGTATGATATCATCGTTATTACAGAAACATGGCTTAAGGTGGGACAGGAATGGCAACTCAACGTTCCTGGTTACCGGGTTTTCAGATGCAATCGGGAGGGGGTTAAGAAAGGAGGGGATTGGCAATTCTGGTCAAGGAATCTTTTGCAGCTGTGAGGAGGGATGATATGTTGGAAGGTTCATCAAGTGAGGCCGTATGGATTCAGCTAAGGAACCACTGCTGGGAGTGTGATCTCGACAGCCAAATAGTCAGAGGTTAATCGAGGAGCAGATAAGTTGGCAAGTCTCTGAGCAGTGCAAGAACAACAGGGCAGTAATAGTAGGGTATTTTAATCACCCCGATGTTAACGAGGATAATTTTAGTATGAAAAGAATTGAGGGAGCAGAATTCTTGAGGTGCATTCAGGACAACATTTTTGTCCAGCATGCAGAAAGTCCAACAGGAGAGGGTGCAGTTTTCGACTTTGTTTTAGGAAATGACGATGAGCAGGTGGATGGAATGTCAGGGGAGAGCATTTTGGTGGGAGTGATCATAATTCAGTCAGTTATAACATAACTATGGAAACGTACAGACATAGAATAGGAGTTAGAGTTCTAATTGGGGCAAGGCCAATTTTACTAAACCGCGGAGCGAAAGTGGACTGGAAACAGTGACTTGAAGGTAAATCAGTCTCAGAGCACTGAGAGGCATTCAAAGTGGAGATTCAAGAGGTTCAGGGTAAACATGTTCCCACAAAGGAAAAGAGTGAGGCGGCCAAATCCAGAATCCCATGGATGTCAAGGATCCTATATGGTAAGATAAGACAGAAAAGGGAAGCATATATCCGACACTGAGAGCTCAATACTACAGAAAGTTGAGAGGAGTTTAGAAAGTTGAAACACGAAAGAGGTGAGTTTATTATACTTAACAATAAAAAACATCCACACGAAAATCACACAGAAATAGATTACAGTGTGAGAAGTAAATTTATGGTTGGATTGGAGTCCAGAATAAATATAAAAATAAAATACTCATTCTGTGAGTTTGGACGATTCGGAGGTCTTCTGGCTGAAGTTGTGTTCTTGAAGTCTTTGGCTATTTGAAGTGTCCTTTGTGGCTGGCCCACATGGCTCAGGGATTTCTTGGAGGCAGACTTGTAGGTGTCTTCCTTTCCCTGATGTCTCTGTGTGTAGTAATATATAGACTTGGAGGGACCACAGTCGGATGTGGTTTTCAAACTTGTGATGTTATCTGAAGAGAGAGAAGGGACACAACCCTTCTGCTTCTGCACGATTTGAACCACTGGCTTGTCTGTCTTTGTCCAGCAGAAACTAACAGCTTTCACAGAGATGGGCCGAAGGTCTCATGACTGCCTCACTGTCTTCTCTATACCCTTATAATGAGATTCAAGGTTGGAAAATGCTATCTCCCCAGGGTTCAGGATACCAGTATTTACACTTGGAGGAGTTTGCTCTTTCAAAGTCCGTGTGTCAGGGTGGCCTTGTATGCCATGTCAATGATTGTAAGCTTAGGTCATTCAATCGCTAGAACAAGCCAGTGATTTGGGTCCAGGCCCATCAGACGTGTCTCCTGTTGTAGGCCTTGGAATGTGAAAAAGTATTTCAGATGCCAATTGCGGTGGCCATCTTGGCTGCCAGTTTTTTCAAGTTTAACTGTCGGATTTTTCCATTAAATATTTAGTGTAAGTTTCCAATCTATGAATTAAAATTCATCATTTGGCATATTGTGTTATCTTGACACTGCAAATGTGATAATAGGAGCATTTCATTGCAGAATTGTGGGAAGAAATAGACGGAAACACACATTTATTCCCAATAATCACTTTTCAAATTCACACATTAATCTTAGAATTACTGCAGCTGACATTTTCTGTTACAGTTGTGCTGATTTAATTGTGTTGGAGTTTTTTTCTGGGATGGTTATGTGTCGGGTTCGATCCTGGACAATGCATCAACAGCTAATATATATGTTTTTCTCTCTCCTGCAATGAAGCTTTAACCATTCAGGTCCCTGCACCTTGATAAACTTTCTCTCTAAACCGACAATGAGTAATAACTTGTTTCTTTAACCCCAGTGAGGTGGCTGAGATTTCCTCTGGGCCTTTGTTCTTACTGAGTTCTGCTGTGAAATTTTTGGGTTTGATTCGATTTGGGTTTGGGACCTGATCATTGGGTTCTTCAGTGGGTAGATCCACACTGAGCTCACTTTTAGCTTTCTGGGGAGGTACACAAGTGCTGGTCACTTGAGGGTATTTTCCCTTCACTTTTCCCTTTACTATGGGGAGGATCTTTTTTTCTACTCTGCCCTATATTCTCTGGGATATTAGTGTTCGCAGATGTCTGTCCAGCTTTCACTGCACTCTCCTGCGGCACTTTGACTAAGTGAGGCATCACCCTCACCATTGGCTTGCATGTTTGGGACCTTTCCTTGCCATTGCATGTTTATACAAATGCTGCTTGCAGCCTATTTAGGGTGCCTCTTGGACCTGCATTTAAGGAGGAGAGTGTGGGGATTAATTTATCTAACATTTCAGGGTTGACTAATCGGAGAATAGGAAATTCCAGTTGGTATTCCTCCTGGCCCTCCTCTAACCTGTCCTCACGATTCTTTTCAATCCTTCCCTCCTGACTGTCTGACAGATCTGTAGTTGTCTGTCCCCTCCACAGCCTTTACTTTTTTTTCCTTTGGTCTGGGGTGTCAATTAAATAATTTACCTGGCTATTCCTTTTGCCACTCGATATGGACAACTGAACCGGGATTTCAGGGGTTCTCCCTGCATTGGGAGTAGTAACAATACATGGTCTCTGGGCTGAAATGTTATAACCTTGACATTTCTTTATGTTTATATTTTCACAGCTGCCTGGGAGATCTTTAGGTGTTCCTGAGCCATTGCACAGCCTCCCCTGAGCCGCTCCCAGAGCATGGAAATGTGGTCTAACACGGAAGACTCATTCCTCTGTCCCAAAAACTTCTCCTTGATTAGTTTAAGTGAACCTCTCACCTCGTGTCCAAAAACTAATTCAAAGAGACGAGAGCCAGTGGAATCATTGGTTAAGTCCCTGATAGGCAACAGGAGAAATCCCAGCCCTAT
Source organism: Heterodontus francisci (assembly GCF_036365525.1). Classification (NCBI taxonomy): domain Eukaryota; kingdom Metazoa; phylum Chordata; class Chondrichthyes; order Heterodontiformes; family Heterodontidae; genus Heterodontus; species Heterodontus francisci. The sequence continues at coordinate 1,197,559 of NW_027140501.1, read as the reverse complement.
GTCCCAGTCATGGGGTTTCTCATAGCAGTATGGCCTGATCATTGTTTTTAGGTTCTGGCGGTACCGCTCCAGAGCCCCTTGTGACTGTGGTTGGTAAGCCTTGGACTTTAGCTGGGTTATGTCCAGATTACCCATGACCGTTTCAAAAAGATTAGACATAAAATGCTTACCCTGGTCCATCTGGATCTCAGCAGGCAGCCCATATCGGGTAAAGTATTGGGTTAGCCCCTCCACGACTACCTTGGCAGAGATAGTTGTTCCAGAGAATGGTCTCTGGGAATCGGGTCACCACATCCAAAATGGTGAGAAGATACTGGTAATCCCTCTATTGTTTTCAGCGGTTGTCCTGCACAATCCACCAACACTCTGCTGAAGGGTTCCCCAAAAGCTGGTATGGGAATTAGGGGTGAAGGTTTAACTGCAGATTGCGGCTTCCCCACAACCTGGTACGTGTGACCAGTTTTACAGAACTCTACCACATGTTTGTGGAGTTGTGGCCAATCAAAATGCTGTCTTATGTGGGCTTCGATTTTTCATACACCGACATGTCCAGCCATTGGAAGTTCGTGGGCCATTCTTAATATTTCTTTAAGTGGACCTCAGCGGCACCACTATCTGGTGAACCACTGTCCACTCTTCGTATACAGGTCTGTGAGGAGGTCTCCACTTCCTCATCAGCACCTCATTCTTTAAATAGTAGCACTCTGCAACTCCATCTGCTTCAGTTTTGTTTGGACAGTCTGTGATATATTTTTAACACTGGGTCCTGTTGCTGAGCCTCAACTAAGGAAGATCTGTTTAACACATCCTTTGGGTCCATTACCTTCCGAAAGAAGGTTTCAGACAACCAGCCAGTAGAGTCATTCATCTGCAGTGTCAGTTCAAAGGATTGTTTGGCCATGGACCGAGTCACCACACAATCAGGGAGAATGTCAGGGACCTTCCCCTGTAACTGCTCTTTCTCCCTGACCTCTTTTGATTTCTCGAGAACTACTGGGGAGGTTGCCACCTTTTCCCCTGTCAGATTATTACCTGGGATTAGGTCGACCCATCCACCGGTAAACTAGGTACAATCTCCATGGTTACCGGTACTGAAACTAGGTCACACTCCAAGTGCACCCGATGTAAAAGTATGGACATATACCATCTGCCGATACCATTCACTAACACTCGAGCATTCACTGCACGCTCGGAGGAAGGTCATGCCTTTTCCCAGCAGAAGGGATTGGGTGGCCCCTGTATCCCTCAGTATGACTATGGGCTTGCTTGCCTCATTGGAGGAGTATAGGGACACTTTTCCTTGGGATACAATTTCCAGGTAACTCTCGGTGATTTTGTTAAGTTTTCCCGCACTCTCTGTGGTAGGTTTACTGGGTCTGACTGCCGCAGTTAGAGGCACAGCCTGATCTGCCGTGCTTTCCATCGGGGCCCGTTTTCCTGCACTGATCTAGTGGACTCTGATTAATCCTACAGGTTTTCCCCGTCATTTCCATCATTCAGCTCGATGGTGATCTGCCTTATTACAGTGGAAACATACAGATCGTCGGCCATTACTCCTGCTCTCAGTATCGTCCTATTTGGCTTGAGGATGGGCCCCCGTGTGTCCAGCTTTTCCTTCTAGCCCATGGCTAGCCGTGATCCAATCATCCTCCTTTTATTCTCTGGTCTTCGGGGAGACAAGGGAAGTGTTTCCCTTTGGTGTTAAGGCCTTGTGTACAAGAGAAAATTCATCAGCCTGCAAAGCAACCAGCCTGGCTCTTTGAACCTCTTGCCCCTCTTTGTGGGTTTTAATGGGAGGGAGAGCGAGGTTTTGAACTCCTCGAGAACGATCTGAGGTTTACATATGTGGGCTCTATCTTGAGTGTCAATATCTACTGGTCAAAAGAAAACATAAAAACAGACTGTAAAATCTTCTATAGATACATAAAAAGGAAACGTTTGGTTAAGACAAATGTTGGTCCATTGCGGCAAAGTCAGGAGAATTTATAATGGGGAACAGAGAAATGGCAGAGAAGCTAAATGATTATCTTGTGTCTGTCCTAACTGAGGGAGATACAAGAAATCTCCCAGAATTAGAGATCCAAGGGACTCGGGAGAATGAGGACATGAAGGAAATTAGTATTAGGAAGAAGGTTGCATTGGAGAAAATAATGGGGCTGAAGGTTGACAAGTCCCCAGGACCTGATATCCTGCATCTCAGAGTGTTGAAAGAGGTAACTATGGAGATAGTGGGTGCATTGATGATCATCTTTCAAAATTCTAGAGTCCACAGCGGTTCCTGCAGATTGGAAGGTAGCAAATGTCACTCCACTATTTACGAAGGGAGGGAGAAAGAAAACCGGAAATTAAGGATCTGTTAGCCTTACATCAGTCGTTGGTAAAAAGCTGGAATCTATTCCAAAGGATGTGATAAATGGACACTTGGATAATAATGATCTGATTGGGCATAGTCAACATGGATTTATGAATGGGAAATCATTCTTGACGAACCTGTTGGAGTTTTTATTGAGGATGTTACTAACCGAATTGGTAAAGGGGAGTCCGTAGATTTTCCGAAGGCTTTCGATAAAGTATCCCACAAGAGATCGGTTAACAAAATTAAAGCACATGGAATAGGAGATAATATATGTGTATGCATTAAGGATTGGTTAACAGGCAGAAAGCAGAGATTAGGAATAAATGGAGCATTCTTGCGTTAGCCAGCTGCGACTAGTGGGGTGCTGCATGGATCAATGCTTGGGCCCAAGCTGTTCACAACATCTATCAATGATTTGGATATGAGGACAAACGTAATATTTCCAAGTTCACAGATGATACCAAAATAAGTGCGAATGCATGCTGTGAGGAATATGCAAAGCGGTTTTAAGGGAATTTGGACAGACTTAGTGAGTGGGCAAGAACATGGCAGAGGAAATATAAAGTGGACAAATGTGAGGTTATCCACTTTGGTAGGAGGAGCAGATGCGCAGAGCATTTCTTAAATGGTAAGAGATTAGAAAGTGTAGATGTACAAATGGATCTGGGTGTCCTTGTCAATAAGTCACTGAAAGCTAACATGCAGGTGCAGCAAGCAATTAGGAAGGCTAATGGTCTGTTAGCCTTTATCACAAGAGGACTTGTGTACAAGAGTAGTGAAGCCTTGCTTCAATTTTATAGAACCTTGGTTTGACCACACCTGGAGTGCTGTGTGCAGTTTTGGTCCCCTTACCTCAGGAAGGATATTATTGCCATAGAGGGAGTGCAATGAAGATTCACCAGACTTGTTCCTGGGATGGCGGGACTGTCCTGTGAAGAGAGAGTGGGGAAACTGGGCCTGTATTCTCTAGAGTTTCAAAGAACGAGAGGTCATAGAACATAGAACAGTACAGCACAGTACAGGCCCTTCGACCCACGGTGTTGTGCCGACCCTTTACCTACTCAAGATCTAAGTAACTACCTATGCTTCATTCTACTATCGCCCATGTACCTAGCCAAGAATCGCTTAAATGCCCCTAATGTATCTGCTTCTACTACCACCGCTGGCAGCGCATTCCACGCACCCACCATGATCTCATTGAAACATACATTATACTGAAACGGCTAGACCGGGTAGATGCTGGTAAAATGTTTCCTCTGGTTGGGGAGTCTAGAACCAGCAGATACAATTTTAAAATAACAGAGAAGCCACTCAGGACAGAGTTGAGGGGAAATTTCTTTACTCAGAAGGTTGTGATCTTTGGAATTCTCTACCCCAGAGGGCTGTGGAATCTCAGTCATTGTGTATGTTTAAAGTGGAGATTGACAGTTTTCTAAATACCAGTGACATAATAGGATATGGGGATATTGTGGGAAAAAGGCATTGAAGTGGATGATCAGTCTTATGATATTGAATGGCGGGCCAGGCTCGATGGGCTGAATGTCCTACTCCAGTTCCTCTGTTCCGAAGCTGCTTACCTCTTTCAAACTCGAGCTAAGTTTCGTCAAGCCGATTTCGAAGGGTTCAGAATTTTTGCTTTATTTTTCCTTTATTTTTTCCTTTATTGCAAATGGAACTCCTTTATTCAAAAAGACAGGGAGACAGAAAGCAGGAAGCTCCAGGCTAGTTAGCTTAATATCTGTCTTGCAGAAAATGTGAGACGTTATTATTAAAGACGTAATAGCAGACACTTAGAAAAATCAGATAATCAGGCAGAGTCAACATGGTTTTCTGAAAAGGAAATCATGTTTAACAAAAGTTATTCGATTTCTTTGAAGAAGTAGCATGTGCTGTGGAGAAAGGGAAACAGGTGGATGTACTGTACTTAGAGTTCCAGAATGCATTTGATAAGGTGTCACATCAAACGTTATTGCTCATGGTATAGGGGGTAACATATTGGCATGGATAGAAGATTTGCTAGCTCACAGGAAACAGAAGGTAGGCATAAATGGGTCATTTTCTGGTTGGCAAGGTGTAATGAGTGGTGTGACACAGGAATCAATGCTGTGGCCTCAACATTTTACACTTCATAGAAATGACTTGGATGAATGGACCAAAGGTATAGTTGCTAAATTTGCTGATGACACAAAGTTAGGCAGTAAAGTAAGTTGTGAAGAGGACATCAGGAGGTTAAAAATGGAATATAGATAGGTGAAGTCAGTGGGCAAAGATCTGGCAAATGGAGTACAATGTGGAAAAATGTGAACTTATCCATTTTGGCAGGAAGAATAAAAAAGAATCATATTATCTAAATGGTGAGAGATGGCAGAGCTCTGAGATGCAGAGGGATCTGGGTGTTCGACTGCATGAATCGCAAGAGGTTAGTATGCAGGTACAGCACGTAATTAGGAAAGCTAATAGAATGTTATCGATTATCATGAGGGGAATTGAATACAAATGTAGGGAGATTATGCTTTAGCTGTCCAGGGCATTGGTGAGACCACATCTGGAGTACTGTGTACAGTACTGGTCTCCTTATTTAAGGAATGATGTAACTGCATTGTAAGCAGTTCAGAAAAGGTTGACGAGACTAATACTTGGATTGGGTGGATTGTCTTTGGAGGAAGGATTGGACAGGCTAGGATTGTGTCCGCTGCAGTTTAGAAGAGTAAGAGGCGACTTGACTGGAACATATACGATCATGAGGGGTCTTGACAGGGTGCATGTGGAAAAGGATGTTACCCATTGTGAGGGAATCTAGAGCCAGTGGGCACTATTTAAAAATAAGGGGTCGCCCATTTAAAACAGGAAAGAGGAGAATTTCTTTCTGTCAGAGGGTTGTGAGATTTTGGAACTCTCTTCCTCAAAAGGCAGTAGAAGCAGAGTCTTTAAATATTTTAAAGCAGAGGTAGATAGATTCTTGATAAACAAGGGGGTAACAGGTTATCGGAGGTAGGTGAGAAGTTAAAGTTGAGGTTAAAATCAGATTAGTGATGATCTTATTAAATGGCAAGGCAGGCTTGAGGGCCCGAGAGGCCTACTCCTGCTCTTAATTCGTATGTTCACGTGTTCGTTTGCGCTGGCTTCGGAGGGTACTGGCTTCGAATGTGGATATTTTAGTGCTCTAGCAGTGGAAAACACAATAAAACTGCTTTGAAATTTGTAATTGTTTTCTCAGGATCAGTTGTTTTTGCCACTTCTCTGGCCAAATGAGGGGTACCAGAGGACTGGTGGACAGCGAATGTGGTACCATATTCAAGAAGGGTAGCAGGGATATACCAGGTAATTACTGGCCAGTGAGTCTAACATCAGTGGTTGGGAAACTATTGGAAAAAATCTGAAGGACAGGATTCATCTCCACTTGGAGAGGCAGAGATTAATCAGGGATAGTCAGCATGGCTTTGTCAGGGGGAGATCGTGTCTAAAAAACTTGATTATATTTTCGAGGAGGTGACTAGATGTGTCAATGAGGGTAAAGCAGTTCATGTAGTCTACATGAACCTCAGTAAGGCTTTTGATAACGTCCCACATGGGAGATTGGTTAAGAAGGTAAGAGACCATGGGATCCAGGGTAATTTGGCAAATTGGATCCAAAATTGGCTTAGTGGCTAGAGGCAGAGGGTGATGGTTGAGGGCTGTTTTTGCGAGTGGAAGCCTGTGATCAGTGGTGTACCACCGGGATCGGTGCTGGGACCCTTGCTGTTTGTAGTATGCATCAATGATTTAGACTTAAATATAGGAGGCATGATCAGTAAGTTCGCAGATGACACGAAAATTGACGGTGTTGAAAATAGTGAGGAGGGAAGCCTTAGATAACAGGACGATATAGATGGGCTATTAAGATGGGCAAACAGTGGCACATGGAATTTAATCCTGAGAAATGTGAGATGATGTATTTTGGGAGCAATAACAGAGCAAGGGAATATACAATGGAAGGGAGGACCCCTGGAAGTACAGAGGGTCAGAAGGACCATGGTGTACTTGTCTATAGATTACTGAAAGCAGCAGTACAAGGAGATAAGGTGGTTAGGAAGGCATATGGGACACGTGCCTTGATTGGCCAAGTTATAGAATGTAAGAGCAGGGAGGCTATGATGGAGCTGTATAAATCGCCAGTTAGGCCACAGCTGGAGTACTGTGTACAGTTCTGGTCACCACACTATAGGAAGGATGTGATTGCACTGGGGAGGCTGCAGTGGAGATTCAGCAGGATGTTGCCTGGGCTGGAGAATTTCAGCTATGAAGAGAGACTGGATAGGCTAGAGTTGTTTTCCTTAGAGCAGAGATGGCTGACTGGGGACCTGACTGAGGTGCACAAAATTATAAGGGCTGAGATAGGAAGAAACTTTTTCCCTTAACAGAAGTGTCAATAACCAGGTGGGCAAAGACTTAAGTTAAGGGGCAGGAGGTTTAGAGAAAATTTGAGGAAAAATGATTTTCACCCAGAGGGTGGTTGGAATCTGGAACACACTGCCTGAAGGGGTGAAAGAGTTAGGAAGCCTCACAACAACATTTAAGATGTATTTAGATGAGCACCTAAAATGCCATACCGTACAAGATTACGGGCCAAGTGCTGGAAAATGGGATTAGAATAGATAGGCCTGATGGCGGGCGTGGACACGGTGGTCCAATGGGACTGTTTCTGTGATGTGTAACCCTGTGACTCCAATTTCTCGTTTGTTGTTGGGTTATGGTCACTAGAGCTTCCAGATGTCTGTCGAAGCCAGATGAGGATGGGTCCCAGTCTCCCCATTTGTCCTAGTGTTTATTTGATCACAACAAGGTTTATTCATTTTTAACAGTGGATGTGCTTACCACCTCAGTGAGTGTTTGTTGTGATCGTGAAAGAACCAATCAGACAGGTTTTCTTGAGTTTCAACTAGAAGTAAGTTTATTACATTTCAAAATTTTAATCGAACCTAAATAAAATAATTAAAATATACTGCATTCACGCAGACACTGACACGAGAACCACACACAAATACATTAGAATGAGAAATAAATTGTAGTTGGATATGAATCCGGAATAATTCTTTAAAAAACAAGGTCTGTGAGGTTGGATGATTCTGTGGTCTGTACGTTTGCCACCCTTAGTTATAAGTTTCATGTCATCTGCAAGACATGAAATTATGTTTTTCTTTACATAAAGGTCTATGTCATTCATATATCTATTTGTATGTCAGGAACAGCGCTAGTTCCAATACGGACCCCTGAGACACAATACTGTATACTCCCCCTCCCCCACTCTGAACAATGTCTGTTCACCACTTCTCTCTGCTTTCTGTCCATGAGTCAGTGTCATATCCACATTATCACTGTCACATTAATCCATGTGTTCCACTTTTCATAACAAGTGTATGAAATGTCATTTGATCACAGGCCTTTTGAAAGTCCATATACATAAGACAAAGCATATTATCCTCATCAACACTGACAGTTATGTCATCAACTAACTTGATCAAGATTATCAGACATGATTTTCCATTAACCTATCAGTGCTGAATGTCAAAGAACAAACAAACAACAGTACAGCACAGGAACAGGCCATTCGGCCCTCCAAGCCTGCTCCAATCACGATGCCTGCCTAAACTAAAATCTTCTGCACTTCCGGGATCCGGATCCCTCCATACCCATCTTATTCACGTATTTGTCTAGATGCCTCTTAAACGTCTCTATGGTACCTGCTTCCACCACCTCCCCCGGCAACAGGTTCCAGGCACTCACCACCCTCTGCGTAAATAACTTGCCTCGCACATCCCCTCTGAACTTTGCCCTTCTCACCTTAAACTTATGTCCCCGAGTAACTGAATCTTCCACGCTGGGAAAAAGCTTGTAACTATCCACTCTGTCCATGCCGCTCATAACTTTGTAAACCTCTATCATGTCGCCCTCCACCTCCGTCGTTCCAGTGAAAACATTCCGAGTTTTTCCAACCTCTCCTCATAGCTAATACCCTCCAGACCAGGCAACATCCTGGTAAACCTCTTCTGTACCCTCTCCAAAGCCTCCACGTGCTTCTAGTAGTGTGGCGACCAGAATTGCACGCAAGTGTGGCCTAACTAAATTTCTGCACAGCTGCAGCATGACTTGCCTATTTTTATACTCTATGCCCCGACCGATGAAGGCAAGCATGCCGTATGCCTTCTTGACTACCTTATCCACCTGCGTTGCCACTTTCAGTGACCTGTGGACCTGTACGCCCAGATCTCTCTGCCTGGCAATACTCCTAAGGGTTCTGCCATTTACTGTATACCTCCCACCTGCATTAGACCTTCCAAAATGCATTACCTCACATTTTCAGGATTAAACTCCATCTGCCATTTCGCCACCCAAGTCTCCAACCGATCTATATCCTGCTGTATCCTCTGACAATCCTCATCACTGTCCGCAACTCCGCCAACCTTTGTGTCGAACTTATCAGACCAGCTACATTTTCCTCCACATCATTTATATATAATACAAAGAGCAAAGGTCCCAGCACTGATCCCTGTGGAACACCACTAGTCACATCCCTCCATTCAGAAAAGCACCCTTCCACTGCTACCCTCTGTCTTCTATGACTGAGCCAGATCTGTATCCATCTTGCCAGCGCCCCTCTGATCCCATGTGACTTCACATTTTGTATCAGTCTGCCATCTTGTCAAAGGCTTTATTGAAGTCCACATAGATAGCATCCAATGCCCTTCCTTCATTAAATATCTTCGTCACTTCCTCAAAAAACTGAATCAAATTAGAGAGATACGACCTCCCCTTCACAAAACCATGCTGCCTCTCGCTAATAAGTCCATTTGTTTCCAAATGGGAGTAAATCCTGTCCCGAAGAACCCTCTCTAATAATTTCCCAACCACTGACAAAGGAACAACATTGGCTATTCCCCAGTTCTCTGGGACCTCACCTGCCGCCAATGAGGATGCAAAGATTACTGTCAAGGCCCCAGCCTTGCCTCCCTCAGTATTCTGGGCTAGATCCCATCAGGCCCTCGGGACTTATCTACCTTAATACTTTGCAAGACACCCAACGCCTCCTCCTTTTTTATAATGAGATGACTGAGACAATCTGCACTCCCTTCCCTGGACTCATTATCCAGCAAGTCCTTCTCCTTGGTGAATACTGATGCAAAGTACTGATTTCGTACCTCGCCCATTTCCTCAGGCTCCATACATAGAATTCCCTTCTCTGTCCTTGAGTGGGCCAACCCTTTCCCTGGTTACCCTCTTGCTCTTTATATACGTATAAAAAGCCTTGGGATTTTCCTTAATCCTGTTTGCCAATGACTTCATATAAACCCGTTTCGCCCTCCTGAATCCTTGATTAAGTTCTTTCCTACTGTCTTTATATTCCTCAAACGATTCGTCTGTTCCTAGCCTTCCAGCCCTTACAAATGCTTCCGTTTTCTTTTTGACTGGGCTCACAATATCCCGCGTTATCCAAGGTTCCAGACACTTGCCAAACTTATCTTTCTTCCTCACAGGGACATCCTGGTCCTGGATTCAAATATACTGACGTTTGAAAGACTCCCATATGTCAGATGTTGATTTACCCTCAAACAGCCGCCCCCATTCTAAATTCTTCAGTTCCTGCCTAATATTGTTATAATTAGCCTTCCCCCAATTTAGCACCTTCACCCGAGGACTACTCTTATCCTGATCCACAAGTACCTTACAACTTATGGAATTATGGTCACTGTTCCCAAAATGCTCCACTACTGAAACTTCGACCACCTGGCCGGACTCTTTCCCCAATACCAAGTCCAGTACGGCCCCATCCCTAGTTGGACTATCGACATATTGTTTCAAGAAGCCCACCTGGCTGTTCCTCACAAATTCTGCCCCATCCAAGCCCCTAGCACTAAGTGAGTCCCAGTCAATATAGGGGAAGTTAAAATCACCCACCACTGCAACCCTGTTACCTTTACATCTTTGCAAAATCAGTCTACATATCTGCTCCTCTACCTCCCGCTGGCTGTTGGGAGGCCTGTAGTAAACCCCCAACATCGTGACTGCACCCTTTTTATTCCTGAGCTCCACCCATATTGCCTCGCTGCATGCCCCCTCCGAGGTGTCCTCCCGCAGTACAGCTGTGATGTTCTCCTTAACCAGTAATGCAACTCACCCACCCCTTTTACTCCCCGTCTATCCCGGCTGACGCTTCTAAAGCCTGGAACATTTAGCTGCCAATCCTGCCCTTCCCTCAACCAATTCTCTGTAATAGCAACAACATCAGATTTCCAAGTACTAATCCAAGCTCTAAGTTCATCTGCCTTACCTGTTATACTTCTTGCATTGAAACAAATGTACTTCAGACCGCCAGTCCCGCTGTGCTCCGTAACATCTCCCTGCCTGCTCTTCCTCTTCGTCTTACTGGCCTTATTTACTTGTACCCCCTCATTTATTTCACTTTATATCCTTCTGCTCTGCTTCCCACCCCCTGCCACACTAGTTTAAACCCTCCCGAGTGACGCTAGCAAACCTCACAGCCAGGATATGTGTGCCCCTCCAGTTTAGATGCAACCCGTCCTTCTTGTGGAGGTCCCATCTGTCCCTGAAGAGATCCCAATCGTCTCGATATCAGAAACCCTCCCTTCTACACCAGCTGTTCAGCCACGTGTTTAACTGCACCAAATTCCTATTTCTAGCCTCACTGGCACGTGTTATTTATTATACCCTGTTTTCCCAAGCAAGATATCTATTTGTACTGGGTTATGGCCTCTAGAAATTTCCAACCACCAACATTACACTGACTGGTCGGTAGTTACAGGGTTTATCGAATCTCTCCTTTTGGAAACAGGGTGTGACATTTATAGCCTTCCAGTCCTCTGACAACTCTTTCATATCTAAGGAGGATTGTAAAATTCTGGCCAGTGCCCCTGCTATGTCCACCATTCTTTCCCTCAGCAAACCTCATGTATCCTATCTAAACCGGGTAAATCTTTTACTTTATTCTGGTACAAAAAGTGTTGGATTGAAAGGGGTTGACTGAACCTGTTTGTTCAGTGACTGTAATTAATGTCAGTCACTATGGACACTAATTGCATCACTGGAGGTTTTCCCTCTTCTATTAATAATGGTCTCCATTCAAAGTGCTATCCCACAGTGTCAGTTGCAGCATCAACCCTGACACGAAGAGGGAACCGTGGCTGCAGTGAGATGGAGAGGATAGATCAGAATCTGATAACAATGAATTGGAATGTTAAAACAATGGGTCAGAATCTGAGAACAATAGATTGGAATGTTACAACAATGGGTCAGAATCTGAGAACAATAGATTGAAATGTTACAACAATGGGTCAGAATCTGAGAACAATAGATTGGAATGTTGCAACAATGGGTCAGAATCTGAGAACAATAGATTGGAATGTTACAACAATGGGTCAGAATCTGAGAACAATAGATTGGAATGTTACAACAATGGGCAGCAGGAGTATCTCCTATTGGCTTGGCGAAATTACTGCAGATTATTTTTGGATAACATTAAAATGGCGGATCTATTTTGCACCGAAGATGATTGAAACGATTTACGAACCTTTCCTCGCTATTATTGGTGTACCTGGTAAGTCTCTGTATCCAACTATTGGATCTATAAAGACTGCCCGGTGTCCAATCCTCAGGCTTGTGGGGTATCAGTGGACCCTCATTCAGTGTCTACCCCTGTCCACCTCAAAGACTGCCCTGTGTCCAATCATCAGCAGAGAGAAGCAGGATGAAAGGTCCTGTGGCTTTGTCTGGATATCGGGATTCGTGATGGTGTAGGTGGCTCTGCGGGGTCCCCTTGACAACGGGGAGAGATACAGGAACTGGAGGAACTCTCACTACATTAATGTGCAGTTGGTGTGTGAGCATGCCCAGTACATCATGTTGGTGAATGTCCACTATCCTGGCACCAGCCAGGATACCTTCATTCTGAAGCAGTCAGCTGGTCCCAATATTTCAGAGCTCCATGGAAAACCGGAATGCGGTTCCTCAGAGACAATGGACCCCCCACCCCCACCCCAGACATGGCTATACCTCCTACACCCCCAAACCCACTTTCCACTGCCAGTCAAACAAACACTCCAGCAGGAACACAGTGGAACAGACCATCGGTGTGATGAAGCAATGCTTACAATGTCTGAACCGCTCTGGGGGAGCCCTCCAGTACACACTGGAGCAGGTGTCCAAGTTCATGGTGTTCTGCTGCACCCTTCATATCATCACCATCATGAGGACAGAGTCATTGGCACCAGGAATCCGGAGGCACCCTCAGGAGGAAGCGGAGGAGGCAGGGAGGATATTTCCTGGTTGCCTTCGACCCGGACAGGCTGTCGGAGAGTCCCTGCCAAGATTCCAGATACCACAGGACAACTTCCCTGTCCCACCATGGATCCCCCCCATTCTCCACCATTACACCCATCTGAACGCCCCGTGACAGCGTCCCCTTGGTCACCATCCTGCAATAAAAGCCACCAACAAAAACCTTTTCATTAACATCTCTATCCATCACCAATTAAACAAACAAAACTGAACTATTCACACTTGTGTATTCCCTTGGTGCCTGTCTTGTGAGTTCCCTCGACCTGCCTTGTGCTCCTACACAATGTTTCTCCAGTGACTGCAGCATGGCTGGTGAAAGGCTGCTGACTTTCACTGGGGGGTGACTGCAGATTGCCTTGGAGGACGTCGTCGAGCGGCTCTGGGCACTGAGGGCTCGGATTCAGACTACACCACCTCGATATGGGCAGCAGCAGCCTGGGCTGGCTGATGAGTAACAGCAAGGACATTGGTGGAGTGACAGTGAAGGGAGAACAAATACTGTCATCCAGAGAGAGGACAGCAGGTTCATGCTCCACGGAGCCACTGTAAATCCCACTTGATGACACCTCAGCAATCCATGTAATCTACCGGATCACTGAGACGCTGGGTGTCTGCCGTCTGTGCTGCTGTGGAAGCTGAGACAATGGGGCTCATTCTGGGGTAGGTGGGACCTCTACAAACAGGATGGTCGTCACCTGAACCAGGGGGGTACCAATATTCTGGGGGGGGGAGATTTGCTAGTGCTCTTCGGGGGGGGTTTAAACTAATTCAGCAGGGGAATGGGAACCTAAATTGTAGTTCCAGTGTACAGGATGTTGAGAGTAGTGAGGTCAGGGATAAGGTTACAAGGACGCAAGAGGGCACTGGCAAGCAAGAACTTGGTTTAAAGTGTGTCTACTTCAACGCCAGGAGCATCCGGAATAAGGTGGGTGAGCTTGCAGAATGGGTTGGTACCTGGGATTTCGATGTTGTGGCCATTTCGGAGACATGGGTAGAGCAGGGGCAGGAATGGATGTTGCAGGTTCCGGGATTTAGATGTTTCAGTTAAAACAGAGAAGATTGTAAAAGAGGAGGGGGTGTGGCATTGTTAATCAAGGAGAGTATTACAGCGGCAGAAAGGACGTTTGAGGACTCGTCTACTGAGGTAGTATGGGCCGAGGTTAGAAACAGGAGAGGAGAGGTCACCGGTCTTCTATAGACCTCCGAATAGTTCCAGAGATGTAGAGGAAAGGATAGCGAAGATGATTCTTGACAGGAGCGAGAGTAACAGGGTAGTAGTTATGGGGGACTTTAACTTTCCAAATATTGACTGGAAATACTATAGTTCGAGTACTTTAGATGGGTCTGTTTTTGTCCACTGTGTGCAGGAGGGTTTTCTGACACAGCATGTAGACAGGCCAACCAGGGGCGATGCCACATTGGATTTGGTACTGGGTAATGAACCCGGCCAGGTGTTAGATTTAGATGTAGGTGAGCACTTTGGTGATAGTGATCACAATTCGGTTAGGTTTACCTTAGCGATGGGCAGGGACAGGTATATACCGCAGGGCAAGAATTATAGCGGGGGGAAAGGAAATTATGATGCGATTAGGCAAGATTTAGGATGCGTAGGATGGGGAAGGAAACTGCAGGGGATAGGCACAATCGAAATGTGGAGCTTATTCAAGGAGCAGCTACTGCGTGTCCTTGATAAGTATGTACCTGTGAGGCAGGGAGGAAGTTGTCGAGCGAGGGAGCCGTGGTTTACGAAAGAAGTTGAAGACGCTTGTCAAAAGGAAGAAGAAGGCTTATGTTAGGATGAGACGTGAAGGCTCAGTTAGGGCGCTTGAGAGTTACAAGCCAGCCAGGAAGGATCTAAAGGGAGAGCTAAGAAGAGCAAGGAGAGGACACGAGAAGTCATTGGGGGATAGGATCAAGGAAAACCCTAAGGCTTTCTATAGGTATATCAGGAATAAAAGAATGACTAGAGTTAGATTAGGGCCACTCAAGGATAGTAGTGGGAAGTTGTGTGTGGAATGAGAGGAGATAGGGGAAGCGTTAAATGAATATCTTTCGTCAGTATTTACAGTAGAGAAAGAAAATGTTGTCGAGTAGAATACTGAGATTCAGACTACTAGGTTGGATGGGATTGAGGTTCACAAGGAGGAGGTGTTAGCAATTTTGGAAAGTGTGAAAATAGATAAGTCCCCTGGGCCAGATGGGATTTATCCTAGGATTCTCTGGGAAGCCAGGGAGGAGATTGCAGAGCCTTTGTCCTTGATCTTTATGTCGTCATTGTCGACAGGATTAGTGCCGGAAGACTGGAGGATAGCAAATGTTGTCCCCTTGTTCAAGACGGGGAGTAGAGACAGCCCTGGTAATTATAGACCTGTGAGCCTTACTTCGGTTGTGGGTAAAATGTTGGAAAAGGTTATAAGAGACAGGATTTATAATCATCTTGAAAAGAATAAGTTCATTAGCAATAGTCAGCACGGTTTTGTGAAGGGTAGGTCGTGCCTCACAAACCTTATTGAGTTTTTCGAGAAGGTGACCAAACTGGTGGATGAGGGTAAAGCAGTGGATGTGGTGTATATGGATTTCAGTAAGGCGTTTGATAAGGTTCCCCACGGTAGGCTATTGCAGAAAATACGGAAGTATGGGGTTGAAGGTGATTTAGAGCTTTGGATCAGAAATTGGCTAGCTGAAAGAAGACAGAGGGTGGTGGTTGATGGCAAATGTTCATCCTGGAGTTTAGTTACTAGTGGTGTACCGCAAGGATCTGTTTTGGGGCTACTGCTGTTTGTCATTTTTATAAATGACCTGGAAGAGGGTGTAGTAGGGTGGGTTAGTAAATTTGTGGATGACACGAAGGTCGGTGGAGTTGTGGATAGTGACGAAGGATGTTGTAGGGTACAGAGGGACATAGATAGGCTGCAGAGCTGGGCTGAGAGATGGCAAATGGAGTTTAATGCGGAAAAGTGTGAGGTGATTCACTTTGGAAGGAGTAACAGGAATGCAGAGTACTGGGCTAATGGGAAGATTCTTGGTAGTGTAGATGAACAGGGAGATCTTGGTGTCCAGGTACATAAATCCCTGAAAGTTGCTACCCAGGTTAATAGGGCTGTTAAGAAGGCATATGGTGTGTTAGCTTTTATTAGTAGGGGGATCGAGTTTCGGAGTCACGAGGTCATGCTGCAGCTGTACAAAATTCTGGTGAGACCGCACCTGGAGTATTGCGTGCAGTTCTGGTCTCCGCATTATAGGAAGGATGTGGAAGCTTTGGAAAGGGTGCAGAGGAGATTTACTAGGATGTAGCCTGGTATGGAGGGAAGGTCTTACGAGGAAAGGCTGAGGGACTTGAGGTTGTTTTCGTTGAAGAGAAGGAGGAGGAGAGGTGACTTAATAGAGCCATACAAGATAATCAGAGGGTTAGATAGGGTGGATAGTGAGAGTCTTTTTCCTCGGATAGTGATGGCAAACACGAGGGGACATTGCTTTAAGTTGAGGGGTGATAGATATAGGACAGATGTTAGAGGTAGTTTCTTTACTCAGAGAGTAGTAGGGGCGTGGAACGCCCTGCCTGCAACAGTAGTAGACTCGCCAACTGTAAGGGCATTTAAATGGTCATTGGATAGACATATGGATGAAAATGGAACAGTGTAGGTCAGATGGTTTCACAGGTCGGCGCAACATCGAGGGCCGAAGGGCCTGTACTGCGCTGTAATGTTCTAATCTAATCTAATGGTCACCAAACACTGTATCGCAGCTGAGTCCCCTAATGCTGTCATAGAGTTAGTGACCACTTCCACAGGGGAAGGAATAGGCTTCTAGCTCTGTGCAATGTCCTGTGCCATGTTGGAGCCGGACTCCTCCATGTTCCTTGACAGTGATAACAGACTGTGGGACAGGCCTGTCAATGGACAAAGTATCTCAGTGTACATGTCGATCAGCATTCTCCTGCATGCTGTTCCAGCAATGTTTATATCTGAGTCCTGTGTATAATAACTCGTTTGTGACCTTGCCCTCCGGTGAGCTGGCACATGAACTATCCTTTCCCCGTGGCCTGGCTGCAGCTCACTCGTGCTCGGTGACTCACCACGTGCAGATTCTGACTCTATACCAGCCTCTACAGCACACACAGTGTAAGTATTTGAGCTGTTGGCTGTGAGTATCAGAGCAAGTGATGGGGCTTCACCATCAGTGCTGTGCTGCTGCTCTTTCTCTGTCTCCTGGAGCTGCTGTGACTGGGAAGCTGGCAGTTTTCAGTTATCGTTGGAAAGTACAAAATCAGAAGGGGAGGGTTGGGTTGAGGGATTGGGGGTGGGATGGAAAGCAGGAGGTCCATGGTCCCACCATCTGCAGCTTGTACATCATCCCAGACAGCAGGATGAGGGGGAGGTGGGAGTTAAGAAGGGACATCAGGCAGGTGCATAACATCATCCTGAATGCTCTTGGTCATGTCGGATGCTACGGGCTCTGTCACAGCCGGTCCCATGATGTGGAGAACCATCTCCTCCCTTTGGCTCAGGGGATGAAGGGCTGCCTGGCCCCCGCCGGTTCACTTCTTCGCCTGTGATTATGGGCCACCTTGTCCTGTAAGAGATGGGATGGAATATCAGTAATTGTGTTTCACTGTATTTGGGTGATGTGCCTGCCATAGCTGAATAGCTGGAGGTATGTGGAGGCAGTGAGAGGTGGGTATGAGGCTGGTATCAGTGGAAGGTGTGTGAGGGTGAGGTGGAGTATGTGAATGTTCGGTGTGAGTCCTGAGTGTTAGGTGCTCCTGATGGGTGAGTGATGGGGGTGTGGTGCATTGAGCAGTGTGAGATGTTGGTGATGTTGGGGGTAGGAGATGCCATTTGGAGATGAAGTCACTGACATCGAACACCCGTGTGAGCTCATTAAACTTCTTCTGGCACTGCTGCCACGTCCTTGGGCCCACACCTCTTGCATTGACATCCCTGGCCACCTTCTCCCAGTCCCTTCAGAGAGCGTTACTTGTGGGCCTCGGCCGCACGCCATGGAAACATGGCCTCTTTCCTCCTGTCACCCTCCATGACTAAGGCCTCCAGCATCACATCCGTGAACTGCAAAGCCCTCTATAGTGTTTTAGTTTTAGTGTTAGAGATACAGCACTGAAACAGGCCTTCGGCCCACCGTGTCTGTGCCGATCATCAACCAGCCATTTATACTAATCCTGCACTAATTCCATATTCCTACCACATATTCCTACCTGTCCCTATATTTCCCTGCCACCTACCTATACTAGGGGCAATTTATAATGGGAAATTAACCTATCAACCTGCAAGTCTTTGGCATGTGAGAGGAAACCGCAGCACCCGAAGGAAACGCACGCAGACACAGGGAGAACTTGCAAACTCCACACAGGCAGTACCCAGAATTGAACCCGGGTCGCTGGAGCTGTTAGGCTGCAGTGCTAACCACTGCACCACTGTGCCGCCCTAATGTTCCATTTACCTTGTTTCCAATTGCAGAATTCACAGTCAGCACACGCAGACTCCTGTGATTCAGTGCAGCTTCCCTTTAAGAGGGACAGACTGCCTTTAAAAGCTGAATGCTGACTGAAACACGAGCCAGCCTCACACACAGTTCTGTCCCAGTTAACAGTGCAGACAGACAGCAGTGCGGGTCACCCTGGGCAGCAAGTAGAATTCATGGAAATGAGGAGACAGCAGAAGCTTTGTGTGTCACCTGCCTCAACAAGAACGGGCACGGGCAGATCATGAATCACAAACCCGACGCACAGAAGGAGGATATTCGGCCCATTGTGTTAGTGCAGTCTCTTTGAAAGGGATATCTAATTAGTTCCTCTCCCCTCCTCTTGCCCCACATTCCAGCTTTTTAAATTCCAATTCATGTATTTGCTGAATTCTCTTTTGAAAGATATTATTGAATCTGCTTCCACCATGTTTTCAGGCAGTGAATTCCAGATCCCAACAACTTGCTGTGTAAGAAAATTCTCCTCATTTCACCTCTGGTTCTTTGTCAATTACCTTCAATCTGTGTCTTCTTAATACTGAACTTTCTGACACTGGAAACAGTTTCACATTAATTACTCTATCAAAACCCTTCATGATTTTGAATTCTATATTAAATCTCCCCTTACCCTTCACTGCTCTAAAGAGAACAATCCCAGCTTTTCCAATCTCTCCACGTAACTGAATTCCCAGGTCCCTGGTACCATTCTAGTAAATCATCTCTGTATCTTCACTAAGTCCTTGACATCCTTACCAAAGTGTGGTGATCAGAATTGGACACAATTCTCCAGCTGGGACCTAACCAAGAATGTATAAAAATCAGCATTTCCTCCTGAGTTTTATTACTCTGTGCCTCTCTCTAACACCAAGGAAACTACATGTTACCTTCAAAGATCTGTGTGTGTACACCTCCAGTTCTCTCTAATCCTGCACCCACTTTATAATGGTACCATTGAGTTTATATTGTTTGTCCTCATATTTCCTACCCAAATGTCTCACTTCACACTTCACTGTGTTAAATTACATCTGCCATGTTCCTGTACATTTCACCAGTCAGTCTCTGTCCTGCTGAAGTCTGTTACTATCATTCACACTCTTTATTAACATTTCTGAGTTTCCTGTCATCTGGAAACTTTGACATTATCCCGTCTGTACACAAGCCCATTACATTAACATACAGCAACAGTGATCCCAACAGTGACCCTGGGGAACCCCACTGTGTACTTCTCTCCAGACCGAACAACAACCATTCTCCAATACTCTCCGTTTTCTGTCACGGAGCTAAGTTCCTGCTTGCTGGCATTGAAAATAAAAAAGCACTTCCATTTATGTAACGCCTTTATGACCACTGCATGTCCCAAAGCGATTTACAACCAACGCGTACCTTTTAATGTTTAGTCAGTCTTGTAATGTAGGAAAAACACAGCCAATTTCCGCACAGCAAGATCCCACAAGTAGCAGTGTGATCATGATCAGATCTGTTTTTGTGATGTTGATTTGAGGGGTAAATGTTGGCCAGGACACTGGGAATAATTCCGCTGACCTTCTAAATAATTCCATGGGATCTTTCCATCCCATGAGTGGGCAGACGGGGCCTGGCTTTACCTTTTCTTTGATAAGGCGGCACCTGTGACAGTGCAGCACTCCCTCAGTACTGCACTGCAGTGTCAGCCTTGATTCTTGTGATCAAGTCCTGCAGTGACATTTGATCCTTGAAGCTTGTGACTGATTGGGGAGAGAGCGACAAACTGAGCCACTGCTAACATTGGTCCTTTAATCCCATGTGTTTCTAATTTGGTAACATGGTTGTGATGTAGTACTTTATCAAACGCCCGTTTAAAGGATAGGAATATTGGGAAAGTACAGGCAGGAACAATCATAGGAATTATAGAA
Source organism: Heterodontus francisci (assembly GCF_036365525.1). NCBI lineage: Eukaryota > Metazoa > Chordata > Chondrichthyes > Heterodontiformes > Heterodontidae > Heterodontus > Heterodontus francisci. Next base: position 1,177,504 of record NW_027140501.1, on the reverse strand, counting down.
TAGCATTGCACTGAAGGAGGCCATTTGGTCCATCAAGTCTGTGCTGTCACTTTTGAAGAGCTTCCAGTTAGTCCCTCACCCGGGCTCTTTCCCAGATTCTTCCATTTTTCTGCCTTAAGATATCTATCCGATTCCCTTTTGGAATCTACTATTGAATCTGTATCCTTCAGCCTACCAGACCACACATTGCAAATCCGAAACACCCATTGCATTAAAAAAATCCCCGTGTCACCTCTGCTTCTTGTTTCCAATCACCGTAAATCTGTGTCCTCTGGTTAATGGCCCCTCACACATTGGAAACAATTTCATTTTATTTAATTTATATAAACTCCACATAATCTTAAACATTTCGATCAGATCTCCTTTTAAATTTCCCTGCTCTAAGGTGAACAATCCCAGCTACATAACTGTAATCCCTCATCCCTGGAAATGTTCCAGTGAAATCCCCTCTCCAAAGGTTTAATGTCCTTCCTAAAGTGGGTTTTCCATTATTGGACACAATAGTCCAGGTGCAGATGAACTAGTCTTTTCTATGGGATTAATATATCATCCTGACTATTCTACTCTGTGTCTCTATTAATAAAGCCTAAGCAAGATCCCACAAGTAGCAGTGTGATCATGATCAGATCTGTTTTTGTGATGTTAATTTGAGGGGTAAATGTTCACCAGGACACTGGGAATAATTCCCCTGACCTTCTAAATAATTCCATGGGATCTTTACATCCACCTGAGAGGGCAGACGGGGCCTGGCTTTACCTTTTCTTTGATAAGGCGGCACCTCTGACAGTGCAACACTCCCTCAGTACAGGACTGCAGTGTCAGCCTTGATTCTTGTCATCAAGTCCTGCAGTGACATTTGATCCTAGAAGCTTGTGATTGAAAGGGGAGAGAGTTACAAACTGAGCCACGGCTGACATTGACCCTTTCATCCCATGTGTTTCTAATTCGGTAACACTGCTGTTATGTGGTACCTTCTCAAACACCTGTTGAAAGGATAGGAATATTGGGAAAGTACAGACAGGAACAATCATAGAATCATAGAATTGCACAGCCCTGAATGATGTTATTCTGCCCATCAATTCAGTGCTGGCCCTTTCAAAGAGCAATCCAGTTACTCCCACTCCCTGACTCTTTCACTATATCCTAACATTTCTTCTGCTTCAGATATTTATCCAATTCCCATTTGGGATATACTATTGAATCTGTATCCATCAGTCTATCAGACAGTGCATCCCAAATCCAAACCACTCAGACACAAAAATGCTCATGTCTGCTTCTTTTACCAATCGCCTTAAATCTGTGTCTCTGGTTAGTGACCCCTTGGACATTGGAAACAGTTTCTCTTTATATAATTTATCTAAACCCTTCCTAATGTTAAACACCTCAATGAAATCTCCTCTGTGAGTTCTCTGCTCTAAGCAGAACAATCCCAAATACATAACTGTAATCCCTCATGCCTGGACAAGTTCTCGTAAAACAGTTCTGTCACCTCTCCAAAGGCTTCATGTCCTTCCTAAAGTGTGGTTCCCAGTATTCGACACAAGACTTCATGTGCAGCTGAACTAGTATTTTATATATGTTTCACATGATGTCCTTGCTTTTGTTCATTTTGCCTCATTTTAGAAAACCTAGGATCCCATATATTTATTAACTGTTTCGCTACCCTTTCATGCCAGCTTCAAAGATTTGTGTACAAACACCCCAGGTGTCTCTGTTATTTCACCACATTTATAGTTGTACCATTTAACTTGTCGTGTCTCTCCTCATTCATCCTTTCAAAATGTATTACCTCACACATCTGCAATGCCAATTAAATATTTAGAAGATTGAAGCCATTGTTTTCTGTCTCTGCTCCAAACATTTCCTAGCTACACATTCCATCCCTCTCCTTTGTAAATGCTTGAGACGAAGTCAAACTGTTCAGAAACGTGGGTACATAGTTAACCTTGAGATGCCTGGCGATGGGCTTCTGACCAAATATTCACACCATCAGTAAAACGGCTTATTTCCACCCAATAGTGAGGAAGGATATTAGCTCTGATGATGTGGAGTCTGTATGGGAAGAGCTGAGAAACACTAAGGGGCAAAAAACGTTAGTGGGTGTTATATATAGACCCCCAAACTGTGGTGGTGATGTGGGAATGGTCTTAAACAGGAAATTAGAGATGCATGCGATAAAGCAACATCTGTAATTATGGGTGAGTTTAATCTGCATATAGATTGGTCAAATCAAATTTGTCACAATAACGTCAAAGAGGAATTCATGGAATGTATATGGGATAGTTTTCTGGACCAATACGTTGAGGAACCAACCAGAGAACAGGCCATAATAAAAGCAAAATACTGCGGATGCTGGAAATCTGAAATAAAAACAAGAAATGCTGGAATCACTCAGCAGGTCTGGCAGCATCTGTGGAAAGAGAAGCAGAGTTAACGTTTCGGGTCATGACCCTTCTTCGGAACTGACAAATATTAGAAAAGTCACAGATTATAAACAAGTGAGGTGGGGGTGGGGCAAGAGATAACAATGGAGAAGGTTCAGATTGGACCAGGCCACATAGCTGACCAAAAGGTCACGGAGCAAAGGCAAACAATATGTTTATGGTGTGTTGAAAGACAAAGCATTAGTCCAGATTAGGTGTAAATACACTGAATATTAAACAGCAGCAAGTGCAAACCTGAAAAAAAACCTGGAAAAAAACAGTGGGTCAGCTAACTGAACAAACTAAGATGAAATGAAATAAATGCAAAAAAAGATTGTAAAAAATGTAAAAAAGAATGTAAAAAAAGGATGAAAAAATAACTAAAAATGAAAGTAAAATGGGGGGCTGTCATGCTCTGAAATTATTGAACTCAATGTTCAGTCCGGCAGGCTGTAGTGTGCCTAATCGGTAGATGAGATGCTGTTCCTCGAGCTTGCGTTGATGTTCACTGGAACACTGCAGCAATCCCAGGACATAGATGTGAGCATGAGAGCAGGGGGGAGTGTCTGCAGGGCGGAGTGGCAAGCTGATTGGTTGGGTGAGTAGCAGCTGTTAGTGCATGTCAATATCTTTAAAAAAGTGAAAAGTTTATTTTTGTGGGAAAAGAACTCTGGTGATAAGGTGAGTAGATTAGATTAGATTAGATTAGAGATACAGCACTGAAACAGGCCCTTCGGCCCACCGAGTCTGTGCCGAACATCAACCACCCATTTATACTAATCCTACACTAATCCCATATTCCTACCAAACATCCCCACCTATTCCTACCAAACATCCCCACCTATTCCTATATTTCCCTACCACCTACCTATACTAGTGACAATTTATAATGGCCAATTTACCTATCAACCTGTAAGTCTTTTGGCTTGTGGGAGGAAACCGGAGCACCCGGAGAAAACCCACGCAGACACAGGGAGAACTTGCAAACTCCACACAGGCTGTACCCGGAATCGAACCCGGGTCCCTGGAGCTGTGAGGCTGCGGTGCTAACCACTGCGCCACTGTGCCACCCAAAGTACTACTGAAATGTTTCTTTTTTTAATTCAGTGTAGTTTATTAAGAATCTTAGATTGAAGTGGGTAGAAAAAGGCCCCTCATGTAATTAGTATTTTTAAATTAAGGGTGTAACTAATTAATCTAAGGGTAGGTCATGACAGGAGAGTTCAGCCCCGTGATCTGCTCCTCCTGCCCTTTGTGGGAAATCAGGTACGCTTCCAGTGCCCCTGGTGACCATGTGTGCTGGAAGTGTATCCATCTGCTGCTGCTGGCTACCCACATTACGGAGAAGGAGCTGTGGGTGAAATCACTGTGGAGCATCCATAATGCTGAGGAAGTCGTGGATAACATGTTTAGCGAGGTGGTCACACCGCAGGTAATCGCTGCACAGGCAGAAAAGCGATGGGTGACCACCAGACGGAGTAGTAGGCACAGGCAGGTAGTGCAGGAGTCCCCTGTGGCCACCCCCCTCTCATACAGATAGACCGCTTTGGATACTGTTGGGGGGATGACCTCCCAGGGGAAAGCGGCAACAGCCAGGCCCGTGGGACCACAGAGGGCTCTGCTGCACAGCAGGGGTGGAAAACGGGTGGAAGAGCTATCATGATAGGGGATTCTATCGTAGGGGGTGCAGGTAGGCGTTTCTGTGGCCGCAAAAGAGACACCAGGATGGTATGTTGCCTCCCTGCTGCTAGGGTCAAGGATGTCTCGGAGTGGCTGCAGAAAATTCTGAAAGGGGAGAGTGAGCAGCCAGAGGTCGTGGCCCATATTGGTGCAAACGATATACACAGGAAGAGAGAAAAGGTCCTGCACAGTGAATACAGGGAGTTAGGCAGAAGGTTAAAAAGTAGAACCTCTAGGGATAATCTCAGGATTTGGCCTAATCATCAGCCTCAAGAAAACGAACATCATGGGACAGGACGTCAGAAATGCTCCATCCATCAATATTGGCGACCACGCTCTGGAAGTGGTTCAAGAGTTCACCAACCTAGGCTCAACTATCACCAGTAACCTGTCTCTAGATGCAGAAATGTGTGGCGTTGGCAAGTTCTCCCTGTGTCTGCGTGGGTTTCCTCCAGGTGCTCCGGTTTCCTCCCACATGCCAAAGACTTGCAGGTTGATAGGTTAATTGGCCATTATAAAATTGCCCCTAGTGGAGGTAGGTGGTAGGGAAATATAGGGACAGGTGGGGATGTGGTTGGAATATGGGATCAGTGTAGGATTGGTATCAGTGGGTGGTTGATGGTCGGCACAGACTCGGTGGGCCGAAGGGCCTGTTTCAGTGCTGTATCTCTAAAATAAAATCAACAAAGCATGGGAAAAGCTACCACTGCTATGTCCAGACTGGCCAAGAGAGTGTTGAAAAAGGCGCACTGACAAAGAACACAAAACTCCGAGTGTATCAAGCCTGTGTCCTCAGTACCTTGCTCAATGGCAGCAAGGCCTGGACAACGTATGTCAGCCAACAGCGACGTGTCAATTCATTCCATCTTCGCTGCCTCCGGAGAATACTTGGTATCAGGTGGCAGGACCGTATTTCCAACACAGAAGTCCTCGAGGCGGCCAACACACCCAGGTTATACACACTACTGAGTCAGTGGCGCTTGAGATGGCTTGGCCATGTCAGCCGCATGGAAGTTGGCAGGATCCCCAAGGACACATTGTACAGCGAGCTCGCCACTGGTATCAGACCCACCGGCCGTCCATTTCTCCACTTTAAAGACGTCTGCAAACGCGACATGAAGTCCTTTGACATAGATCACAAGTTGCGGGAGTCAGTTGCCAGCGATCGCCAGAGCTGGCGGGCAGCAATTAAGGCAGGGCTAAAGTGTGGTGAGTCGAAGAGACTTAGCAGTTGGCAGGAAAAAAGACAGAAGTGCAAAGGGAGAGCCAACTGTGTAACAGCCCCGACAAACAAATTTTTCTGCAGCATCTGTGGAAGAGCCTGTCCCTCTAGAATATGCCTTTATCGCCACTCCAGGCGCTGCTCCACACACCACTGACCACCTCCAGGCGCGTATCCATTGTTTCTCTAGACAAGGAGGCCAAAGAAGAAGAAGAATCTCAGGATTACTCCCTGTGCCACGTGCTAGTGAGGGTAGGAATAGGAGGATTAGGCAAATGAATGTGTGGCTGAAGAGCTGGTGTAGGCGGGAGAGCTTCAGCTACTTGGATGATTGGAATCTCTTCTGGTGCAGAGATGACCTGTACAAGAGGGTCAGGTTGCGTCTAAACTGGACGGGGACCGATATCCTTGCGGGGAGGTTTGTTAGTACTACTCGGGAGGGTTTAAACTAGTCTTGCAGGGGGGTAGGACTCAAAGTTGTAGTCTCTCCGATGAGGTAGTTGAGGTAAATGTAGAGGTTAATGCAAGAAAGTCCAGTAGGCAGGCCGGGCAGGGGCCGGACAGGGAGCGTGGAAGATCTGGTAGGCTAAACTGCATGTACTTTAATGTAAGAGGCCTTATAGATAAGGCAGATGAACTCAGAGCACGGGTCAGTAGATGGGATTGTGATATTGTAGCTATTACAGAAACGTGGTTGAGGGATAGGCAAGACTGGCAGCTCAATGTTACGGGGTACCGATGCTTCAGGTGGAGTTAAGAGAGGATGGGGAGTTGCACTACTGATTAGGGAGCGCATCACGGTAGTAGTTAGAGAGGATATCCCGCGGGGAACGTCCAGTGAGGCCATTTGAGTAGAGCTTCGAAATAAACAAGTGGTGATCACTTTGATGGGATTATACTATCGGCCCCCCAATAGTCAGAGGGAATTGGAGGAGCATATATGTAGGGAAATCACAGATAGGTGTAGGAATTATAAGGTTGTAATAGTAAGTGATTTTAACTTCCCTAATATTGACTGGGACTGTCTTAGTGCTAAGGGATCAGATGGGCAAGAATTTGTTAAGTGTGTCCAGGATAGTTTTCTGAAACAGTATGTGGATGGCCCTACGAGAGAAAAGGCTGCACTCGACCTCCTCTTAGGAAATGAAGATGGGCAGGTAGCTGATGTGTCAGTGGGGGAGCACTTTGGGACCAGTGGCCATAACTCTATTAGCTTCAAGATAGTTATGAAAGAGGATAGGACTGGTCCTCAGGTTGAAGTCCCAAATTGGAGGAAGGTTAATTTCGATGGCATCAGACAGGAACTCTCAAAAGTTGAATGGCAGATACGGTTTGCAGGTAAAGGGACGTCTGGCAAGTGGGAGGCTTTTAAAAGTGAGAAAGGAATAGTTATGGGCTGGCATATTCCTGTTAGATGCAAAGGCAAGGCTGGCAAGTTTAGGGAACCTTGGTTGACAAGGGATGTTGAGGTTCTGGTCAGGACAAAGGAGGAGGCATATGTCAGGTACAGACAGCGGGGATCACACGAGTCCCTCGAGGAGTACAGGGGATGTAGGAGTACTCTTAAGAAGGAAATTAGGAGGGTGAAAAGGGGCCATGAGATTTCGCTGGCAGATAAGCTAAAGGAGAATCCTAAAATATTCTATAAGTATATTGAGAGGAAAAGGGACGCTAGGGAGAGAGTAGGTCCCCTTAAGGAACAGTGTGGTAATCTATAAGTGGAGCCACGGGAAATGGGCGAGGTCTTAAATGAATACTTCGCATTTATATTTACCATGGATTTGACATGGAAGCTAGTGATTTGAAGGGAGGGAACAGCGATATCCTGGAGCATATCAACATTACAAAGGAGGCGGTGTTGGAGGTTTTGGAGCGCATTAAGGTGGAAAAATCCCCCAAGGCCTGACCAGGTGGGTCCTGGGATGCTATGGGTAGAAAGGGAGGAGATTTCTGGAGCCCGAGCAGAGGTTTTTGCATTATCGTTAGCCACGGGTGAGATACCGGAAGACTGGAGGATAGCTAATGCTGTGCCTTTATTTAAGAAGGGCAGCAGTGATAAGCCAGGGAACTACAGGCCGGTGAGCCTTACATCAGTGATGGGAAAGTTATTGGAAGGGACTCTGACAGACAGGATTTATTTGCATCTGGAAAGGCAACGTCTGATTCGGGATCGTCAGCATGGCTTTGTGCATGGGAATCATGTCTCACGAATTTGACTGAGTTTTTTGAGGAGGTGACCATGAGGATTGACGAGGGCAGGGCGATGGACGTTGTTTACATGGAACTTAGCAAGGCCTTTGACAAGGTCCCACATGGTCGGCTGGTCCAGAAGGTTCGAACACATGGGATCCAGGGTGTGCTAGCCAATTGGATACAACATTGGCTTGGTAATAGGAGGCAGAGGGTGGAACTGGAGGGTTGTTTTTTAGATTGGAGGCCGGTGACCAGTGGTGTGCCGCAGGGATCGGTTCTGGGCCCTCGTTTGTTTGTCATATATATTAATGACTTGAATGTGAATGTAAGGGGCATGATTGGTAAGTTTGCAGATGAAACAAAAATTGATGGAATAGTAGAAAGTGAAGAAGGTTGTCTAAGGTTACAACAGGATATAGATAAACTTGGAAAGTGGGCAATGGATTGACAAATGGAATTTAACACAGATAAGTGTGAAGTGATGCATTTTGGGAAGTTAAACAAGGGCAGGACATATACAGTGAATGACAGGGCCTGGGGAGTGTTGTTGAGCAGCGAGACGTTGGGGTGCAAGTACATAGTACCATGAAAGTGGCAACACAGCTCGGCAGAGTGGTGAAGAAGGTGTATGGCATGCTTGTCTTCATCAGCTGCGCATGGTGTACAAGAGTTGGGATGTCATGTTGCAGTTGTACATAACATTGGTTCGGCCGCATTTGGAGTACTGTGTGCAGTTCTGGTCGCCGCACTATAGGAAAGATGTGATTAAGCTAGAGAGGGTGCAGAAAAGATTCATAAGGATGTTGCCTGGTTTGGAGGGCTTGAGTTATGAAGAGAGATTGGATAGGCTGGGTCTGTTTTCCCAGGAGCGAAGACGGCTGAGAGGGGACATTATAGAGGTATATAAAATTATGAGAGGCATAGATGGGCAGATAGCCAGAGTCTGTTTCCCATGGTAGGGCTGACTAAAACTGGAGGGCATAAATTAAAGGTGAGATAGAGGAGGTGTAAAGGGGATCAAAGGGGTAAATTTTTCACAGAAATAATAGTGGGTATCTGGAATGAGCTGCCAGAGGAGGAGGTGGAGGCAGGAACAGCAGCAACATTTAAGAGGCATCTGGACAGGTATTTGAATGAGCAAGGCATAGACGGATATGGGAATTAATGCAGGCACGTGGAATTAGTATAGATAGGCATTATGGTCGGCATGGACGCAGTGGGCCGAATGGCCTGTTTCTATGCTGCACGAATCTATGACTCTAAGATGGAGAGTGACGTAGTTGATTCTGAGACTAATGTCGTGAATCTTAATAAAGGAAACTATGAAGGTATGAGGCACGAGTTGGCTATGATGGATTGGGAAACGTTACTTAAAGGGATGACGGTGGATTGGCAATGGCAAATATTCAAACAGTGCATTGATGAACTGCAACAATTGTTTACTCCTGTCTGGCGCAAAAGTAAAATGGGAAAGGTAGCCAAACCATGGCTTACAAGGAAAATTAGAGATAGTATTAGATTCACGGAAGAGGCATATACATTCGCCAGAAAGGAATAACAGACCTGAGGATTGGGAGCAGTTTCGAATTCAGCAAAGGAGGACCAAGGGATTGATTAAGAAGGGGAAAATAAAGTACGGGAGTAAGCTTGCGGGGAACATACAACCTGACTGTAAAGGTTTCTGTAGGTATGTAAAGAGGAAAGGATTGGTTAAGAAAAATGTCGGTCCTTACAGTTAGAAACATGGGAATTTATTATGGGAAACAAAGAAATGGCTAACCAACTAAATGCATACTATGATTCTGTCTTCACAAAGGATGGCACAAATATCTTACCAGAAATGTTGGGGAACACAGGGTTTAGTGAGAGGAAGGAATCGAAGGAAATCAGTATTAGTAGAGAAATTGTGTTGGGGAAGTTGATGTTATCGAAGGCCGATAAATCCTCAGGGCCTGAAAATCTACATCCCACATTACTTAAGGAAGTGACCTAGAAATAGTGGATGCTTTGGTGGTCATCTTTCAAGATTCTTTCGACTTTGGAACAGTTCCAGCTGATTGGAGGGCAGCTCCTGTAACCCCACCATTTAAAAAGGGAGGTAGAAATAAAGCAGGGCATTATAGACAAGTCAGCCTGACGTCGGTAGTGGGGAAAATTCTAGAGTCCATTATCAAAGTTTTTATGACAGAGCATTTGGAGAACAGTGTTAGAATCGGAGAGCATCAGCATGGATTTACGAAAGGGAAATCATGCTTGATAAATCTATCAGAATATTCGAGTATGTAACTAATAGAGTGGATGAGGGGGAGTCAGAGAATGTGGTTTATTTGGACTTTCAGAAGGCTTTCGACAAAGTCCCACATAAGAGATTAGTGTGTAAAATTAAAGCGCATGGGATTAGTGGTAGTGTATTACGATAGATAGAAAATTGTTTGGCAGATGGAAAAAAAGAGTAGGGATAAACGGATCTTTTTCCAAAAGGTAGGCAGTGATTAGTGGCGTACCACAGGGACCGGCGCTAGGACCCCAGCTATTCACACTATATTAATGATTTAGATGCGGGAACGAAATGTAATATCTCCAAATTTTCAGAAGACACAAAACTGGGTGGGAGTGTGAGTTGTGAAGAGGATGCAAAGTGGCTTCAGGGTGATTTGGACAGGTTGAGTGAGTGGGCTATTGCATGGCAGATGCAGTATAATGTGAATAAATGTGAGGTTATCCACTTTCTTAGCAAAAACAGGAAGGCAGATTATTATGTGAACTGCTATAAACTGAGAGAGGGGAATATGCAACGAGACCTGGGTGTTCTCGTACACCAGTCACTGAAGGTAAGCATGCAGGTGCAACAGGCGGTAGAAAAAGGCGAATGTTATGTTGGCCTTCATAGAGACAGGATTCGAGTACAGGAGCAGGGATGTCTTGCTGCAATTATACAGGGCCTTGGTGAGGCCGCACTTGGAATATTTTGTGCAGTTTGGGTCTCCTTCTCCGAGAAAGGGTGTTCCTGCTATAGAGAGAGTGCAATGAAGGTTTATCAGACTGATTCCTGGGATGGCGGGACTGATGTATGAGGAGAGTTAGGATTATATTCGCTGGAGTTCGGAAGAGTGAAGAGGGATCTCATAGAAACCTATAAAATTCTAACAGTACTTGACAGGGTAGTTGCAGGAAGGACGCTCCCGATGGTGAGGGAGTCCAGAACCAGGGGCCATATACGAAGGATATGGGGTAAACTTTTCAGGACTGAAATGAGGAGAAATTTCAACACCCAGAGAGTGGTGAGCCAGTGAAATTACGTCATCACTCCCATGTACAAGAGGGATTGGAATATGCTGGCCAGTGCCTCTGCTACTTCCACCATTCCATCCCTCAGCAACACTCATGCATCCCATCCAGACTGGGTAAATGATCTACTTTATTGTGATACAAAAAGTGCTGTATTGAAAAGGGTTAACTGAATCTGTTTGTTCAGTGACTGCAAATAATGTCAGTCTCCATGGACCCTAATTGTGTCACTGGAGGTTTGCCATCTTCTATTAATAAGGGGCTCCCATGTGTTGTCCCATAGTTTCAGCCGGAACATCAACCCCGGCACAACAGAGATCAGCGGCTCCAGAGAGAGAGAAAGGATAGATCAGAATCTGAGAACAAATGACTGGAATGTAACAACACTTGGTCAGAATCTGAGAACAACAGATTGGAATGTTACAACAATGGATCAGAATCTGAGAACAAATGACTTGAATGTAACAACACGTGGTCAGAATCTGAGAACAACAGATTGGAATGTTACAACAATGGGTCAGAATCTGAGAACAAATGACTTGAATGTAACAACACGTGGTCAGAATCTGAGAACAACAGATTGGAATGTTACAACAATGGACAGGAGTTTATCCTCGGATCTTTACTACCTTTCTACATATTATGATTGGTACTCATTAAACACTCGTATGCGTCTCGCACTGAATATTATTCAATACATTTACTATCCCATCCTGGCTATTATTGGTGTCCCTGGTAAGTCTCTCTATCTAGCTATTAATTCTATAAACCACGTTTAACAGCATTACTGCTCCTGTAATTTACTCTGCACATTTTGCTGCCGTTGTATTCCTGGTGAATATGTCCAGCTATTAGCTCTATAAACCATTGCCAACTTTATTGGATTTCTTGACATTTGCTCTCTCATGTTTACTGCTGTTGCTGTCTCTATTTCCCGGCAGGGCATCTGTAAACCCCGTTTCACTGAAATACTGTTCTGTTATGTAAATTTTAGGAAGACTGAAGCCAGTGTCATTGGTCTCCATCACAAACTCCATCCCCTATCTGTGAAACAAATACACCACCCTGCCCAATATCTGAGGCTGAACCAGACTGTTTGCAATCGGTGTGTTCTATTTAAACCTGAGCTGAGTCCATCTCCATATTCTCTCCATTGCCAACCCTGTCTACGACAACCTCTGTAATATCCCCCATCTCCACCTGTCTCAGCCAATCTGCTGCATCAACCCTCACCTGTACCTTTGTTAAATCCACACTTAACTATTCCAATTCTATCCTGGTCACCCTCCCAGTTATAAACCTCCATAAACCACAGACCATGCAGAACTCTGCTGCCTGTATTCTAACTCACACCAAATCCCGATCACCCATCACCCCTGTGCTCACTGACCTACATTGGCTCCATGTCTGGCAGCACCTTAATTTTAATATAGTCATTCTTGTGTTTGAATCCCTCCATGGCCTCACCCCTCCAATTAGTCCCATTGTCCTGCGCATTCTCATATTCCTGAAAATGTTTTGAATTCAATCTTTTCTCATTAGTCCTTCTGAAGTGAATCCTTTCACACTGTATCTGTCCCGAGCCACTATTTTAGACTCTACAGCACTACTGGTGCTGACGGTACAGAAGCTGGGATCCATAGAGAGATGTGAACTGCACAACAGGGCACTTCTACTGCGGCCTGCACAATGCCCCAAGCTGGGCAGGGCTCTCGCTCAATCGTCCCATGTATGTGTTGCTGCTCTGAGGATGGTTTTGAATGTGTTGTCAATGTACCATACCGTCAGCTTTGATGTACGTCTTTGAAACTTGGTCTGTACATGTCCACTGACCGCCTGTGTTAGTCACTCTCAGTTGAACATATATTCAGCAGCATGAGGAAGCCCATCTAGTATTATTTAAAAGGACCAGGCATCCAACTTACAGGTGAGGGGCGTTTGACTTACTTCTATTATTTTAAAGTTAGTGGAGGTGCTGTGGATGGTTTGTTGGAGGTTGTGTTGTGAGCTGCTGCAGACATTCAGGGAGGACAGAGGATTTGGTGAACCAACTCTGGACGAGGTATGGCCGATCAGGGGAAAACAGCAGCAGCCAGAGCAGTGGCACCACGGCTGGCACTGTTGCTCAGCAGGGAGGGACAAAGCGCAGAAGAGTAATAGTTATAGGCGACTCGATAGTCATGGGCACAGATAGGCGCTTCTGTGGACGTGAAAGAGACTACAGGATGGTATGTTGCCTCCCTGGTGCCAGGGTCAAGGATGTCTCTGAACGGACAGGGGGCATTCTGAAGGGGGGAAGGTGAACAGCCAGAGGTTGTAATACACATCGGTACCAATGACATAGGCAGGAAGAGTGATGAGGTCCTGCAGGGTGAGTTTAGGGAGTTAGGTAGAAAGATAAGAAACAGGACTTCGAGGATTGTGATCTCTGGATTACTCCCTGTGCCACGTGCCAGTGAGGCTAGAAATAGGAAGATAGTGCAGCTATACACGTGGCTGAGCAGCTGGTGTAGAAGGGAGGGTTTCAGATATCTGGACAATTGGGCTCTCTTCAGGGACAGATGGGACCTGTACAAGAAGGACGGGTTGCATGTAAACTGAAGGGGCACAAATATCCTTGCTGCAAGATTTGCTAGCATCACTCGGGAGGGTTTAAACTAGTGTGGTAGGCGGGTGGGAACCAGAGCAGTAGGACAGCTAGTGAAATAAATGAGGAGGACATAGTAAAGAAGGCCAGCAGGACGAAGAGGAAGAGCAGGCAGGGAGATGTTGCGGAGCACAGCGGGACTGGTGGTCTGAAGTGCATTTGTTTCAATGCGAGAAGTATAACAGGTAAGGCAGATGAACTTAGAGCTTGGATTAGTACTTGGAAATATGATGTTGTTGCTATTGCAGAGACTTGGTTGAGGGAAGGGCAGGATTGGCAGCTAAATGTTCCAGGCTTTGGAAGCTTCAGGCGGGATAGAGGGGGATGTAAAAGGGGTGGGGGAGTTGCATTACTGGTTAAGGAGAATATCACAGCTGTACTGCGGGAGGACACCTCAGAGGGGTCATGCAGTGAGGCAATATGGGTGGAGCTCAGGAATAGGAAGCGTGCAGTCACGATGTTGGGGGTTTACTACAGGCCTCCCAACAGCCAGCGGGAGGGAGAGGAGCAGATATGTAGACAGATTTTGGAAAGATGTAAAGGTAACAGGGTTGTAGTGGTGGGTGATTTTAACTTCCCCAATATTGACTGGGACTCACTTAGTGCTAGGGGCTTGGATGGGGCAGAATTTGTGAGGAGCATCCAGGAGGGCTTCTTGAAACAGTATGTAAATAGTCCAACTGGGGATGGGGCCATTCTGGACCTGTTGTTGGGGAATGAGCACGGCCAGGTGGTCGAAGTTTCAGTGGGGGAGCATTCCCGGAACAGTGACCATAATTCCATAACTTTTAAGGTACTTGTGGATAAGGATAAGAGTAGTCCTCGGGTGAAGGTGCTAAATTGGGGGAAGGCTAATTATAACAAAATTAGGCAGGATCTGAAGAATTTAGATTGGGGGTGGTTGTTTGATGGTAAATCAACATCTGACATGTGGGTGTCCTTCAAACGTCAGCTGATTAGAATCCAGGACCAGCATGTTCCTGTGAGGAAGAAAGACAAGTTGGGCAGGTTTCGGGAAGCTTGGATAACACAGGATATTGTGAGCCTCGTCAAAAAGAAAAAGGAAGCATTTGTAAGGGCTGGATGGCTAGGAACAGACTTGAGGAATATAAAGACAGTAGGAAGGAACTTAAGCAAGGAGTCAGGAAGGCTAAAAGGGGTGATGAGAAGTCATTGGCAAACAGGTCTAAGGAAAATCCCAAGGCTTTTTATACATTTATAAAGAGCAAGAGGGTAACCAGGGAAAGGGTTGGCCCATTCAAGGACAGAGATGGGAATCTATGCGTGGAGCCAGAGGAAATGAGCGACGTGCGAAATGAGTACTTTGCATCAGTATTACCAAAGAGAAGGACTTGGTGGATGATGAGCCGAGGGAAGGGAGTGCAGATAGTCTCAGTCATCTCATTATCAAAAAGGAGGATGTGTTGGGTGTCTTGCAAAGCAATAAGATAGATAAGTCTCCAGGGCCTGACGGGATCTAACCTAGAATACTGAGGGAGGCAAGGGAAGAAATTGCTGGGGCCTTGACAGAAATCTTTGCATCCTCATTGGCTACAGGTGAGGTCCCAGAGGACTGGAGAAAAGGCAATGTTGTTCCTTTTTTTAAGAAGGGTGGCAAGGATAATCCAGGAAATTATAGGCCTGTGAGCCTTACGTCAGTGGTAGGGAAATTATTAGAGAGGATTCTTCGGGACAGGATTTACTTCCATTTGGAAACAAACGAACTTATTAGCGAGAGACAGCATGGTTTTGTGAAGGGGAGGTCGTGTCTTACTAATTTGATTCCGTTTTTTGAGGAAGTGACGAAAATGATTGATGAAGGAAGGGCATTGGATGTTATCTATATGGACTTTAGTAAAGCCTCTGACAAGGTCCCGCATGGCAGACAAAAGGTGAAGTCACACGGGATCAGAGGTGAGCTGGCAAGATGGATACAGAAGTGGCTTGGTCACAGAAGACAGAGGGTATCAGTGGATGGGTGTTTTTCTGAATGGAGGGATGTGACTAGTGGTGTTCCGCAGGGATCAGTGCTGGGACGTTTGCTGTTTGTAGTATATGTAAATGATTCGGAGGAAAATGTAGCTGGTCTGATAAGTAAGTTTGCGGATGATGCAAAGGTTGGCGGAGTTGCAGATAATAATGGGGATTGTCAGAAGATACAGCAGGATATAGATCGGTTGGATACTTGGGCGGAGGAATGGCAGATGGAGTTTAATCCGGACAAATGTGAGGTAATGCATTTTGGAAGGTCTAATGCAGGTGGGATAGTATACAGTAAATGGCAGAACCCTTAGGAGTATTGACAGGCAGAGAGATCTGGGCATACAGGTCCACGGGTCACTGAAAGTGGCAACGCAGGTGGAAAAGGTATTCAAGAAGGCATACAGCATGCCTGCCTTCATCGGACGAGGCACAGAGTATAAAAATTGGCATGTCATGTTGCAGCTGTACAGAACCTTAGTTAGGCCACACTTGGAATATTGCGTGCAATTCTGGCCGCCACACTACCAGAAGGATGTGGAGGCTTTGGAGAGGGTACAGAGCAGGTTTACCAGGATGTTGCCTGGTCTGGAGGGCATTAGTTATGAGGAGAGGTTGGAAAAACTCGGATTGTTTTCACTGGAACGACGGAGGTGGAGGGGCGACATGATAGAGGTTTACAAAGTTATGAGCGGCATCGACAGAGTGGATAGTCAGAAGCTTTTTCCCAGGGTGGAAGAGTCAGTTACTAGGCGACATAGGTTTAAGGTGCGAGGGGCAAAGTTTAGAGTGAATCTGCGAGGCAGGTATTTTACACTGACGGTGGTGAGTGCCTGGAACTTGCTGCCGGGGGAGGTGTTAGAAGCAAATACGATAGCGACGTTTGAGAGACATCTTGACAAATGCATAAATAGGAAGGGAATAGAGGGATATGGGCCCCGGAAGTGCAGAAGGTGTTAGTTTAGGCAGGCATCAAGATCGGCGCAGGCTTGGAGGGCCGAATGGTCTGTTCCTGTGCTGTACTGTTCTTTGGTATTTGTTCTTGACTGTCGTTACAGTGTCCCTGGGTCTGTAACACGACCAACAAATGGAGCAGAGGCTGCAGAGAGGGGAAGCTCAGTCAAGTGAGAGGAGGAAGGGGCTCTGCCCTACCCTCCCTGGGTTTTCCAAGAGCAATTTTCCTTTGCACACCTAACCCAGGAGCAATGTGTGAGGTAACTCTGATTCAATTAGGAGGTGGTCACAGAGCTGTGTCACCTCCTGCAACACGACCTGGAGCCTCACTGCGTGCAGTTCTGGTCGCCACATTACCAAAAGGATGTAGATGCTTTGGAGAGGGTGCAGAGGAGGTTGACCAGGATGTTGCCTGGTATGGAGGGCGCTAGCTATGAAGAGAGGTTGAGCAGATTAGGATTATTTTCATTAGAAAGACGGAGCTTGAGGGGGGACCTGATTGAGGTGTACAAAATCATGAGAGGTATAGACAGGGTGGATATCAAGAAGCTTTTTCGCAGAGTGGGGGATTGAATTACTAGGGGTCACGAGTTCAAAGTGAGAGGGGAAAAGTTTAGGGGGGATATGCGTGGAAAGTTCTTTACGCAGAGGGTCGTGGGTGCCTGGAACACGTTGCCAGCGGAGGTGGTAGACGCGGGCACGATAGCGTCTTTTAAGATGTATCTAGACAGATACATGAATGGGCAGAAAGCAAAGAGATACAGACCCTTAGAAAATAGGCGAATGTTTCGATAGAGGATCTGGCTCAGCGCAGGCTTGGAGGGCCGAAGGGCCTGTTCCTGTGCTGTAATGTTTTTTGTTCTTTTGTTCTTTCTCACACCAGGGTGAGGACGGAGCTGTCAGTGGCTGTTAAAGTCACAGTTTCATTGAACTTCCATGTATCTGAATATTTCCAGGCAGCAGCAGGAGACATATCAAACATAGAGTCATAGAGAGTGATAGACACATTTAAGGCACAGAAGATTGCCATTCGGCCCCTCGGTGCCCGCTCCCTGTGGAACAATCCAGTCAGTCCCACTCTCCCAGTCAGTCCCCGTATCCCTGCAAGATCATCTCCTTCGGGTGTCCATCCAGTATCCTTTTGAATTCATTGTCTCGAATGATGAAGTCCAAGATCTGATATGCTTCGCTAAACACTCTCCTAATATGTCCTGCCAATTTCAAATATCAATGCATATGCAGCCCCAGGTCGCTCTGTCCCTGCACAATCTTTCGAACTGTGTCATTAAGTCTATATTACCTTCCTATTCCTTCTGACAAAATACATCATCTCACACTCCGTTGTATGAAATTCCACCTGCCACTTCTCTGTCCATTCTGCTAGCCTATCTATATCCTGCTACAGGTGGTTTGCAACATCATCACTGTTTACCACACCTCCAAGATTGGTATCATCGGAAAATTTTGAAATTCTACTCTGTATTCCAAGATCCATGTAACTTATATATAGCAAAAAAACAAACAGTGGTCCTAAGCACTGACCCTTGGGGAACATCACTGTCTACCATCCTCCAGTCTGAAAAACAACCATTTAACACATTTCTCTTTTTTCTGTCCTATGGACAATTTTTGATCCAATTAGATGCTATTCCATGAGGTTCAATTTTGTTAGCCAAGCTTCTGTGTGTTTCTTCGTCAAATAATTTCATAACATCCACGTAGACAACATCCACCACATTCCCTTCATCAACCTTCTCTGATTCTCTAAATAAATTCAATTAGTTCATCAAGCATGATCTGCCTTTCAGAAATCCGTGCTGACAATCCTTAATTAACTCAACCTCTCCAAGTGTGTGTTGTCCTTTTCCCCTGATTATTGTTTCTAAAACTTTCCTCACAACTGATGTTAAACTAACTGGCCAGTAGTTACTAGGCCTGTGTGTTGTCCATTGATAATTCTGGGAGGTGAGGGTGACCATCTATGTCATCAATATCTCCCTCAGCAGGGAGAAGCAGGATGAAAGATCCCGTGGCTTTGTCAGGATAGCGGGATTCCTGATGGTGTAGGTGGCTCTGCGGGGACCCCATGTCAACCCATGGGTTGAGGTACAGGGACTGAAATAACTCTCACTCCATCAATGTGCAGCTGGTGTGTGAGCATGGCCAGTACGTCATGTTGGTGAATGTCCACTATCCGGGCAGCAGCCACCATACCTTCATTCTGAATCAGTCAGCCGGTCCCAACACATCGGGGCTCCATGAAAAACCAGAATGTAGCTCCTTGGAGACAAATGAACCCCCTCTAGACACAGCCCATGCTTCTACACCCTCAATCCACCTCCCACCATCAACAGTTAGTTACGCAATTAGCATGTGTATAATGTGAGCAATGGAGTCGCCAGGAACATGGTGGAACAGAACATCGGTGTGATGAAGCAATGCTTCCGATGTCTGAACCGCTCGGGGAGAGCCCTCCAGTACACACTGGAGCAGGTGTCTGAGTTCATGGTGTTCTGCTGCACCCTTCATATTATCACCATCATGAGGACACAGGCATTGGCACCAGGAATCCAGAGGCCACCTCAGGAGGAGGTGGGAGGGAAGATATTTCCTGGATGCCTTCGACCCGGACAGGCTGTCGGAGAGTCCCTGCTAAGATTCCAGTTCCCATAGGACAACTTCCCTTTCCAGCCATGAATTCCCCATTCTCCACCATTACACCCATCTGAGACGCCCCATCACAGTGTCCCCTTGGTCAGCATCCTGTAATAAAAACATCAGAGAATTATTACAGCACAGAAGGACCAATTCAGCCTTTCGTATCTGCACTGGCTCTCCGAATGAGCAATTCACCGAATGCCATTCCCTGCATTCTTCCTGTAATCCTGCACATTCTTCCTTCTCACATAACAGTCTATTCAGCTTCAATTGAACCTGCCTCCACCATACTCTCAGGCAGTGCATTCCAGACTCTAACCACTCACTGTGTGAAAAAATATTTTCCTCAGGTCGTCTTTGCTTCTTTTACCCATGACTTTAAATCTGTGCCCTCTCGTTCTCGATCCTTTCACGAATGGGAACTGTTTCTCTCTATCTACTCTGTCCAGACACTTCATGATTTTTGAAACCTCTAATAAATCACCTCTCGGCCTTCTCCGAGGAAAACTATTCCTAACTTCTCCAATCTATCTTCATAACTAAAATTCCTCAACCTGGGAATGATTCTGGTCAATCTTTTCTGCACTCTCTCCAATGCCCTCACGTCTTTCCTCAAGTGTGGCACCCAGAACTGGACGCAATACCACAGCTGAAGCTGAAATAGTGCCTTATATATGTTCAATATAACTTATTTGCTCTTGTACTCTCTGCCCCTATTAATAAAGCCCAGGATACTGCATGCTTTATTAAACACTTTCTCAACCTGTCCTGCCGCCTTCAATGACTTCTGCACATATACACATAGGCTATTCTGCTCCTGAACACCTTATAGAATTGTATCCTTTATTGTATATTGTCACCCCATGTTCTTCCTACCAACATGAATCACTTCACATTTCTCTGTATTGAACGACATCTGCCACCTGTCTGCCCATTCCAGCAACTTGTGTGTGTCCTTTTGAAGTTCTACACTATCCTCCTCACAGTTCACAATGCTTCCAACGTTCGTATCAGCTGCAAACTTTGAAATTGTGCCCTGTACACCCAGGTTTAGGTCCTTAATATATATCAGGAAAAGCAAGGATCCCAACACTGATCTCTGGGGAACTCCACCACAAACCTTCCTCCAGCCTGTAAAACATCCATTAACCACTACTCTTTGTTTCCTGTCACTCAGCTCATTTCGTATCCATGTTGCTAATGTCCCTTTTATGCTATGAGCTACAAGTCTGTTGTGTGGCATTGTATCAAAAGGTTTTTGCATGCAGGGAATAGTTAAATGTCTGGAATGCACAGCTTGAGAATGGTGGAGGCAGGTTCATTTGAAACTGAATAGACTGTTATATGAAAATCAATGTACACCACATCAACAGAATTGCCTTCATCAACTCTCTCTGATACCACCTCAAACATCTCCAGAAAATTAGTTAAACATGATGTTCTCTCAAGAAATCCATGCTGGCTTGTTTAATTAACTCGCATTTGTCTATGTGACTATCAGCTTTGTCCAAGATTATTTCTTTCTAGAAGTTTTCCCACCACCGAAGTTTAACTGACAGGCCTATAGTTGCTGGCCTTACCTTTACACACTTTTTTGAACAAGGGTGGAACGTTTATAATTCTCCAGTCCTCTGGCATCACCCCGAGTCTAAGGAAGACTGGAAAATTATGTCCAGTGCCTCTGCGATTTCCACCCTCACTTCCCTCAGTATCTTTGGATACATATCGTCTGGTCCTGGTGCTTTATTCAATTTAATTCCAGACAGCCTATCTAATACTTCCTCTTTATCAATTTTAAACCCCACTAGTGTCTGACTTATCTCCTCTTTCAACATTGCCTGGGTTGCATCTTAGAATCATAGACAGTTTATGGCACACAGAAAGACCACTTGGCCCATCGTGTCTATGCTGTCCAAAAAACGATCCATCCATTCTAATCCTACCTTCCAGCATTTGATAGATTACAGCACTTGAGGTGCATATCCAGACACCTTTTGAATGAGTTGTTGGTTTCTGCCTCAACTACCCTTTTGGACAGTGAGTTCCAGACTCTGACCACCCGCTGGGTGAAAAATAAAATCCGCAGCTCCCTTTTAGTCTTTCTACCAATCACTTTAAGTCCATGCCCCCTCGCCACTGACCTCTTTGCTCAGGTGAATGGACCCTTCAGCTCCACTCTACTCTCAGTTTTGTACATTTCAATCAGATTTACCCTCAGCCTTCTCTATTTCAAGGAGAACAATCCCAGCCTGTCCAATCTTTCCTCATATCTGCATTTTTCCAGTCCTCGCCACATCCTCATAAATCTCCTCTGCACCCTCTCTGGTGCAATTACATCCTTTCTGTAATGAGGTGAGCAGAACTGCACACAGTACTCAAGTTGTGTCCTAACCAATGAATTATAGAATTCTAGCATAACCTCCCTGGCCGTATATTCTATACCTCGGCTAATAAAGGAAAGGATTCCATATCTTCTTCCTTGGTAAAGACAGGTGGAAATTATTCATTTATTACCTCAGCTATATCCTCTGCCTCCATGTGCAAATTCCCTTTATGGTCCGGAGTCGGCCCCATTGTTCCTTTTACTACCCTTTTACTGTTTAGATGCCGATAGAAAACTTTGGGATTTCCTTTCATGCTCACCTCTTTTCATGCTCTCTCTTTGCTTCTCTTATTTGCTTTTTCACTTCCCCTCTGGACCTTCTGTATTCAGCCTGTTTCTCAATGGTATTTTCTACCTGATGTCTGTTATATCAGACATAAACTTGTTAACCTTTCATGCGGCCTTCAAAGATCTGTCTGAATACACACCAAGTCTATCTGTTCCTGTCTCCTCACTTAAACAATACCCATTTGTTTCTGTTGCCTTCCCTTACACTTCCTACCCAAATGTCTCACTTCACACTTCACTGTGTTAATTTATATTTGCCATTCGCCTGCTCATTTCACTGGTCAGTCTCTGTCCTCCTGAAGTCTGTTACTATCCTTCTCACTGTTTATTAACATTTCTGATTTTCCTGCCATCTGAAAACTTTGACATTATCCCCTCTGTACACAAGCCCATTGTAATAACATACAGCAACTGTGATCCCAACTGTGACACTGGGGAACCCCACTGTGTACTTCCCTCCAGACTGAACAGTAACCATTCTCCACTATTCTCTACTTTCTGTCACTGAGCTAATTTCCTGCATGCTGACATTGAAAATAAAAAACAGACTTCCATTTATGAAACGCCTTTCATGACCACTGCATGTCCCAAAGTGATTTACAACCAATGAATACTTCTTAAAGCGAAGTCACTCTTGTAATGTGGGAAACAGGCAGACAATTTCTGCACAGCAAGATCCCACAAGCAGTCATGTGAGAATGATCAGATCTGTTTTTCTGATGTTGATTGAAGGAAAAAATATTGACCAGGACACCGGGAATAATTCGCCTGCTCTGCTTCTGCATAGTGCGATGGGATCTTTAACATCCACCTGAGAGGGCAGACTGCAACTTGGTTTAAAGTTTCATTCGATAGACTGCACCTCTGACAGTGCAGCACACCCTCAGTACTGCACTGCAATGTCAGCATTGATTCTTGTGATCAAGTCCTGCAGTGACACTTGATCCTGGAAGCTTGCCACTGAAAGGGGAGAGAGCTACAAACTGAGCCACAGCTGACATTGGTCCTTTAATCCCATGTGTTTCTAATTCGGTAACACGGCTTTTATGTGGTACTTTTTCAAACGCCTTGTGAAAGGATTGGAATATTGAGAAAGTCCGGGTGGGAACCATCATAGAATCATAGAATAGCACAAACTGAATGAGGCCATTCGGTCCATCAAGTCTGTGCTGGCCCTTTCAAAGAGCAATCCAATTAGTCCCACTCCCTGGCTCTTTCACTATATCCTTGCATTTTTTCTCCTTCAGATATTTTTCCAATTCCCTTTTGGGATCTACTATTGAATCTGTATCCATCAGCCTATCAGACAGTGCATCCCAAATCCAAACCACTCAGAAACAAAAATCCTCATGTCTGCTTCTTTTACCAATCGCCTTAAATCTGTGTCTCTTGGACATTGGAAATAGTTTCTCTTTATTTAATTTATCTAAATCCTCCCTAATGTTAAACACCTCAATCAAATCTCCTCTGAAAGTTCTCTGCTCCAAGCAGAACAACCTCAGCTACATAACTGTAATTCCTCATGCCTGGACAAATACTAGGAAAACAGTTCTGTACCCTCTCCGAAGGCTGCATGTCCTCCCTAAAGTGTGGTTCCCAGTATTCGACACAAGACTCCAGGTGTAGCTGAAATAGTATTTTATATATGTTTCACATAATGTCCTTGCTTTTGTTCTTTTTGCCTCTATTTATAAACCCTAGGATCCCATACATTTATGAACTGTCAGGTTAACCTTTCCTGCCACCTTCAAAGATTTGTGTACAAATCCCAGGTGTCTCTGTTATTTCACCATCTTTATAGTTGTCCCATTTAACTTGTATTGTCTCTCTTCAATCATCCTTTCAAAATGTATTACCTCACACATCTGCAATGCCAATTAAATATTGAGAAGATTGAAGCCATTGTTTTCTGTCTCTGCTCCAAACATTTCCTAGTTACACACTCCATCCGTCTCCTTTGTAAATGTTTGAGACGAAGCCAAACTGCTCACAGACTTAGTTACATAGTTAACCCTGAGATGCCTTGAGATGAGCTTCCTACCAAATATTCACACCATCACTAAAACGGCCTATCTCCAACCCCGGTGGAGTTGCATTGCTGGTTAAAGAGTAAATGAACGCAATAGTGAGGCAGGATATTAGATCTGACGATGTCGAATATGTATGGGGAGAGCTGAGAAACACTCAGGGGCAGAAAACGTTAGTGGGGGTTGTATATAGACCCCCAGACTGTAGTGCTGAATTAGGGAATGGCATTGGACAGGAAATTAGAGACGCATGCGATAAAGGAACATCTGTAATTATGGGTTTCTTGAATCTGCATATAGATTGGGCAAATCAAATTGGTCACAATACATTGTGGAGGAATTCCAGGAGAATATACGGGATGGTTTCCAGGACCAATTCTTTGAGGAACCATCTGGAGAACAGGCCATCCTAGACTGGTTATTGTATAATGAGAGAGGAATAATTGACAATCTAGTTGTGCGAGATCCCTCTGGGATGAGCGAGCATAATATGATAGAATTCTTCATCATGATGGAGAGTGTCCTAGTTGATTCTGAGACTGGGGTCGTGAATCTTAATAAAGTAAGCTACGAAGGTATGAGGCATGAGTCGTTGATGATACATTGGGAAACTTTACTTGAAGAGTTGACGGTGGAAAGGCAATGGCAAACATTCAAAGAGCGCATGGATGAACTGCAACAATTGTTTATCCCTGTCTGGCGCAAAAGTAAAATAGAAAAGGTAGCCAAATCATGGCATGCAAGGAAAGGTAGAGGTAGGGTTAGATCCAAGGAAGAGGCATATAAATTTGCCAGGAAAAAAACAACAGACCTGAGGATTGGGAGCAGTTTAAAATTCAGCAAAGGAGCACCAGGGGATTTATTGAGAAGGGGAAAATGGAGCACGAGAGTAAGCTTGCAGGGAGCATAAAAACTGACTGTAAACGAATCTATACGTATGTGAAGTGGAAAAGATTGGCGAAGGCAAAGGCAGGTCCGTTACAGTCAGAAACAGGGGGATTTATTCTGGGAAACAAAGAAATGGCTGACCAACTGAATGCATACTTTAGTTCTGTCTTCACAAAGGAGGACGCCAATATCATACCAGAAATGTTGGTGAATACAGGGTTTAGTGAGAGAGTGGAACTGAAAGAAATCAGTATTAGTAGAGAAATGGTGTTGGGGAAGTTGATGGTATTGAAGGCCGATAAATCTCCAGGGCCTAGTAATCTACATCCCAGAGTACTTAGGAAGTGGCCCGAGAAATAGTGGATGCATTGGTGGTCATCTTCCAATATTCTATGGACTCTGGAACAGTTCCTACAGATTGGAATGTTACCCCACTGTTAAAAAAGGAAGGTAGAGAGAAAGCAGGAAATTGTAGACCAGTCAGCCTGATATCGGTCGTGGGGAAAATCCTGGAGTTCATTATCAAAGGTTTTTCAGCAGAGCACTTGGAGAACAGTGGTAGAATCGGACAGAGTCAGCATGGATTTATGAAAGGGAAATCATGCTTGATAAATCTACTAGCAT
Organism: Heterodontus francisci; assembly: GCF_036365525.1. Taxonomy (NCBI): domain Eukaryota; kingdom Metazoa; phylum Chordata; class Chondrichthyes; order Heterodontiformes; family Heterodontidae; genus Heterodontus; species Heterodontus francisci. The sequence continues at coordinate 1,152,249 of NW_027140501.1, read as the reverse complement.
TCTTCGAGGATGTCACTAGCAGAGTTGATGAGGGGGAGCCAGTGGATGTGATTTATTTGCACTTTCGGAAGGCTCTCGACAAAGTTCCACGTAAGGGTTTAGCGTGTAAAATTAAAGTGCACGAGACTGGGGGTAGTGTATTGCGATAGATAGAAAATTGTTTGGGAGACAGGAAACAAAGCATTGGAACATACGGATCTTTTTCTGAATGGCAGGCAGTGACTAGTGGGGTACCGCAGGGATCGGAGCTAGGACCCTAGCTATTCACAATATGTAGTAATGATTTAGATGAGGAAACTAAATGTAATATCTCCAGATTTGCAGCTGATACAAAATTGGGTGTGAGGGTAAGTTGTGAGGAGGATGCAGAGAGGCTTCTGGGTGATTTGGACAAGTTGAGTGAGTGGGCAAATGCATGGCAGATGCAGTATAATGTGGATAAATGTGAAGTTATCCACTTGACTAGCAAAAACAGGAAGGCAGATTATTATCTGAACTCCTATAAACTGAGAGAGGGGAATATGCAGCGAGACCTGGGTGTTCTCGTACACCAGTCACTGAAGGTAAGCATGCAGGTGCAACAGGCGGTCGAAAAAGGCGAATGTTATGTTGGCCTTTATAGATACAGGATTCGAGTACAGGAGCAGGGATGTTTTGCTGCAATTATACAGGGCCTTGGTGAGGCCGCACTTGGAATATTGTGTGCAGTTTTGGTCTCGTTATCTGAGGAAGGATGCTCTTGCTATAGAGGGAGTGCAGTAGAGTTTTACCAGACTGATTTCTGGGGTGGTAGGACTGTCGTATGAGGAGAGAATGAGTCGGTTAGGACTATATTCACTGGAATTCAGAAGAGTGAGGAGGGATCTCATCGAAGCCTATAAAATTCTAACATGGCTTGACAGGGTATATGCAGGAAGGATGTTCCCGATGGTGGGGGACTACCGAACCAGGTGTCATAGTCTAAGTATATGGGGTAAAACTTTCAGGACTGAGATGAAGAGACTTTTCTCCACCCAGAGGGTGGTGAGCCTGTGGAAATCTGTCATCACGCCCATATTCAAGGGGGATTGGAAGATTCTGGCCAGTGCCTCTGCTATTTCCACCATTGCTTCCCTCAGCAACCCTCATACATCCCATCCAGATTGGATAAATGTTCAACTTTATCGTGGTACTAAAGTGTTGGATTGAAAAGGGTTAACTGAATCTGTTTGTTCTGTGACTGTAATTAATGTCAGTCTCCATGGACCCTAATTGTGTCACTGGACGTTTTCCATCTTCTATTAATAAGGGGCTTCTTTCAATGAGTTATTCCATAGTGTCAGTGGGAACATCAGCCCCGGCACTTACAGAGATCAGCTGCTCCAGAGAGATAGAGAGAGGATAGATCAGAATCTGAGAACAAAAGACTGGAATGTTACAACAATGGACAGGAGTTTATCCTCGGATCTTTCCTCTCTTTCTACATATTATGATTGGTTCTCATTAAACACTCGTATCTATCTCGCACTGAAGATTATTCAATATATTTACTATCCCATCCTGGCTATTATTGGTGTCCCTGGTAAGTCTCTCTATCTAGCTATAAATCCTTTAAACCATGTTTGACTGCATTACTGCTCCTGTAATTTACCCTGCCCTTCTTGCTGCCGTTGTATGCCTGGTGAATATCTCCAGCTATTAGCTCAACAAACCATTGTCAACAGTATTACAGTTCTTGTCATTTACTCTCTCATCTTTGCTGCTATTGCTGTCTCTATTTCAGGCCAGGAGATCTGTAAACCCTGTTTCACTGAAATACTGTTCTGCTATGTAAATTTTGGGAAGACGGAAGCCAGTGTCATTGCTCTCCATCACAAACTCCATCACCAATCTGGGAGGCACATATTCCACCCTGCCCAATATCTGAGGCTCAACCAGACAGTCTGCAACTTCTTTGTTATATTTAAACCTGAGCTAAGTTCATCTCCATATTCTTTCCATCACTAACCCTGCCTAATATCACCTCCATGATATCACCCAACTCCACCTCTGCCTCAGCCCATCTACTGCATAAACCCTCATCCGCATCACTGTTAAATACACAGTTGACAATTCCAATTCCATCTTGTTCACCCTCACAGTTCTAAACCTCCATAAACCACAGCCCATCCAGAACTCTGCTGCCTGTATTCGAACTCACACCAAATCCCGATCACCCATCACCCCTGTGCTCACTGATCTACATTGGCTCCCGGTCTGGCAGCACCTTAATTTTAATATTCTCATTCTTGTGTTTGAATCTCTCCATGGCCTCACCCTTCCATTTATTCACTTTCCCCTCTCCAATTCATCTATTCCTGCAAATCTTTCGACTTCAATCTTTTTTCAGTTCTCCTTGTAAAGTGAATTTCGTTCCCTCAGTATCTGTTCCGAGCCACGATTTTAGACTCTGCAGCAAGACTGCTGCTGACGGTACAGAATTGGGATCCAAAAAGAGATGTGAATCGCACAGCCGGCCACTTCCAGTGCGGTCTGCACAATATCCCATGCTGAGCGGGGCTCCAGCCCAGGCACATCATCTATGTGCTGTCAGCGTGGTCTTCACAGCCGGCCACCTCTTCTATACCCTGCACAGTGTCCCAAGCTGCGCAGGGCTCTAGCTCAATTGTACCTTGTATCTGTTGTTACTTTGAGGGTGGATTTGAAAGTGATGTCAATGTACCATACCAGCAGCTTTGATGTACTTCTTTAAACTTTTTCTGTGCATGTCCACTGACCACCTGTGTTAGTCACTCACCGTTGAATATACAGTCAGTAGCAAAAGGAAACCCCCTGGTGTTATTTAAAAATACCAGCCATCTAGCCTACAGGCTTTTGACTTACTTCTGGTATTGTAAAGTTAGTGGAGGTGTTGTGGATGTTTTTCTGGAGGTTGTGTTGTGAGCTGCTGCAGACATTCAGGGACATTTGTGAAATATACAGTAAATGGAAAAGTCCTGGGGAAAATTGATGTGCAGAGAGATTTGGGTGTTCAGGTCCATTGTTCCCTGAAGGTGGCAACGCAGGTCAATAGAGTTGTCAAGAATGCATACGGCATGCTTTCCTTCATCGGACGGGGTATTGAGTACGAGAGTTGGCAGATCATGTTACAGTTGTACAGGACTTTGGTTCGGCCACATTTGGAATACTGCATGCAGTTCTAGTCGCCACATTACCAAAAGGATGTGGATGCTTTGGAGAGGGTGCAGAGGAGGTTCACCAGGATGTTGCCTGGTATGCAGGGCGCTAGCTATGAAGAGAGGTTGAGTAGATTAGGATTATTTTCATTAGAAAGACGGAGGTTGAGGGGGGACCTGATTGAGGTGTACAAAATCATGAGAGGTATAGACAGGTTGGATAGCAAGAAGCTTTTTCCCAGAGTGGGGGATTCAATTACTAGGGGTCACGAGTTCAAAGTGAGAGGGGAAAGGTTTAGGGGGGATATGCGTGGAAAGTTCTTTATGCAGAGGGTGGTGGGTGCCTGGAACGCGTTGCCAGCGGAGGTGGTAGACACGGGCGCGATAGCGTCTTTTAAGATGTATCTAGACAGATACATGAATGGGCAGGAAGCAAAGAGATACAGAGCATTAGAATATAGGCGACATGTTTAGATAGAGGATCTGGATCGGCGCAGGCTTGGAGGGCCGAAGGGCCTGTTCCTGTGCTGTAATTTTCTTTATTCTTTGTTCTTTGAGTACAGACGATTTGGTGACCCAATTCTGGACGACGTATGGGGACTGTAGTTACATTGTCTCTGGGTCTGTAACATGACCAACAAATGGAGCAGATGCTGCCGAGAGGGGAAGCTCTGTAAAGAGAGAGGAGGAGAGGGCTCTTCCCTACCCACCCCGGGTGCTCCAAGAGCACTTTTCCTACCTACACCTAACCCAGGAGCAATGTGTGAGGTGACTCTGATTCAATAAGGAGGTGGTCACAGAGCTGTGTCACCTCCTGTAACACAACCTGGAGCCTCACACCAGGGTGAGGACGGAGCTGTCAGTGGTTGTTAAGCTCACAGTTTCATTGAACTTCTATGTATCTTCATATTTACAGGCAGGAGCAGGTGACATATCCAACATAGAGTGGTAGAAATTGATGGAGTCATTAACAACACAGAAAGAGGCCATTCAGCCCCTCACTGCCGGCTTTCTGTGCAACAATCCAGTCAGCCCCACTCTCCCACTCCTCCGCTCAATCCCTGTATCCCTGCAAGTTCATTTCCTTCAGGTTTCCATCCAGTTTCCTTTTGAAATCTTTGATTGTCTCGGCTTCCACCATCCTCATGGGCAGTGAGTTCCAGCTCATTACCATCCACTGTGTAAAAATGTTCCTCCTCACATTCCCCTGCATCTCTTAACCAAAACCTTCCATCTGTGCCCCCTAGTCTGCGTTGCATCAGTTAATGGGAACAGTTTTTCCTTGTCTATCTTATCTAAGTCTATCATAATCATGTACACCTCTATCAAATCTCTCTCAATCGCCTTTACTCCAGGGAGAACAACTCCATCTTCTCCAAACTCACTTTGTACCTAAACTCCCATCCCTGGATTCATTCTGGTAAATCTCCTCTGCACCCTCTCAAGGACTTTCACATCCTTCCTGCAGTCTGGCGACCCGAACAGGGCACAGTTCTCTTGTTGGGGTCTAACCAAAGCTTTGTAAAGTTTCAGCTAAACCGCCCTGTTTTTGTATATTTGCCTCTTTTGATGAAGCCCAAGATCTGATATGTTTTGCTAAACACTCTGCTAATATGTCCTGCCACCTTCAAAGATCAATGCATATGGAGCCCCTGGTCCTTCTGTTCCTGCAAAATCTTTAGAACTGTGTCATTAAGTCTATGTTGACTTCCTATTCTTTCTGACAAAATACATTACCTCACACTCCTCTTTATTAAATTCTACCTGCCACTTCTATGTCCATTCTGCTCGCCTATCTATATCATGTTGTCGGTGGTTTGTATCGTCCTCACTGTTCCCCACTCCTCCAAGGTTGCAATCATCAGAAAAAATATAAATTCTACTCCGTATTCCAAGATCCGTGTCATTTTTATGCGGTAAAAAAAAAACAACTGTGGTCCCAGCACTGACCATTGTGTAACATCAATGTCGACCATCCTCCAGTCTGAAAAATAACCATTTAACACATTTCTCTTTTTGCTGTCCTTTGGACAGTTTTTGATCCAATTGGATGCTATTCCATGAGCTTCAATTTTGTTAACCAAGTTTGTGTGTGGTTCTTAATCAAATACCTTCATAAAATCCCGGTAGACAACATCCACCACATCCCCTTCATCAACCTTCTCTGATCATCGAAATAAATTCAATTAGCCCATCAAGCATAATCTGCCTTTTAAAAATCCGTGCTGACACTCCTTAATTAACTCAAACCTCTCCAAGTGTGTGTTGTCCTTTTTCCCTGATCATTGTTTCTAAAACCTTACTCACCACTGATGTTGTCCAGCAGTTACGAGGCCTGTGTGTTGTCCATTGATAATTCTGGGAGGTGAGGGTGACCATCTATGTCATCATTTTCTCCCTCAGCAGGGAGAAGCAGGATGAGAGATCCAGTGGGTTTGTCAGGATTGCAGGTTTCCTGATGGTGTAGTAAGCTCTGCGGGGTCTCCATGTCAATGGGGAGAGGTACAGGAACTGAAAGAACTCTCACTCCATTAATGTACAGTTGGTGTGTGAGCATGCCCAGTAAATCATGTTGGTGAAAGTCCTCTATCCTAGCAGCAGCCACCATACCTTCATTCTGAAGCAGTCAACCAGTCCCAACACTGCGGGTCTCCATGCAGAACCAGAATGCGACTCCTCGGAGACAACTCATGTTTCTACAACCCCAAACCATCTCCCACCACCAACCAAACGCACACAATTAACATGTGTAAAATGTGAGCAATGGAGTCACCAGGAACATGGTGGAACTGACCATCATTGTGATGAAGCTTTACTTCCGATGTCTGAACCGCTCGGGGGAGTCCTCCAGTACACACTGAAGCAGGTGCCCAAGTTCATGGTGTTCTGCTGCACCCTTCATATCATCACCATCATGAGGACACAGGCATGGGCAGCAGGGATCCGGAGGCCACCTCAGGAGAATGAGGAGGAGGCAGGGAGGATATTTTCTGGATGCCTTCTACCAGGACAGGCTGTCGGAGAGTCCTTGCTAAGATTCAGTTTCCTATAGGACAACTTCCCTTTCCCACAATGAATCCCCCATTCTCCACCATTACACCCATCTGAGACGCCCATCACAGTGTTATCACAGCACAGAAAGAACTATTCACTCTGACGTGTCTGCGTCGCCTTTCCGAATGAGCAATTCACCTAATCCCATTCCCTGCCTTCTTCGCATAATCCTGCACATTCCTCCTTCTAATACACCAAATTATTCAGCTTTAGCATGTTTATAGATGTGGTCACCCAACAGCTGAAGATTATGCAGGGAGAGAAGGAATTGGTGATCCCCAGACAGTCAAAAAGAATCAGGCAGGTAGTGCTGCAAACCCTTGAGTGCATCTCACTCTCCAACAGGTATTCAGTTCAGAAAACTGAGGAAAGTGATGCTTCACCTGGGGAGCGCAGCCAGAGCCAACTCTGTGTCAGCACGGGTAGCTGAGCTGCAGAGCGGGGTAGAGGGATGACTGGAAGAGCCATAGTGATCAGTAGTCAGGGGAACAGGCAGGCGTTTATGTGGCCACAGACGTGAATCGAGGATGGTGTCATGCTTGTCTGGTGCCAGGGTCAAGGATGTCACTGAGCGACTGCAGAGCATCCTGAAGGAGAAGGGGAACAGCCAGCTGTCATGGTCCACATCGGAACCAGCGACAAAGGTAGAAAGAGGAATGTCGTCCTGCAGTCAGAATTTATGGAGCGAGGGAAGAAATAGGCCAGCAGGACCTCAAAGTGGTAACTTCTGGATTAGTCCCAGTGCCATGCACAACTGAGTATAGAAATAGAAAACGAAGACAGATGAATGTGTGGCTGGGAAGATGGTGCAGGAGGGAGAGCTTCAGATTCCTGGGACATTGGGACCAACTTTGGATTAGATGGGACCTGAACAGGCCGGACTGGTTGCACAAGATCGGAGCCGTGACTGGGCTACTTGCAGAACGTTTTGCTAGTGCTGTCGGGGAGGGTATAAACTAGTTTTGCAGGGGGGTGGGGACCTGAGGGTAGACTCAGTTGGGACAAAACCTGAAATGAAAATAGAAGGCAGAAAATTAATGGATGAGTCTAGAAAACAGAGGAAAAGAGGGTTAGAATTTTTTTTAAGTGTTTGGCTGTGCTCAAGGATATCTATTTCAATGCAAGAAGTATAGCAAATAAAGCAGATGAGCTGAGGACAAGGTGGACAGGTGGCAGTATGATATCATAGCTATCACTGAAACATAGCTGAAGGAGGGACAGGAATGGCAGCTCAACGTTCCTGGTTACAGGGTTTTCAGACACGATAGGGAGGGGGTAAAGAAAGGAGGGGAAGTGGCAATTTCGGTCAAGAAATCTATTACAGCTGTGAGGAGGGATGATATGTTGGAAGGTTCATCAACTGAGGCGATATGGATTGAGCTAAGGAACCAAAAAGGGGCAATATCACTGCTGGGAGTGTGATCCCGTCAGCCAAACAGTCCGAGGGAGATAGAAGAGCAGATATGTAGGCAAGTCTCTGAGAAGTGCAAGAACAATAGGGCAGTAATAATAGGGTATTTTAATAACCCCAATCTTTACAGGGATAATTTTAGTATGAAAATAATTAAGGGAACAGAAATCTTGAGCTGCATTCAGGAGAACGTTTTTGGCCAGGATGTAGCAAGTCCAACAACAGAGGGTGCAGTTTTAGACATTGTTTTTGGAAATGAAGATGGGCAGGTGGAAGGAGTGGGAGGGAAGAGCATTTTGGTGGGAGTGATCATAATTCAGTTAGTTTTAACTTAATTATGGAACAGGACAAGAGATACATCAGGAGTTAGAGTTCTCAATGGGGAAAGGCGAATATTACTAAACTGAGGAGCGAAAGTGGACTGGAAACAGCAGTTTGAAGGTAGTTCAGTCTCACAGCAGTGGGAGGCATTCAAAGGGGAGATTCAAAAGGTTCAGGATGAACATGTTCCCACAAAGAAAAAGGGTGAGCCGGCCAAATCTCGAGTCCCATGGATGTCAAGGAGCCGACAGGGTAGGATAACGCAGAAAAGGAAAGCTTCTGTCCGACACTGAGAACTTAATACTGCAGAAAGCCGAGAGGAGTATAGAAAGTGGAGGGATCAAATCAAAAAGGAAGTTAGGAAAGGAAAGTGAGGGTATGAAAGAACGTTAGCAAGCAAAATCAAGGTGAACCCAAAGATGTTTTCTCAATACATTAAGAGGAAGAGGATAACTAAGGGGAGAGTAAGACCCATAATAGATCAGAAAGGTAACCTTTGAATAAGGGTAGAAGATATTGGTATGGTTCTTATTGAGCACTTTGCGTATGTCTTCAGAAAAGAGGGGGGATTTAGATATTGTCGTTAAGGAGGAAGAGTGTGAATTATTGGATATGATAAACATAGGGAGAGAGGAAGTATTAATGGGATTAGCATCCTTGAAAGTTGAAACATCACCAGAGCCGGATGAAATGTACCCCAGGCTGTTCAAAGAAGCAAGAGAGGAAATAGCAGAGGGTCTGCCTACCATCATTTCCCAATCTCACTAGATACAGGTGTGGTGCTGGAGTATTGGAGAATTGCTAACGTTGTACCTCTGTTTAAAAAGGGAGCGAAGGATTGTCTGAATAATGACAGGCCAGTCCGTCTAACCTCAGTAGTGGGCAAATTATTGGAATCTATTCTGAGAGACGGGATAAACTGTCACTTATAGAGGCACAGGTTATCAAGGATAGTCAGCATGGATTTGTTAAGTGACTCTCTTGTTTGACCAAATTGATCGAATTTTTTGAAGCTGTTACAAGGAATATAGATGAGGGTAGTGCAGTTGATGTGGTCTACATGGATTTGAGCAAGGCTTCTGACAAGATCCCACATGATAGACTGGTTCAAAAAATAAAATCCCATGGCATCCAGAGAAATGCAGCAAGGCGGATACAAAATTGTCTCAGTGGCAGGAAACACAGGGTAATTATTGACAAGTATTTTTGCGACTGGAGGACTGTCCCCATTGTCATTCCACAGGGCTCAGTAATGGGTCCCATGCTTTCTCTGGACTATATTAAAGAGTTAGACGTAAATTTAGGGGGTATGATCAAGACTTTTGCAGACGACACAAAGATTGGCCATGTGGTGGATAGCGAGAAGGATCGCTGTAGGCTGCAGGAAGATATTGACGGTCTGGTCAGATGGGCAGAAAAATGGGAATCGACCTGGATAAGTGTGAGGTGATGCATTTGGGGAGCTCAAACAAGCAAAGGAATACACGATTACTAGGACAATACTGAGAAGTGTAGAGGAAGTAAGGGACTTTGGAGTGAATGCCCACAGATCCCTGAAGATAGCAGGACAGGTAAATAAGGCAGTTAAGAAGGCATATGGAATCATTTCCCTTTTTAGCTGAGGTATAGAATGTAAGAGCTGGGAGGTTATGCTGGAACTGTATAAATCATTGGTTAGGCCACAACTTGAATATTTTGTGCAGTTCTGGTAACCACATTACAGAAAGGAGGCAATTGCACTAGAGAGGGTACAGAGGAGATTTACGAGGATGTTGCCAGGACTGGAAAAATGCAGCTATGAGGAAAGATTGGATAGGCTGGGGTTGTTCTTCATGGAACAGAGAAGGCTTGAGGGGAGATCTGATTGAAATGAACAACATTTTGTGGGGCCTGCATTGAGTGGAGGTGAAGGGTCTATTCACCTTAGCAAAAAGGTCAGTGACTAGGGGACATAGATTCAAAGTGATTGGCAGAAATATCAGAAGGGAGTTGAGGAAAAACATGTTCACCCAGAAATACAAATTTGCCTCGGTGACAGGAAGCAAAGGGTAATTGTTGACGGGTATTGACTGGAGGACTGTTACCAGTCGTGTTCCAGAGGACTCGGTACTGGGTCCCCTGCTTTTAGTGAGGGTCTGTAACTCACTTCATGAAAGGATGGTTGAGGCAGAAACCCTCTACTCATTCAAAAGGAGTCTGGATGTGCACCTCAAGTGTCATAATCTGCAGGGCTACGGATCAAATGATGGAAGGTGTGATTAGAATAGGTCGATAACTTTTCGGCTGGCACAGACACGATGGGCCAAGGTACCTCTTTCTGTGCCTTAAATTTTCTACGATTCTATGATTCTTTAACACGAAACACGCTATCCTCGTTAACACTCACAATTCTGTTAACAAACTATCAAGATGATCAGAAATGATTTTCCATGAAGCTATCCGTGCTGCTTGTCATTTATTAAGACATGATTTTACAAGTAAGAAATATTTTTGTGCTGGGTTATGGCCTCCAGAATTGATCGAATTTTTTGAAGATGTTACAAGGAATATAGATGAGGGTAGTGCAGTTGATGTGGTCTACGTGGATTTTAGCAAGGCTTCTGACAAGGTCCCACATGATAGACCGGTTCAAAAAATAAAATTCCATGGCATCCAGAGAAATGCAGCAAGGCGGATACAAAATTGTCTCAGTGGCAGGAAACACAGGGTAATTATTGACAAGTATTTTTGCGACTGGAGGACTGTCCCCATTGTCATTCCACAGGGCTCAGTAATGGGTCCCATGCTTTCTGTGGACTATATTAAAGATTTAGACGTAAATTTAGGGGGTATGATCAAGACGTTTGCAGACGACACAAAGATTGGCCGTGTGGTAGATAGCGAGAAGGATAACTGTAGGCTGCAGGAAGATATTGACGGTCTGGTCAGATGGGCAGAAAAATGGGAATCGACCTGGATAAGTGTGAGGTGATGCTATTGGGGAGCTCAAACAAGCAAAGGAATACACGATTACTAGGACAATACTGAGAAGTGTGGAGGAAGTAAGGGACTTTGGAGTGAATGCCCACAGATCCCTGAAGATAGCAGGAGAGGTCAATAAGGCAGTTAAGAAGGCATATGGAATCATTTCCCTTTTTAGCTGAGGTATAGAATGTAAGAGCTGGGAGGTTATGCTGGAACTGTATAAATCATTGGTTAGGCCACAACTTGAATATTTTGTGCAGTTCTGGTAACCACATTACAGAAAGGAGGCAATTGCACTAGAGAGGGTACAGAGGAGATTTACGAGGACGTTGCCAGGACTGGAAAAATGCAGCTATGAGGAAAGATTGGACAGGCTGGGGTTGTTCTTCATGGAACAGAGAAGGCTTGAGGGGAGATCTGATTGAAATGAACAACATTTTGTGGGGCCTGCATTGAGTGGAGGTGAAGGGTCTATTCACCTTAGCAAAAAGGTCAGTGACTAGGGGACATAGATTGAAAGTGATTGGCAGAAATATCAGAAGGGAGTTGAGGAAAAACATGTTCACCCAGAAATACAAATTTGCCTCGGTGACAGGAAGCAAAGGGTAATTGTTGACGGGTATTGACTGGAGGACTGTTACCAGTCGTGTTCCAGAGGGCTCGGTACTGGGTCCCCTGCTTTTAGTGAGGGTCTGTAACTCACTTCATGAAAGGATGGTTGAGGCAGAAACCCTCTACTCATTCAAAAGGAGTCTGGATGTGCACCTCAAGTGTCATAATCTGCAGGGCTACGGATCAAATGATGGAAGGTGTGATTAGAATAGGTCGATAACTTTTCGGCTGGCACAGACACGATGAGCCAAGGTACCTCTTTCTGTGCCTTAAATTTTCTACGATTCTATGATTCTTTAACACGAAACACGCTATCCTCGTTAACACTCACAATTCTGTTAACAAACTATCAAGATGATCAGAAATGATTTTCCATGAAGCTATCCGTGCTGCTTGTCATTTATTAAGACATGATTTTACAAGTAAGAAATATTTTTGTGCTGGGTTATGGCCTCCAGAATTTTCCAATAATCAACATTAGGCTGATAGTTACAAGGCTTATCCAACCTCTCCTTCTTTAAACAGGGTGTAACATTTACAGCCCTTCAGTTCTCTGGCATTTTAAAAAATTCATTCATGGGTTGTGGACATCGCTGGCCAGGCCAACATTTATTGCCCATCTCTAATTGCCCATGCGAAGGTGGTGGTGAGCTGCCTTCTTGAACCACTGCAGGTACACCCACAGTGCTGTTAGGAAAGGTGTTCCAGTATTATGAAACAGCGACAGTGAAGGAACGGCAAGATAGTTTCAAATCAGCATGGTGTGTCGCTTGGAGGGGAACTTGCAGGTGGTGGTGCTTCCATACCTCTGCTGCCCTTGCCCTTCTATGTGGTAGAGGTTGTGTGTTTGGAAGGTGCTGTCTAAGGAGCCTTGGTGTGTTGCTGCAGTGCATCTTGTAGATGATACACACTGCTGCTACTGTGCGTCGGTGGTGGAGGGAGTGAATGTTGTGGATGGGGTGCCAATCAAGCGGGCTGCTTTGTACTGGATGGTGCCGAGCTTCTTGAGTGTTGCATCACACTCCTGGCTTGTGCCTTATAGATGTTGGACTGGCTTTGGGGAGTCAGGAGGTGAGTTAATCGCCTCAGCATTCCTGGCCTATGACCTGCTCTTTGAGCCATGGTATTTATATGGCTACTCCTGTTCTGTTTCTGGTCAATGGTAGCCCCTAGGATGTTGATAGTGGTGGATTCAGCTATGGTAATGTCGTTGAATGTCAAGGGAGATGATTAGATTCTCTCTTGTCGGAGATGGTCATTGCCTGGCACTAGTGCAGTGCGAATGATACTTGCCAATTATCAGCCCAAGCCTTGATATTGTCCAGGTCTTGCTGCATTTCTACACGGACTGCTTCAGTATTTTAGGAGTCACGAATGGTGCTGAACATTGTGCAATCATCAGCCAACATCCCCACTTCTGGTCTGGTGATTGAAGGAAGGTCATTGATGAAGCAGCTGAAGATGGTTTTGTCTCGGAAACTACCCTGAGGAACTCCTGCAGTGATGTCCTGGAGTTGAGATGATTGACCTGCAACAACCACAACCATCTTCCTTTGCGTTCGGTATGACTCCAACCAGCAGAGAGATTTCCCGCTGATTCCCACTGACTCCATTTTTTCTCTGCTTCCTTGATGCCATACTCAGTCAAATGCTGCCTTGATGTCAAGGCAGTCACTCATACCTCACCTCTTGAATTCAGCTCCTTTGTCCATGTTTGAACCAAGGCTGTAATGAGGTCAGGAGCGGTGTGACCCTGGAGGAACCCAAACTGAGCGTCACTAAGCAGGTTATTGCTAAGCAAGTGCTGTTTGGTAGCATTGTCGATAACACCTTCCATCACTTTACTGATGATTGAGAATAGGCTGATGGGGCGGTAATTGGCCGGGTTGGACTTGTCCTGCTTTTTGTGCACAGGACATAGCTGGGCAATTTTTCACATTGACGGGCAGATGCCAATGTTGTAGCTGTACTTGAACAGTTTGATGGGGGAACGGAAGTTCTGGAGCACAGGTCCTCAGTACTATTGCAGGAATATTGTCAGGGCCCATAGCCTTTGCAGTATCCAGTGCCTTCAATCGTTTCTTGATATCACGCAGAGTGAATCGAACCCTGAGAAACAGTACTGTACACTCCCCTCCACCTCCAGTCTGAACAATGACTGTTCACCACTTCTCTCTGCTTTCTGTCCCTGAGTCAGTGTCATATCAACACCATCACTGTCACATAAATCCATGTCATAACAAGTCTATGAAATGTCAGTTGATCACAGGCCGTTTGAAAATCTATATACATAAGTGGATATACATGAGTAGGGTCGAAAGATGTTGGTATGGTTCTTAATGAATACTTTGTATCTGTCTGAACAGAAGAGGGGACGATGCAGATACTGTGGTTAAGGAGGAGGAGTGTGAATTATTGGATGTGATATACATAGGGAGAGAGGAAGTAATAATGGGATTAGCATCTTTGAAAGTTGATAAATCACCAGGGCCAGATGAAATGTATTTCAGGCTGTCAAATGAAGTGAGAGAGGAAATAGCAGAGGGTCTGACCATCATTTTCCTGTCATCACTGGATACAGGTGTAGTGCCAGAGGATTGGTGAACTGTTAACATTGTACCTCTTTAAAAATGGAGCAAAGTATAGACCGAATGATAGCAGGCCAATCAGTGTAATCTCAGTAGTGGGCAAATTATTGAAATGTATTCTGAGAGACAGGATAAACTGTCACTTAGAAAGGCTCAGGTCAATCAAGGACAGTCAGCATGGATTTGTTAAGGGAAGATATTGTTTGACCAACTTGATTGACTTTTTCGAAGAAGTCGCAAGGATGATAGATGAGGGTAGTGCAGATGATATGGTCTCCGTGGATTTTGGCAAGGCTTTTGACAAGGTCCCATGTGGCATACTAGGTAAAACAAATAAAGTCCCATGGAATCCAGGGAAATGCAGAAAGCTGGATACAAAATTGGCTCAGTAGCAGGAAACAAAGGGTGATTGTTGACGGGTGTTTTACTGACTTGAGGTCTGTTTCCAGTGGCATTCCACAGGGCTCAGTACTGGGTCCCCAGCTTTTAGTAGTATATATTAACGATTTGAACGTACATGTAGGGGGCATGATCAAGATGTGTGCAGATGGTACACAGATTGGCTGTGCGGTAGGTAGCAAGGAGGATAGCTAGACTGCAGGAAAATATTGATGGCAGAAAATATTGATGGGGCGGCACAGTGGCGCAGTGGTTAGCACTGCAGCCTCACAGCTCCAGGGACCTGAGTTCGATTCTGGGTACTGCCTGTGTGGAGTTTGCAAGTTCTCCCTGTGTCTGCGTGGGTTTTCTCCGGGTGCTCCGGTTTCCTCCCACAAGCCAAAAGACTTGCAGGTTGGTAGGTAAATTGGCCATTATAAATTGTCACTAGTATAGGTAGGTGGTAGGGAAATATAGGGACAGGTGGGGATGTTTGGTAGGAATATGGGATTAGTGTAGGATTAGTATAAATGGGTGGTTGATGGTCGGCACAGACACGGTGGGCCAAAGGGCCTGTTTCAGTGCTGTATCTCTAATCTAAAAAAAAAAGTGTCAAATGGAATTCAGCCTGTTTAAGTATGAGACGATGCAATTGAGGAGGTCAAACACGACAAAGGGATAGACAATCAATCGGAAAATATTGAGAAGTGTAGAGGAAGTGAGGGACCTTGGAGTCAATGTCCACTGATGTCCTGAATGTAGCAGGTCAGGTCGATAATGTGGTTAAGAAGGCATACGGAATCCTTTCCTTTATTAGCTGAGGTATAGAATACAAGAGCAGTGAGGTTATGCTGGAACTGTATAAATCATTGGTTGGGCCACAACCTGAGTACTCTGCAGTTCTGGTCACCTAATTACACAAAGGATGGAATTGCACTAGAGAGGGTACAGAGGAGATTTACAAGGATGTTTGCCAGGACTGGAAAAATGCAGCTATGAAGAAAGATTAGATAGGCTGGGGTTGTTCTACTTGGAACAGAGAAGGCTGAAGGGAGATCTGATTGAAAGGGACATAATTTTGTGGGGCCTGGATAGAGTGGAGGTGAAGAGTCTATTCATCTTAGCAGAGAGATCAGTGACTAAGGGGCGAGACTTAAAGTGCTTGGTAGAAGGATTAGAGGGGAGTTGGGGAGAAACGTGTTCACCCAAAAATACAAAATGTGCTCAGTGGCAGGAAACAAAGGGTAATTGTTATAATAAAAGCAAAATACTGCGGATGCTGGAAATCTGAAGTAAAACACGAAATGCTGGAAATACTCGGCAGGTCTGGCAACATCTGTGGAGGGAGAAGCAGAGTTAACGTTTCAGTTCAATGATGAAGGGTCACTGACCTGTAACGTTAACTCTGCTTCTCTCTCCACAGATGCTGCCAAACCTGCTGAGTATTTCCAGCATGTCTTGTTTTTATTAAAGGGTAGTTGATGACGGATATTTTACTGATCTGAGGACTGTTTACAGTGGCGTTCCACAGGGTTCAGTACTGCGTCCGCTGTTTACAGTGAGGGTCGAGAACTTACTGCCTGAAAGGATAGTTGAAGCAGAATCCCTCCACTCAGTGAAAAGGAAACTGGATGTTCACCTCAACTGTCATTATCTGCAGGGCTGTGGATCAAATGCTGGAAGATGGGATTAGAATAGGTGGATCATTTTTCGGCCGGTGCAGACACAATGGGCCAAGCAGCCTCTTTCTGTATCTTAAACTTTCTATGATTATATTACATGAAACAATCACAGTTACGTCCTCAACGAACTTGATCAAGATTATCAGGAATGATATTTCATTAACCTTTCCGTGCTGCTTGTCAGTTATTAACCCCTGTTTTACAAGCAAGGTATATTTTTGTGTTGGGTTATGACCTCTAGAAGTTTCCAACCACCAACATTAGACTGATACTTACAGGGTTTACCCAACCTCTCCATTTTAAACAGGGTGTAACATTGACAATCCTCCAGACCTCTGGCGTCACTCCCATATCCAAGGAGGACTGAAAGATTTTGTCCAGTGCTTCTGCCATTTCCACCAGTCCTTCCCTCAGTTACTCTCATAATTCCCATTCAGACTGGGTAAATCTTCTACTTTATTGTGGTGCAAAAAGTGTTGAATTGAAAGGGGTTAACTGAACCTGTTTGTTCAGTGACTGTAATTAATGTCAGTCTCCATGGACCCTAATGGTGTCACTGGAGGGTTTCCCTCTTCTATTAATACAGGACTCCTTTCAATGTGTTTTCCGAAAGTGTTAGCGGGACCATCAGCTCCGGCACTAAAAGGGATCCGTGGGCTGCAGAGAGCGGGAGAGGAGAGATCAGAATCTGAACAATAGATTGGAATGTTACAACAATGGGTCAGAATCTGAGAACAATAGATTGGAATGTTACAACAATGGATCAGAATCTGAGAACAATAGATTGGAATGTTACAGTAATGGATCAGAATCTGAGAACAATAGATTGGAATGTTACAACAAGTGACAGGAGTTTATCCTATTGGTTTGACTATCTTACTGCGGAATATTATTGGATAACATTAGAATGGCGGATCTTTTTTGCTCTGAAGATGATTCAATTTATTTACTATCCCATCCTCGCTACTATTGGTGTCCCTGGTAAGTCTCTGTCTCCAACTATTAGATTCATAAACCATATTTCACTGATTTAGTGTTCTTGTCATTTAAATCGTGAGAAGACTGAAACCATTATCTTCCGTTTCTGTCATTACTCCATTCCCTGTCCATGATCTGCATCCCCCTCGCTGGCCATTGTCTCAGGCTGAACCAGGAAATTTACAACCTCTGGTATCTATTTAATGCTGAGCTGAGTTCATCCCCATATTCACTCCATCTCCAGCCCTGCCAATTGTTATGGCCATGTGAGGAGGGGTCAGAGTGGCTCTTCTTTATTTGACTGCAACAGTGTTTGTCCTTTATCAACAGTGAATATGCTTAACGTCTCAGTGAGCGTTCCACATCTTACCTTTGGTGTGATGGTGAAGAAACCGATTGGACAGGTTCTCTTGAGTTTAAACATGAAAGAGGTGAGTTTATTAAACTTAACAAGAGAAACCCGATCTGAATAAAATCATAAAAAAACGGAACACACAGTTACGTGCACACTCATACGAGAATCACACACACTCAAATGGATTACAGAGTGAGAAGTACATTTGTGGTTGGATTTGAGTCCAGAATAAATTTCAAAAAACTCATTCTGTGATGTTGGGCGATTCCGTGGTCTTCCAGCTGAAGTTATATTCTTGAAGTCTTTTGCTTGTCGAAGTGCAGTATGTGGCTGGTCCACATTGCTCAGGATTTTCTTTGAGGCTTTCTTCCCCTGGTTACTCTGTCTGCAGTAATCTGTAGGCTTGAGGGGTCCGCAGTCATATGTGGTTTTCAAACTTGTGATGTTAGGTGGAGGGAGAGATGGAGAGAGAGAGAGAGAGGGGTCACAGCCCTTCTGCTTCTGCACAGTTTGAATCATTGGCTTGTCTGTCTTTGTCCAGGGGAAACTCCCAGCTTTCACAGAGATGGACAGAAGGTCTCATGACTGCCTCAGTGTATTCTCTGGACCCTTCTAATGAGATTCAAGGTTAGAAACGTCTATCTCCCCAGGGCTCAGGATACCAGTATTTATACTTGGAGGAGTTTGCTCTTTCAAAGTCAATGTGTCAGGGTAGTCTTGCATGCCGTGTTAATGAATGTAATCTTAGATAATTCAATCACTAGAGCAAGCCAATGATATTGGTCCAGGCTCATCAGACATGTGTCTCCTGTTGTAGGCCTTAGAATGTGAAAATGTGTTTCAGATGCCAATTACGGTGGCCATCTTGGCTGCCAGTTTTTTCAAGGTTAACTGTCGGATTTTTTTCTATTAAAAGGTTAGTGTAAGTTTCCAATCGATGAATTAAAATTCCTCATTTGGCATGTTGTGTTATCTTAACACCGGCGCAGCACATGGAAAGAAATGTGATAACGGGAACATTTCATTTCAGAACTGTGGGAAGAAAAAGAAAGCAATACACATGCATTCTCAATAATCACTTCTCAAATTCACACATTAATCTTAGAATTATTGCAGCTGACATTGTCTGTTACAGCTGTACTGATTTAACTTTTTTGGCATTTTGACTGGGATGGTTATGTGTCGGGTTCGACGCTGGACAATGCATCAACGATTGCATTGTTTACCTTTTCTCTCCTCTAATGAAGTTTTAACTACTCAGGTTCCTGCACCTTAACAATCTTTCTCCTTAAACAGACAGTGTGTAATAAATTGTTTTTTTTAGACCCAGTGAGGTGTCTGAGATTTCCTCAGGGCCTTTGTTCTTGCTGAGTTTGCCTTTGAACTTGTTGTGTTTGATTAGCTTTGGGTTTTGGATCTGATCATTGGGTTCTTCAGTGGGTAGATCCACACTGACCTTACTTTTAGCTTTCTGGTGAGGTACCCAAGTGCTGTTTACTTTAGGGTACGTTCCCTTCACTTTTCCCTTTCCTATGGGAAGAATCAATATTTTATCTACCCTATGTCCTCTGGGACATTACTGCTCGCAGGTCTTTGTCCAGCTTTCGCTGCACTCTGCAGCGGGAGGTCGACTAGGTGAGGCATCTCCCTCACCATTGACATGCCTTTTTGGGACCTTTCCTTGTCCTTGCACGTTTCTGTAAATGCTGTTAGCAGCCTCTTTAGGCTGCCTCTTTGACCTGCATTTAAGGAGGAGAGCGTAGTGTCTGATGGATCTCACATTTCAGGGTTGGCTATTCGGAGAGTAGGGGGTTCCAGTTGGGAATCCTCCTGGCCCTCCTCCAACCTGTCCTCACCGCCCTTTCCAATCCTTCCCTCCTGACTGCCTGACAGATCTGTACTTGGCTGTTCCCTCCACAGCCTTTGCTTTTTGCCTTTGGTCAGGAGTGTCAATTAAATAATTTACCTGACTATTCCTTTTGCCACTCGATATGGACCACTGAACCGGGATTTCAGGGGTTCACCCTGCAGTGGGAATAGTAACAATACATGGTCTCTGTCTTGAAATGTTTTAGCCTTGGCATTTCTGTCTCCTTACCTTTTCATAGCTGCCTGGGTGGTCTTTAGGTGCTCCCACAGCATAGAAATGTAGTCTAAAATGGAAGACA
This sequence comes from Heterodontus francisci, assembly GCF_036365525.1. Taxonomy (NCBI): domain Eukaryota; kingdom Metazoa; phylum Chordata; class Chondrichthyes; order Heterodontiformes; family Heterodontidae; genus Heterodontus; species Heterodontus francisci. Next base: position 1,132,583 of record NW_027140501.1, on the reverse strand, counting down.
CATCCCTGTGTCCCAAAGACCTCTCCTTGATTAGTTTAAGGGAACCTCTCACCTCGTGTCCATAAACTAATTCAAAGAGACTAAAGCCAGTGGAATCATTGGATACGTCCCTGGAAACCAACAGGAGAAATCCCAGCCCTTTGTCCCAGTCATGGGGTTGCTCATAGCAGTGTGGCCTGATCATTGTCTTTAGGGTCTGATCGTACCACTCCAAAGCCCCTTGTGAATATGGATGGTAGGCTGAGGACTTTATTTATTTACTTATTTTATTTATTTAGAGATACAGCACTGAAACAGGCCCTTCGGGCCACCGATTCTGTGCCGACCATCAACCACCCATTTATACTAATCCTACATGAATCACATATTCCTACCACATCCCCACCATCCCTCAACTCCCCTCCCACCAACCTATACTAGGGGCAATTTATAATGGCCAATTTACCTATCAGGCTGCAAGTCTTTGGCTGTGGGAGGAAACCAGATCACCTGCTGAAAACCCACGCGGTTACAGGGAAAACTTGCAAACTCTGCACAAGCAGTACACATAATCGAACCCGGGTCGCTGGAGCTGTGAGGCTGCGGTGCTCCAGATTACCTATGACCTTATAAAAAAAAAGGACATAAAATGTGTGTCCTGATCCGACTGGATCTCAGCAGACAGCCCATATCGGGTAAAGAATTGGGTTAGCCCCTTCAGCACAGCCTTGGCAGGGATAGTTCTTCGGATGAATGGCCTCTGGGAATCGGGTCACCACATCCATAATGGTGAGAAGATACTGGTATCCCGTTTTGTTTTCAGCAGGTGACCCCACAATCCACCATCACTCTGCTGAAGGGGTCCCCAAAAGCTGGTAGATGAATTAGGGTGCAGGATTTTATTGCAGGTTGGGGCTTCCCCACCACCTAGCGCATGTGACTTGTTTTACAGAACTCCACCACATCTTTGTGAAGTTGTGGCCAGTCAAAATACTGTCTTCTGCGGGCTTTGATTTTTCATACACCGAAATGTCCATCCATTAGAAGGTCGTGGGTCATTCTTAATATTTCTTTAAGGGACATCAGCGGCACCACTATCTGGTGAACCACTGTCCACTCTTCATCCTCTGCTCTGTGAGGAGGTCTCCACTTCCTCATCAGCACTTCATTATTTAAATAGTAACACTCTGCAACTCCCTCTGCTTCAGTTTTCGTTTGGGTCGGCTTGTTGAGCCTCAAATAAGGAAGAACTGTTTAATACATTCTTTGGGTCCTCTAACTTCCCAAAGAAGGTTTCAGACAACCAGAATGTAGGGTAATCCGTCTCCAGTGTCAGTTCAGGGGATTATTTGGCCATGGACCGAGTCACCACACAATCAGGGAGAATGTCAGGGACCTTCTCCTGTAACTACTCTGTCTCCCGGACCTCTTTTGGTCTCTCTAGAACTACTGGGGAAGCTGCCACCTTTTCCCCTGTCAGATTATTACCCAGGAGCAGTTCGACCCATCAACAGGTAACCTAGGGACAATCCGCATGGTAAAGGGTTATGAAACTGGGTCACACTCCAACTGCACCGGATATAAGGGTATGGACATATACGGTCTTCCGATACCATTCACTAACGCTCTAGCATTCACTGCACTTTCTTTTTCCCAGCAGAAGGGATTGGGTGGCCCCTGTATCCTTGAGTATGACTATTGTTTCACTTGCCTCACTCAAGGGGTATGGGGTCACTTTTCATTAGGATACAAATTCCTGGTACCTCTCCGGGTTTTTGTTTATTATTCCCGCACTCTCTGTGGTGGGGTTACTGGGTCTGACTGCCGCAGTTGGAGGCACAGCCTGACCTGTTGTGCTTTCCATCAGGTCCCATTGTCCTGCACTGATCTGGTGGTACCTGATTAATGCTACAGGTTTTTCCCATAACTTGCAGCATTCAGCTCGATGGTGATCTGCCTTATTCCAATGGAAACGCACCGGTCTTCGGCCATTACTCCTGCTCTCAGTGCCGTCCTATTTGGCCTGAGGATGGTCCCCTTGGTGTCCAGCTTTTCCTCCTTGCCCAAGGCTGATCGGGCTCCTATCACCCTCCCACCTTTTATTCGCGGGTCTTTGTGGTGACTAGGGAAGTGTTTCCCTTTGGGCTTAAGGCTTTGTGTACAAGGGAAAATTCATCAGCCAGAATTGCAACCTGCCTGGCTCTTTGAACCTTTCGTTCCTCTTTGTGCGTTTTAATGGTAGGGAGAGCGAGTTTTTGAACTCCTTGAGATGGATCACCACTCTAAGGTTCAGATTTGTGGGCTGTAATTTGAGTGTTTGTATCCACTGGCCAAAAGTAAACACAAAAACTGACTTTAAATCTTCTATAGCTACCTATTAATGAAACGTTTGGCGAAGACAAATGTGGGTCCAATACAGGCAGAGTCAGGGGAATTTATAATGGTGAACAGAGAAATGGCAGTGAAGCTAAATGATTGCTTTGTGTCTGCCCTCATTGAGGAAGATACAAGGACATTTCCAGAATTAGAGATCCAAGGGATTAGGGAGAATGAGGACATGAAGGTAATTAATATTAGTAAGAATGTTGCATTGGAGAAATTAATGGGGCTGAAGTTTGATGAGGCCCCAGGATCTGATATTCTGCATTCCAGGGTGTGGGAAGAGATAGCTATGGAGATGGTGGCTGCATTGGTGACTATCTTCAAAAATTCTATAGCTTCTGGAGCGGTTCCTACAGATTGGAAGGTAGCAAATGTCACCCCACTATTTAAGCAGGGAGGGAGAGTAAAAACAAGGAATTATAGACCTGCTTTCGTGCATCAGCCGTTGGAAAAATGCTGGGACTGTATTCTAAAGGATGTGATAAATGGACAGTTGGATAATAATCTGTTTGGGCATCGTAAACATGGATTTATGAATGAGAAATCATGTTTGACGAACCTGTTGGAGTTTTTATTGGGGATGTTACTAACAGAATTGATAAAGGGGAGTCGGTGGACGTGTTATACTTGAATTTTCAGAAGGATTTTGATAAAGTACCCCACAGGAGGTTGGTTAGCAACATTAAAGCACATGGGATAGGAGGTAATATACTGGCATGGATTAAAGATTGGTTAACAGGCAGAAAACAGTGAGTAGGAAGAAACGGGTCATTCTCACTTTGGCAGGCTGTGACTAGTTGTGTCCCGCAAGGATCAGTAGATTAGATTAGATTAGATTAGAGATACAGCACTGAAACAGGCCCTTCGGCCCACCGAGTCTGTGCCGAACATCAACCACCCATTTATACTAATCCTACACTAATCCCATATTCCTACCAAACATCCCCACCTGTCCCTATATTTCCCTACCACCTACCTATACTAGTGACAATTTATAATGGCCAATTTACCTATCTTGGGCCCCAGCTGTTAACAATATATGTCAATGATTTGGATGTGGGGACCAAATGTAATATTTCCAAGTTCGCACATGACACAAAACTAGGTGGGAATGTATCTTGTGAGGAAGATGCAAAGCGTCTTCAAGGGGATTTGGACAGACATTGTGACTGGGCAAGAACATGGCAGATGGAATATAATATGGACAGTTATGACGTTATCCATTTTGGTAGGAGGAACAGATGTGCAGAGTATTTCTTAAATAGTAAGAGATTAGAAGGTGCAGATGTACAAAGGGAACCGTGTGTCAGTAAGTCACTGAAAACTAACATGAAGTGCAGCAAGCAATTCGGAATGCTCATGGTCTGTTAGCCTTTATCACAAGATGATTTGAGTACAGGAGTAGTGAATTCTTACTTCATGTGTATAGAACCTTGCTTAGACCACACCTGGAATATTGTGTGCAGTTTCGGTCCCCTTACCTTAGGAAGGATATTATTGCCATAGAGGGAGTGCAATGAAGGTTCACCAGACTTGTTCCCGGGATAGCGAGACTGTTCTATGAAGAGAGAAACTGGGCTTGTATTCTCTAGACTTTCAAAGAATGTGTCGGGATCTCATTGAAACCTACGAAATAAGTAAAGAGATAAACAGCGTAAATGCGTGTACGATATTTCCCCTGGTTGTGGAGTCCAGAACTAATGGATACAATTTCAAAATAAGGGGGAAGCCACTTAGGACAGAGATGAGGAGAAATTTCTTGACTCAGAGTTTTCTGAATCTTTGGAATTCTGCATCCCAGACGGATGTGGAATCTCAGTCGGTGAGTATGTTTAAACTATAGATTGACAGATTTCTCACTGCAAATGACAAAAAGGGGATTATGGAGATAATGTGTGAAAAAGGCATTGAAGTGGATGATCAGCCATGGTCATATTGAGTGGTGGAGCAGCCTCGATGGGCTGAATGGCCTACTCCTGCTCCTATGTCCCTGTGTTCGGAAGCTGCTTAACTCTTTCAAACTCGAGATCACTTTAGTCAGGCTGCTTTCGGAGGGTTGGAATGTTTGACGGTACACTTCCGGTATTATCTCATGTACGCCCAGTATTGCATTTTTAGTCATCTCATAATCTGATGAACTTTCATCTGGCAACAGTGAATAAACCTCATGGGATTTTCCTGTTACTTTGTTTTGTCAGAACAGTGTCCAGCTCTCCGCCGGACATTTCAGTTACTTTACAAGCTTTTCAAAAGTGACGGAAAATTCTGCCACATCCTCCTCATTGAACTTTGGAATGAACTGGGTGAAAGGGAGGAACGCAGAAAGTATGAAACATCTATCGTTGGGAAATTGTTAGAAACCATTATTAAGGAAGTAATAACTGGATATTTAGAAAGTCAAAACGCAATCCATCAGAGTCAGCATGGTTTTATGAAGGGTAAATCCTATTTGACGAATTTGCTAGAGTTCTTCGAAGCTGTGACAAGAAAAGTGGAAAATGGGGATCCTGTAGATGTATATCTGGACTTCCAGAAGACATTTGATAAGGTGCTGCTCAAAAGGTTAATACACAAGGTAAGATTACATGGGGTTAGGGGCAATTTATTAACTTTGATAGAGGATTGGCTAACCAACAGAAAACAGAGAGTCGGCAGAAATGGGTCTTTTGCTGGTTGTCAATATGTAACTAGTGGGGTACCACAGGGTTTGGTCCTTGGCCCCAGCTATTTACAATATATATTTATGACTTGGATGCAGGGATGGAAAGTACTATTGCCAAATTTGCAGATGACACTAAAATAGGTGGGATAGTAAATTGCAATAATTAAATAAGAAATTTACAAATTGATATGGATAGGTTAGGTGAATGATCCAAAATTTGGCAGATGGAGTTTAACGTGAATAAGTGTAAGGTTATCCATTTTGGTCGGAAGAATAGAAAGGCAAATTATTATCTAACTGGAGAGAAACTTCAGAGTGCTTCGGTGCAGAAGGATCTGGGTGTCCTCGTGTATGAATCGCAGAAAGCTTGTTTGGAGGTAAAGCAGGTGAAAAGGAAGGCAAATGGAATTTTGGTATTTCTTGCTAAAGGAATAGAATATAAAAGTAGGAAAGTGCTGCTGCAACGGTACAAGGCATTAATGAGACCGCACCTGGAGTATTGTGTATAGTTTTAGTCTCCTGACTTGAGGATGGATGTAGTTGCATTGGAGACAGATCAGAGGAGGGTCACTAGATTGATTCCAGGGATGAGGGGTTTGTCTTATGAAGAGAGATTGAGCACTTTATGCCTTTACTCTCTAGAGTTTAGAAGAATGAGAGTCGATCGAATTGAGGTATATAAGATGATTAAGGGGATTGACAAAGTAGACAGAGATAAGACGTTTCCTCTTGTGGGACAACCTAGAATGAGAGGTCATTGTTTTAGGATAAGGGATAAGGATTTAAAATAGAGATGAAGAGACATTTCCTCTCTCAAAGGGTCGTGAGTCTGTGGGATTCACTACCCGGAGTGCGGTAGATGCCGGGACATTGAGTAAATTTAAGGAGGAGATAGACAGATTTTTAATTAGTAATGGGTTGAAGAGTTATGGAGAACGGGCAGGAAAGTGGAGTTGAGGCCGAGATGAGATCAGCCATGATCATATTGAATGGCAAAGCAGGCTCGAGGGGCTGAATGCCTACTCCAGCTCCTAGTTCCTATGTTATTATGTTCTTATCTTTATATTTCCAGACAAGAGCGGGTGACGTATCCAGTATCTCTCTCTATGTTGTCCATTCATGTATCTGCTGTGTGACGGAGGCCATCTATGTCGGGTGAGGTGAATTGTACTGTCTGCTCCATCAGCAGGGAGAAGCAGGTGAGAGATCCCGTGGCTTTGTCATGATAGCGGGATTCCTGATGGTCTCGGTGTCTCTGCGGGATCCCCATGGCAACGGGAAGAGGTACAGGAACTGATAGAACTCTCACTCCATCAATGTACAGTTGGAGTGTGAGCATGCCCAGTACATCATCTTGGTAAATGTCCACTGTCCTGGCAGCAGCCACTGTACCTTCATTCTGAAGCAGTCAGCCGGTCCCAACACATCGGGCCCCCATGCAGAACCAGAATGTGGCTCATGACCTCTGAACCCTAGACACTCCCCTCCCCCACACAAAACCACCAGGTGAAGTAATGCTTCCGATGTCTGAACCGCTCGGGGGGAGCCCTCCAGTACATACTGGAACAGGTGTCCAAGTTCATGGTGTTCTGCTGCACCCTTCACATCATCACCATCATGTGGACATAGGCATTGGCACCAGGAATCCGCAGGCTACCTCAGTAGGAGGAGGAGGAGGCAGGGAGGATATTTCCTGGATGATTTCAAACCGGACACACTGTCGTAGAGACGCTGCTAAGATTCCAGTTCCCATAGGCCAACTTCCCTTTCCCACCATGGATCCACCACTTCTCCACCATTACACCCATCTGAGATGCCCCATCACAGCGTCCCCGAGGTAAGCATCCTGCAATAGAAACACCAACAAAATGTTTTTCATGATCATCTTTATCCAACAACACTTGCAATTATACGAACAAATCTGAACTATTCACCGTTGTGTATTCCCTTAGTCCCTGTCTTGTGGGTTCCCTCAACCTGCCTATTGCTCCTACACAGTGTTTCCCAGTGACTGCAGCATGGCTGGTGGAAAGCTGCTGTCTTTCACTGAGGGAGACTACAGATGCCCTTGCAGGACGTCCTCGAACAACTATGGGTCTTGAGGACTCGGATTCAGACTGCACCATCTCGACATGGGCAGCAGCTCCAGCAATGTTCACTTCTGAGTCCTGTGTATTATAACTCGTTTGTAACCTCACCCTCCGGTGATCTGTCAGATGGACTATCCTTTCCCCCTGGACTGGCTGCAGCTCACTCGTGCTCGGTGACTCACCACATGCAGATTCTGACTCGATACCAGCCTCTAAGGTACACGCACTATAAGTATTTGATCTGGTGGCTGTGAGTGTCAGACCAAGTGATGGGACTTTCTTGCTCTTTTGCTGCTCTCTTTCTGTCTCCTGAATCTGCTGTGACTGGGAAGCTGGCAGCATTGGGTTATAATTGGAAAGTATAAAATCAGAAGGGGAGGTTTGAGGTGAAGGATTGGGTGTGGAATGTAAAGCAGGAGGTCCATGGTCTCACTATCTCCAGCTTGTACATCAACATTTCTAAATTTTACCAGTTCTGATGAAGGGTCACAGATCTGAAACATTAACTCTGTTTCTCTCTACACCGATGCTGCCAGACCCACTGAGTATTTCCAGCACTTTCTGTTCAGGGACACAGATGTGCCCCATTGACAAACTTATCTCAGCCCTTTTTTTTAGCTTAAATTTGCATTTCTGGACATACGCAAATATTCCATTGAGAATGAAATCGTAATTCCCATCATACACCTCGAAAATCCTTAGTATGACCGTCTCCCCAGGTGTGCCTGTTTTTCTTCTCTGCCAGGTTATCAATTGACTATTTCCTGTGATATGCGAGTGAGATTGTATTTCTGGCTTTACTTATTCAAAACTCTCTGAAAGTCCTCCCCCCGCCCCACCCACGCTCTTAGTGATGAACACACACGTTTGATTGAGTGTAAACTCTTTTTGTTGCCAAATCTCCTACTCATTCATCACTCAACTGAGTTTACTATTTCTCACAAACCAAGTAAATCAAGCCTAACATCCCGATGTCTGTCTTCCCTCTCCTAACCACTGTAAGGTCTGATCAAGGGTCAGAGATTACCCAAAAGGAGGTCAAAGGGTCACAAGCAGTTTATTGAGTAGTGGCGGTTCAAATACAGCACAAAATCAGATTAAACACAGTAGAGAAACGATCTGTGACATATGAGAAAGGCTTTCTGGCTGTGGATTAGATTTTTTAGAAGCTATTATTAAAGATGTTATAGCAGGGCAGGTAGAAAAATTCAAGGTAATTAGGCAGAGTCAACATGGTTTTGTGAAAGGGAAATTATGTTTAATCAATTAACTGGAGTTCTTTGAAGAAGTAGCATGTGCTGTGGATAAAGGGGAACTGGTGGATGTACTGTACATAGATTTCCAGAAGGCATTTGATAAGGTGCCACATCAAAGGTCATTGCGAAAAATAAAAGCTCATGGTGTAGGGGGTAACACATTGCCATGGATAGACGTTTGGTTAGCTAACAGGAAACAGAGAGCAGCCATCAATGGGTAAATATCTGATTTGCAGGATGTAACGAGAGGTGTGCCATAGGTATCAGTGCTGGGGCCTCAACTTTTTACAGTTTATTTAAATGAATTAGATGAAAGGACCGAAGGTGTGGTTGTTAAATCTGTTGATGAAACAAAGTTCTGAAGAGGACATAAGGCGGCTGCAAACGGACACAGATAGATTGAGTGAGAAGGCAAAGATCTGGGTAATGGAATAGAATGTGGGGAAATGTGAAATTGTCCATATTGGTAGTAATAATGAAAATAAACTAAGCATATTATCTGAATGGTGAGGGATTGCAGAACTCTGAGATGCAGGAGTATCTGGGTGTCCTGGTGCATGAATTGCATAAGGTTAGTATGTCGGTTCAGAAAGTAGTTAGGAAAGCTAATATAATGTTATCACTTATTGTGAGTGGAATTGAATACAAAGGTAGGGAGGGCATTGGTGAGACATTATCTGGAATTCTGTGTTCAGTACAGGTCAACTTATTTAAGGAAACATGTAAATGCATTGCAAGCAGTTCAGAGAAGGGTTATTAGAATAATATGGGCGGACTGTCTTATGAGGAAAGGCCGGACAGGCTCGGCTTAGATCAGCTGGAGTTTAGAAGAGTAAGGGGCGGCTTGATTGAAACATTTAAGATTCTGAGCGTGGGATAGAGCAAGTGAGGGCGACAGAGAGAGAGACGGAGAGAAAGAGAAAGAGAGAAAGAGAGAGCTGAGCTTATCGGTTGCTGAAAACCTCATCCATGCCTTTGTTACCTCAAGATTTGACTATTCTAACACACTGCTGGCTTGTTTCCCACATTCTACACTCTGTAACCTTGTGGTCATCCAAAACTCTGCTGCCATCTTCTAATTTACACCAAATTCTGTTCACCCAACATCCCAGTGCTCACTGACCGACATTGGCTCTTGGTTCAGTAACACCACAATTTTAATATTCCAACCATGAGATCAAATCCCCCCATGTCCTCGTCCTTCTGATTATCCCAATCCCCTGTCCATTTCCAATATTCCTGAAACTTGTTCATCTTAAAGTCTTTTGCTAATTCCCTTTATAAAGGTGGGTTTCTTTCCCTCTGTTTCTATCCCTGACCACACACTTCATCTCTTTATCATATAAAAGGGAGGCAGGAACTCTGTTGCCACTCCTACACCACTGTCAGATTTGATCGAGGGTCACAGATTAACAGAAAGGAGGTCGAAGGGTCACAAGCAAATTATTGCAGGGAAACCATTGGAAGAAATTCGGAGGGACCGGATTAATCTCCATGTGGAGAGGCAGGGATTAATCAGGAATAGTCAGCATGGCTTTGTCAAGGGGAGTTCGTGTCTAACTAAATTGATAGATTATTTTCGAGGCGGTGACTAGGGGTGTAAAGGATGGTAAAGCAATAGTCTATATGGACTTCAGTAAGGCTTTTGATGGGGTCCCGCATGGGAGATTTGTTAAGAAGGTAAGAGCCCATGGGATCCAGGGCAATTTGGCAAATTGGATCCAAAATTGGCTGAGCGGCAGGTGGCAGAGGGTGATGGTCAAGGGTTATTTTTGCAAGTGGAAGCCTGTGACCCGTGGTGTACTGCAGGGATCGGTGCTGGGACTCTTGCTGTTTGCAGTGTACATTAATGATTTGGACGTGAATATAGGAGGTCTGATCAGTAAGTTCACAGCTGACACGAAAATTGGTGGTGTTGTAAATAGTGAGGAGGAATGCCTTATATTACAGGATGATACAGATGGGCTGGTAAGATGGGCAGACGAGTGGCAAATGGGATTTAATCCTGAGAAGTGTGAGGTGATGCATTTTGGGAGGGCGAACAAGGCAAGGAAATATACAATGGATGGTAGGACCCTGGGAAGTACTGAAGGTCAGAGGGACCGAGGTGTACTTGTCCATAGATCATGAGGGCAGCAGCACAGGTCGACAATGCGGTCAGGAAGACGTATGGGACACCTGCCTTTATTAGCCGAGGCATAGAATATAAGAGCAGGGAGGTTTTGATGGAGCATAAAACTCCAGTTAGGCTACAACTGGAGGACTGTGTATAGTTGTGGTTGCCGCACTATTGAAAGGATGTGATTGCAATGGAGAGGGTGCAGAATAGATTCACCATGGTGTTGCCTGGGCTGGAGCATTTCAGCTATGAAGAGCGACAGAAAAGGCTAGGGTTGTTTTCCTCAGAGCAGAAAAGGATGAGGGGTGTCATAATTGAGCTACACAAAATAATGAGGGGCATTGATAGGTCGATATGAAGAATCTTTTTTCCCTTAGCGGAGGGTCAATAACCAGGGGGAATAGATTTAAGGTAAGGGGCAGGAGGTTTAGAAGGGATTTGAGGAAAATAATTTTCACCCAGAGGGTGGTTGGAAACTGGAAGGCACTGCCTTAAGAGATGGTCCGGGCAGGAACCCTCACAACATTTCAGAAGTATCTAGATGAGCACTTGAATCGCCATGGCAAACAAGGCTACAGGCCAAGTGCTGGGAATTGGGATTAGAATAGTTCGGTGCTTGATGGCCGGCACAGACACAGTGGGCTGAAGGTCCTGTTTCTGTGCTGTATATCTCTATAATTCTATGACTCTTTGAGGAGTAACAGTTCAAATAGAGCATAACATCAGAAGAGACATAGTGTACATAGGACCTGTGGCAGGTGAGAATGGCTTTCAGCTATGGATCAGATGTTAGAAGCTATTATTAAAGACGTTAGAAAGACGTTAAAGCACGTCGAAAAAATCAAGGTGATCAGGGAGAGTCAACATGATTTTGCGAAAGGGAAATCATGTTTAACCAATATACTGGAGTTCTTTGAAGAAGTAACATGTACTGTGGATAAAGGGGAACTGGTGAATTTACTGTCCTTAGATTTACAGACCACATCAAACGTCATTGTGGAAAATAAAAGCTCATAGTGTAGGGGGTAATATAATTGGCATGGATAGAGGATTGGCTAGCTGACAGGAAACAGAGTAGGCATAAATAGGTTATTTTCTGGTTGGCAAGCTGCGACGAGTGGTGTGCCACTGCGATCAGTGCTGAGGCCTCAACTTTTTACAATTGATATAAATGATTTTGATGAATGGACCGAAGGTATGCTTGCGAAATTTGCTAATGACTCCAAGATAGGTAAGAAGGTAAGTTCTCAAGAGGACATAAGAAGGTTACAAAGGGATATAGATAGGTTAAATGAGTGGTCAAAGAACTGGCAAATGGAGTATAATGTGAGAAAAGGTCAAACTGTCCATTTTGGCTGGAGGACCCGACTGTTACCTCGAGACTTAACTATTCTAACACACTCCTGGCTGCTCTCCCACATTCTATTCTCTGTAACCTTGTGGTCATCCAAAACTCTGCTGTCACCTTCTAATTTACACTAAATTCTGTTCACCCAACATCCCTTTGCTCAATGATCGACATTGGCTCTTGGCCCAGTAACACCTCAATTTTAATATGCTCACTCATATGATCAAATCCCTCATGTCCTCACCCCTCAGATTATCCCAATCCCCTGTTCATTTCCAATATTCCTGAAGCTTGTTCATCTTAAAGTATTTTTCTAATTCCCTTTTTGAAGTGAGTTTATTTCCCTCTGTCTCTATCCCTGACCACAAATTTCATCTCTCCAGCTCCACTGGTGCTGTGGAAGTTTGGATCCATAAAATGGTGTGAGCTGCACTGCCGGTCACATCCAGTACATTGTACAGGAAACCCAGGCTGGCCGGGGTGCTGGAGTGGGTGTAACGTGTGTGTGTGTCTGTAGTGTGAGGAAGGTCTGAATATGGTGTCACTCAGCCATTCCGGCAGCTTTGATGTACGACTTTGAAACTTGGTCTTTGCATGTCCACTGACCGTCTGTGTCTGTCACTCTCAGCTGAACATACATTCAGCAGCACGAGGAACCCCCTCTAGTGTTATTTAAATAGACCGGGTATCCATCATACAGGTGTAGGGCTTTTTACTGACTTCTGCCATTGTAAAGTTAGTGGAGGTGCTGTGGATGGTTTTCCGGAGGTTGTGTTGTGAGCTGCTGCAGACATTCAGGGAGGACAGAGGATTTGTTGACCCAACTCTGGACAAGTTATAGGGACTGTAGTTACAGTGTCTCTGGGTCTGTAACATGACCAACAAATGGAGCAGAGGCTGCAGAGAGGGGAAGCTGTGCAAAGAGGGCGAGGAGGGGGCTCTGCCCTACCCACACTGGGTTTTCCAAGAGCAAAAAGAGCAGTGATCCGATTAACGAGCCCTGGAAAACACCCCTGTATACTCCCATCGAGTCTGAACAACAACCTTTCAGCACTTCTCTCTGTTTACTGTTCCTTAGCCAATGTTATATCCACACTGTCACTGTCCCTTTAATCCATAGGGTTCGGTTTTCCTAACCTGTCTATTGAATGTGATTTGATCAAACACCTTTTGAAAGTCCATATATATAACTTCAATCACATCACCCTCATGAACCCTCTCCATTGTTTTATCAAAGAACTCCATCAAGTTTACCTCACCACCACCTCTCTCCACTGTTGTTAAATTATCAGACTGCTTATCCAACACCCAGTACTGGATGAGCAGAAATTTCCTCCAATTAAATATTGGGAAGACTTGTTTTCACTCCCCTCTCTAACTCTGTTCCCTTGCTATTGATTCCATCCCTCTCCCTGTATCAGTCTGAGATTCATACAGTTTGTTTGCAGCCTTAGTATCACACTTTAACCTCATTTTCAGGATATCATTACAACCGCCTACTTCCACCTCAGTAACATCACCCGACTTCACCCCTGTCTCAGCCCATCTGCTGCTGAAATTCATTCCTGCCTTCCTTATCCCTAGAAATGACTACTCCAACACACTTTTCTCTGATTTCCCACCTGCTACTCTCTGTAAACTTAATGTCCTCCAGAACTCTGCTGCCATGTCCTAAATCGTGCCACGTCCCGTGCACATATCACTGACCGAATTTGACTCCTGATCAAGTAATCTCTTTATTTAAATTCTCAACTTATTTTTCCTCCATGACCTCGCCCCCGTCCTGTATATATCTGTGCTCCTCTAATTCCGGCCTCTTGTGCATCCCTGATTTTAACTGTTCCACCATTGGTGACCACACCTTCAGTTACCTCAGCTCCAAGCTCTAGAATACCCTCCTTCCACCTCTCCGCCTCTCCATCCCGCCACCTCTCCACCACCCTTTCCTCTTTTAAGACACCTATTAAAACCTACATCTTTGACCACGCTATTGGTCCTCTGACCTAATAATTTCTTATATCTCTCGGTGTCATGTTTTGTTTTATAAGGAAGCATCATGGGATGTTTTATTACATTAAAGACACTATATAAAATAAGTTGTTGTTGTCGTTTGCCATACATGATTTTGAATTCGCATTTGCGTGCTGCTTCTCAAATGTTATCCCTTTTATGAGTAAGGAATACTTATATCCTGCTTGTGACCATTAGAAATTTCCAACCACGGACATTAGACTGACTGGTCATTAATACAGGTTTTACCCCATCTCTCCTTTTTTAAACAGGGTGTAACATTTACAACCCTCCAGTTCTCTGTTATCACTCCCATATCCAAGGACGATTGAAAGATTCTGTCCAGGGCCTCTGTTATTTCCACATTTCCTTTCCTCAGTAGCCTCATGCATCCCATACAGACAAGGTAAATGTTCTACTTCTTTGAGGTACAAAAAGTGTTGGATGGGAAGTGGTTAACAGAACCTGTTTGTTCAGTGACTGTAGTTAATGTCAGTCTCCATGGACCCTAATTGTGTCACTGGAGGTTTTCCATCTTCTATTAATAAGGGATTCCTTTCAAGGTTTAATACCATTGTGAAAGTCGATCGTCAGCTTCACCACTTACAGGCATCAGCTGCACCAGAGAGAGGGAGAGGATAGATCAGAATATGAGAACAATAGATTGGAATGTTGCAACAATGGGTCAGAATCTGAGGACAGTGGATTGGAATGTTACAAAAGTGGGCAGAGGATTATCATGGCCTCTTTACATGCTTTCTACGGACGATTCGCTGTCTTTAACATCCCGGATCTATTACGCACTGTTGATTATACAACATATTTACTATCCCATCCTTGCTATTGTTGGTGTCCCTGGTAAGTTTGTCAATACAGCTATTAATATTATAAACCATATTTAACTGCAATAATGTTCCTGGAATTTACTCTGCCCTCCTTACTGCTGTTGTTAGTCCTGGTGAATCTCTGTCTCCAGCTATTAGCTCCACAACCATTGCTAATAGTATTATAGTTCTTGTAATTTATTCTCATCTTTCCTGCTGTTACTGCCCTGGTAAGTCTTCATTTCCACAAATACGATCTGTAAACCCTGGTTCACTGAAATACTGTTCAAGTAATGTTTTTTTCTCTGAAGCCCGAAACCAGTGTTATTGGTCTCCATAAGAAATCCTGTCCCCGATCTGTGAACTACATACTCCAAGTCCAATGTCTGAGACTGAACCAGACTGTTTGCAACCTCTGTGTTCTATTTAAACCTGAGCTGTGTTCATCTCCATATTCTCTCCTTCACAAACCCTGCCTACTACCACCTCTGTAATATCACCCATCTCCACCTCTGCCTCAGCCCATCTGCTGCACTAACCCTCATCTGTGCCTTTGCATAGTGTCAGTGGGAGTATCACATCACTCCCAGCACTAATAGGGATCAGCGGCTCTGGAGAGAGGAAGAGGATAGATTAGAATCAGAGAACAATAGATTGGAATGTTACAACAATGGGCAGGAGTTTCATCTGGGAGTTTAACTTTCTTTCTGCAGATTATGATCAGTTCTCATTAAACAGTCTGATCTATTCCGCACTGAGGAATATTCAATACATTTACTACCCCTTCCTGGCTATTATTGGTGTCCCTAGTAAGTCTCTGTATCTAACTATTAATTCGATAAACCATGCTTAACTGCATTCCCATTCTTGTCATTTCCTCTGCCCTCCTTGCTGCTGTTGTTATTCCTGGCAAATATATGTCTCCAGGTATTATCTCTATCAACCATTGCCAAGTGCTTTAGAGTGCCTGTAATTTACTCTCCCATCTTTGCTGCTGTTGCTGTCCCTGGTAAGTCTGTATTTCCCGCTATGACATCTGTAAAATCTGTTTCACTGAAATAATGTTCTTGCTATTTAAATTTGGGAAGAGTGCAGTTGTCATTGGTCTCCATAAGAAATTCCATCCACTATCCATGAACCATGATCTCCTCATTGCCAAATATCTGAGGCTGAACCAGACAGTTTGCAACCTCTGTGTTCTATTTAAATCTGAGCTGAGTTCATCTCCATATTCGCACCAACCCTGCCGACTATCACCTCTGTACTAACACACATCTCCACCTCTGCCTCAGCCTATCTGCTGCATAAACATTCATCTGTGCCTTTGTTAAATACACACTTGACTATTCCAATTCTATTCCGGTCACCCTCCCATTTATAAACCTGAATAAACCACAGCCCATCCATAACTATGCTGCCTGTATTCTAACTCACACCAAATCCCGATCACCCATCACCCTTGTGCTCACTGATCGACATTAGCTCCCGGTCTGGCAGCACCTTAATTTTAATATTCTCATTATTGTGGTTGAATCTCTCCATGGCCTCACCCCTCCAATTAATCCCATTCCCCTCTCCATTCCCATATTCCTACAACTCTTTTGCCTGAAAGTCTTTTCTTCAATTCCTTTTTAAAAGTAACTGTTTGAAAAGGCACTGTTCGAAAATTAGAGGTCGCCCTTTTCAGACAGAGATGAGGAGACTTTTCTTTTCCTCAGATGATTGTGTGATTTTGGAAATCTCTGCCTTAGAAGGTGGTGGAGGGCGCGGGGGGGGGGGGTCATTGTATATTTTTAACGCAGAGGTAGATAGATTTTTGTTAGGCAAGAGAATCCAAGTTTATCGGGGGTAGATGGGGGTGCGGAATTCGAAACGCAAACAGATCAGCCATGATCTTATTAGATGGTGGAGCAGGCTTGACGGTCTGAATGGCCTACTTCTGCCCCTAATTCATATGATCCTATAGCTGTTCTCTCTGTTTATCTACTCTGGCAATGATTTTCAGCTCTACAGCACCACTGGGCCCAACGCCATGTAAGTTTGGATCCATAAAATAATACGAGCTGAGCTGCCGGTCACTTCAAGTGTTCCATGCTGGAGAGGGCTCGAGCCCCCGTTCACCAAGCATGTGCTGGTAGCGTGTGGATGGGTCTGTATATATCTTCTATCAGCCATTCCAGCAGCTGTGATGTACGTCTTTTAAACTTGGACTGTCCACGGAACGCCTGTGCTAGTCACTCTCAGCTGAACATACATTCAGCAGCACGAGGAAGCCCTTCTAGTGTTATTTAAAAAGGACCAGGCATCCAACTTACAGGTGAGGGGTTTTTGACTTACCTCTGCTATTGTAAAGTTAGTGGAGGTGCTGTGGATGGTTCTCTGGAGGTTGTGTTGTGAGCTGCTGCCGACATTCAGGGAGGACAGAGGATTTGGTGACGCAAATTTGGACAAGGTATGGGTACTGTAGTTACACTGTCTCTGGGTCTGTAACAAATGGAGCAGAGGCTGCATAGAGGGGAAGCTCTGTAAAGAGGGAGGAAGAGGGGTCTCTGCCCGACGCACCTCCGGTTTTCCAAGAACACTTTTGCTACCTACACCTAACCCAGGAGCAGTGTGTGAGGTGACTCTGATTCAATAAGGAGGTGGTCACAGAGCTGTGTCACCTCCTGTAACACGACCTGGAGCCTCACACCAGGGTGAGGACGGAGCTGTCAGTGGCTGTTAAGGTCACAATTTCATTGAACTTCTATGTATCTGGATCTTCCAGGCAGGAGCAGGAGAAGTATCCAACATCGAGTCACAGAGACTGATAGAGCCATTTAGGACATAGAAGGAGGCCATTCATCCCATCATGTACATGCTGGCTCTCCATGGAGCAATCCATTCAGTCCCACTCGCCCGCTCAATCCCTGTCGCAAATTCATTTCATTCAGGTGCCCACCAGCTTTCATTTGAAATCACTGATTGTCTCTGCTTCCAACACACTTGTGGGCAGTGAGTTCCAGATCATTAACACACGCTGCATAATGAAAAATGTTCTTCCTCATATTCCCCCTGCATCTCTTGTCAAAAACTTTCAATCCGTGCTCCTAGTCCTTCTTCCTCAGTTAATGGGAACATTTTTTCATTGTCTAAATTATCCAGACCTGTCATAATCTTGTAACCGAACCTTGGAACTAAAATCCACCATCCCTGGAACCATTCTGTTAAATCTCTTCAGCACCATTTCAAAGACCGTCACAATCTTTCTGAAGTGTAGTGACCAGAATTGGACAAACTAGTCCAGCTGAGACCTAACCAGAGATTTTTAAACATTCATCATAACTTCTCTGCTTTTGAACTCAATACCTCTCTTCATGAAATCCAAGATTATATGTGTTTTACTAACCAATCTCTCAATATGTCCTGTCACCTTTCAAGATGGATACACATGCACCCACAGGTCTCTCTGTTCCTGCACACTGTTTAGAACTGTGTTATTAAGTCTGTATTGCCTTCCTATCCTCTCTGTCAAAATGCCTCACCTCACACTTGTCTCACACTTTCATCTGCCACTTGTCTGCTCAATCTACATAGTATCTATGTCCTGTCGCAGGTGGTTCTGAACATACTCACTGTTTGTCACAGCTCCAAGTTTGGTATCAGAGGCGGATTTTGAAATTGTACTCTGTATTCCAAGATCCAAGTCATTTATACACAGCAAAATTAAACAGTGGCCCGAGCACTGACCCTGGGGGAACACTCACTGTCTAACATCTTGCAGTCTGAAAAACTGCCATTTACTATGACACACTGTTTTCTCTATGTAAACATTTGTTTTTATCCAATTGGACACTGACCCTCCCGTTCCATTTGACTCAATGTTGGTTATTAACCTTTTTTGTTGTATTTTATCAAACACATTCTTCAAACCAATCTAGACAACATCCATCACATTCCCTTCATCAACCTTCTCTATTACATCATCAAAAGTGCAATTAAATTAGTCAAGCATGACTTTCCTTTTGTAAATCTATGCCGGCTATCCTGAATTAACTCAATCCTCTCAACATGCCTGCTGTTTTATCCCTGATTATTGTTCTAAAACTTTTCCCACCACTGATGTTGGACTAACTGGCCTGTAGTTGCGAGGACTGTGTGTTGTCCATTGATGCATCCGCTAGGTGAAAGAGGCCATCTATGTTGGGTGAAGTTAATACATCATTTTCTCCCTCAGCGGGGAGAAGCAGGATAAGAGGTCCCGTGGCTTTGTCGGGAGAGCCACATTCCTGATGGTCGAGTTGTCTCTACGGTGTCCCCATGTCAACGGGGAGAGGTACAGGAACTGAATAAAATCTCACTCCATTAATGTACAGTTGGTGTGTGAGCATGCCCAGTACATCATGTTGGTGAATGTCCCACAGTGTCCCCGTGGTCACCATCCTGCAATAAAAAACACCAACAACAATCTTTTCATTAACATCTTTATCCAACAGCACATCCAATTATAAAAACAAAACTGAACTATTCACCCTTGTGTATTCCCTTAGTGCCTGTCTTGTGGGTTCCCTCGACTTGCCTCGTGCTCCTACACAGTGTTTCTCCAGTGACTGCAGCATGGCTGGTGGAAGGCTGCTGACTTTCACTGGGGTGACTGCATATGGCCTTGCAGGATGTCCTCGAGCAGCTCTGTGACTTGAGGACTCGGAATCGGACTGCACCACCTCGACATGGGCAGCAGCAGCCTGGGCTGGCTGATGGGTAACAGCAAGGACACTGGTGTAGTGACAGTGAATGGAGAACAAATACTGTCATCCTGAGAGAGGACAACAGGTTCCTTCTCCACAGAGACACTGTCATTCCCACGGGGCGACACCTCAGCAATCCTAGTAATCTACTGGATTACAGATTGCTGGACTGCTGTCAGATCCTGCAAACCCCTTTGAACTATGAGATCCACAGCCATGATGGCAGCAGTCTGATCCTGCATGGCAGCAAGCATGGATCTCATGACCTCAGTCTGAGCTTCCACTGTAGCACTGAGACGTCATATAATTCTGGTCTCTTGAACATCCCGAGTTTAATTACTCTACCATTGGCGGCCGTGCCTTCAGCTGCCGAGGCCCTAAGCTCTTCAAGAGAAGAGCAGAACTTCTTCAAGGTAGGCATTCCTGGAAGAGAAGTGACAGTGAATTAAATACTAAACTGAAAGCAAAATACTGCGGCTTCTGGAACTCTGCAATGAGAACAGAAATTGTCAGAAATAGTCAGCAGGTCCGGCACCATCTGTGCAGAGAGAAACAGAGTTAACGTTTCAGCTCTGCCTTACATACCTCGTGTTTTGCAAGAGAAAAAAGAGCAGTGGTCCTAATATCGAGCCCTAGGGAACACCACTGTCTACTGTCATTGAGTCTGTACAACAACCTTTCACCACTTCTCTCTGTTTACTGTTCCTTAGTCAATGTTATAGCCACATTGTCACTGTCCCTTTAATCCATAGAGTTCAGTTTTCCTAACCATTCATCAGAACTGGTAATGGTTAGAAATGTAACAATCTGTCATTTAAACTCTCCCCTCTCCGTCCCATCACAATCCTTCCTTCGTGTTCTTCTTCCCCCTTCCCCTCTTTCACTTGCTCAAAGACTGTTACATTTCGAACGTTTACCTGTTCAATTGACTATTTCCTATCATATGCCAATGACATTGTATTTCTGGCATTACTTATTCAAAACTCTCTTAAAATTCCGCTCCACACGTCCCGCCCCGCCCCGCAACTCTTAGTGATGACACACACACGTTTGATCGTGTGTAAACTCTCTCTGTCTCCAAATCCATTTTGGCAGGAATATTAAAAACCAAGAATGTTATCTGAATGGTGATGGATTGAAGAAATCTGAGATGCAGAGGGATATGCGTATCCTGGTGCATGAATTGTATAAGGTTAGTCTGCAGGTTCAGCAAGTAATTAGGAAAGCTAATGGAATATTATCATTTATTGTGAGCGGAATAGGACACAAAATTAGGGTGTTTATATTTCAGTTATACAGAGACCTCATCTGGAGTACTGTGTACAGTATTGGTCTCCTTATTTAAGAAAGGATGTAAATGGGTTGGAAGCAGTTCAGAGAAGTTTTACTGGACTAAAACCTGGAATGGGCGGGTTACCTTATGTTGAAAAGCTGGACAGGCTCCTCTTATATCAGCTGGAGTTTACAAAAGTAAGAGGCGACAGGATTGAAGAATATAAGACTCTGAGTGTGGGACAGAGCAAGTGAGGGAGACAGAGAGAGAAACAGAGAGAGAGAGAGAGCTCAGTTCATCTGCTGCTGAAACCCTCATCCATGTCTATGTTACCTCAAGACTTGACTATTCTAACACTCCTGGCTGGTCTCCCACATTCTACTATCTGTAACCTTCTGATCATCCAAAACTCTGCTGCCATCTTCTAATTTACATTAAATTTTGTTCACCCAACATCCCTGTGCTCACTGACCTACATTGGCTCTTGGTCCAGTAAAACCTCAATTTTAATATTCTCACTCATGTGATCAAATCCCTCATGTCCTCAACCCTCTGATTATCCCAATCCCCTGTCCATTACCAATATTCCTGAAACTTGTTCATCTTAAAGTCTTTTTCTAATTCCCTTTTTAAAGTGAGTTTCTTTCCCTCTGTCTCTCTCCCTGACCACACATTTCATCTCTCCAGCTCCACTGGTGCTGTGGAAGTTTGGATCCATAAAATGGTATGAGCTGCACTGCTGGTCACATCCAGCACATTGTACAGGAAACCCAGGCTGGCCGGGGTGCTAGCGTGTGTGTAACGTGTGTGTGTCTGTAGTGTGAGGAAGGGACTGAATATGGTCTCAATCACCCACTCCAGCAGCTGTGATGTACATCTTTGAAACTTGGTCTTTGCATGTCCACTGACCGCCTGTGTTAGTCACTCTCAGCTGTACATACATTCAGGAGCACGAAGAATCCCCTCCAGTGTTATTTAAAGGACGAGGCATCCAACCTACAGATGAGGGGCTTTTAACTTACTTCTGCCATTGTAAAGTTAGTCGAGGTGCTCTGGATGTTTTCTGGAGGTTGTGTTGTGAGCTGCTGCAGACATTCAGGGTCGACGGAGGATTTGGTGACCCAACTCTGGACGAGGTATGGGGACTGTAGTTACAGTGTCGCTGTGTCTGTAACATGATCAACAAATGGAGCAGAGGCTGCAGAGAGGGGAAGCTCTGTAAAGAGCGAGGAGGAGAGGGCTCTGCCTTACATACCTTGTGTTTTCCAAGAGCAAAAACAGCAGTGGTCCTAATACTGAGCCCTAGGGAACACCACTGTCTACTGTCATTGAGTCTGAACAACAACCTTTCACCACTTCTCTCTGTTTACTGTTCCTTAGTCAATGTTATATCCACACTGTCACTGTCCCTTTAATCCATAGGGTTCAGTTTTCCTAACCTGTCTATTGAATGTCACTTAATGAAACACCTTTTGAACGTCCATATATATAACTTCAATCACACCACCCTCATCAACCCTCTCCATTGTTTTATCAAATAACTCCATCATGTTTACCTCACCACCACCTCTCTCCACTCCTCCACTGTTGTTAAATTAACAGATTGCTTATCCGACATCCAGTACTGGATGAGCAGAAATTTCCTCCAATTAAATATTGGGAAGACTGAAGACATTGTTTTCACACCCCACGTCAACTCTGTTCCCTTGCTATTGATCCCATCCCTCTCCCTGGTAACAGTCTGAGATTCGGACAGTATGTTTACAACCTTGGTGGCACATTTGAACACAAAATGAGCTTGAACCTCATTTCAGGATATCATTACAACCGCCTATTTCCACCTCAGTAACATCGCCCGACTTCACCTCTGTCTCAGCCCATCTGCTGCTGAAACCTCATTGATGCCTTTGTCACCTCTAGATGTGATTATTCCAACTCACTCCTGGCTGATCTCCCACATTCTACTCTCTGTAACCTTGAGGTCATCCAAAACTCTGCTGCCCATGTCTTAGCTCACACCAAGTCCCGTTCATCTATCACTGACCGACATTGGCTCCCAGTCAAGCAATGTCTTGATTAAAAAATTCTCATCCTCGTTTTCAGATGCCGCCATGGTCTCTCCCCCACCCCACCCCACCCCCATATATCTGTAATCTCCTCCACCTCCACAACCCACTGCGAGACATGTGCTCCTCTAATTTCAGCCTCTTGTGTAGCCCTGATTTTAATCCCTACACCACTGGCGTCCGGCATTTCAGCTGCCTAGGCCCAAAGTTCTGGAATATCCTCACGGCACAGTTTTCTTTTTTCATTCTTTCATGCGATGTGGGTGTCACTGACAATACCAGCATTTGTTGCCCATCCCCAATTGCCTTTGATAACTGAGTGGTTTGCTGGACATTTCAGAAGTCAGTTTAGAGTCAACCACATCGTTGTGGGTCTGGAGTCACATGGAGGCCAGACCATATAAGGATGGCAGATTTCCATTGCAAAAGAACATCAATAATCCAGGCTGTTTTTTTTTTAACGATGATCAATGATAGTTTCATGGCACCATTGATGAGAATAGCTTTCAAATGCAGATTTGTATTAATTAATTGAATTTTATAACTTATTGAAATTTAAATTGCACCAGTTGCCACGGTGGGGTTTGAACCCATGTCCTCAGAGAATCAGCCTGATCCTCGGTATTACAATTTTGGTAATATTACCACGACGCTACGGTCACCACCTTTCCGTCTCGCTTTCCTCCTTTCAAGTACTCCTTAAAACCTATCTCTTTCTTCAAGCTGTTGGCCATCTGATCTAATATCTCCTGTTGTGTCTCAGTGTCATACTTTGCTTCATAATGATCCTGTGAAGTACTTTGGGATGTTTTATAACATTAAAAGCACTACATAAATATAAGTTGTTGTTGAGGTTTGCCACACATGCTTTGTCATCACCATATTCCTACTGCTGTCTATTTATTATTCCATGTTTTTCAAAGCAATGAATATATTTGTCCTGGGTTATGAAATTTCCCCATCAGTGACATTAAACTCTGTCTGGTCAGTAAATACAGTGTCTACCCCATCTCTCCTATTTTTCAAATAGGGTGTAACATTTACAACCCTCCAGCCCTCTGTCACAACTCCTATATCCAAGGAGGATTGAAAGATTCTGTCCAGTGCCTTCGCTATTCCCACCTTCCCTTCCCTCAGCATCTCTCATACATCCCATCCAGACCGGATAAATGTTCTACTTTATTGTGGTACAAACAGTGCTGGACTGAAAGGGGTTAACTGAACCTGTTTGTTCAGTGACTGGAATTAATGTCAGTCTCCATGGACCCTAATTGTTTCACTGGAGGGTTTCCATCTTCTAATAATATGGGAGTCATTTCAATGTATTATCACATAGTGTCAACAGGAGCATCAAACCCGGCAGTAAGAGGGACCAACAGCTACAGACAGAGTAAGAGGATAGATCAGAATCTGGGAACAATAGATTGTAATGTTACAACAATGGACAGGAGTTTCATCTGGCAATTTGACGATCTTTCCACATATTATGACTGGTACTTATTAGACTATCGGATCGTTTTAGCTCTTCAGGTTATTCAATATATTTACTATCCCATCCTCGCTATTATTGGTGTTCCTGGTAAGACTCTTTATCCAGCTATTAATTCTATAAACCGTGTTTAACTGAATTACTGCCCCTGTCATTTTCTCATCCCTCTTTGCTGTTGTTGTTACTCCTGGTGAGTCTTTGATAAAGGCTGTAAACTCTACGAAGCATTGCTAATTTTGTTACTGGTCGTGTAATTTTCTCTCGTAGCGTTGTTTGCGTTTATGTTCCTGGTAAGACCCAGTTACACAGGTACATACTGTCAGAATTTATATCAATCAGTGGGGGAAACATGTGCTTGTGTCACCACAAAGTGACTGCAGCTAGTTCGGCATGCTGCACACTTAAACTCGCCAGTAACTGTAAGGCAATGTCTTTAATAGGTTTTCCATTATGATCCTGTATATGTAATCCGCACTTTGCCTGCCGAATCCCATCCTCCACTGCAGATGAACCGTCAACAAAAATGTTGAGTGCTGGTTTGATTTCTGTCTTCTTCCTTTGTACACCCCCGCCCCGCACTGATTTTGACACAAAATGTCCCTTGACGGCCTTTTCTGTCAAAACCTGACACTCATGGGGTGCAGCCTGGTAGATTAAATTGTATGCCAAGCATGTCAAAGTATTTTCCTTTTTTACTGAAAAATATCTACCTTGCAAGAGCATTGTCCACCGAGCAATGTGATTCTGACTAACATTACCGTCCTTCAGTCATCCATCCACTAACAACTGGAAGGGCGTGTGTTCAGTTAGGATAGTAACAGGGCTGAGGGTGACAATATAACATTACCGTCCTTCAGGCATCCATCCAGTAACAATGGAAGGGTGTGTGTTCAGTTAGGATCGTAACAAGGCTGAGGCTGACAATATAACATTACCGTCCTTCAACCGTCCATCCAGTAACAATGGAAGGGACAAAAACAAGAAATGCCGGATTCACTCAGCAGGTCTGGCAGCATCTGTGGAAAGAGAAGCAGAGTTAACGTTTCGGGTCAGTGACCCTTCTTCGGAACAATGGAAGGGTGTGTCTTCAGTTAGGATAGTAACAGGGCTGAGGCTGACAATATAACATTACCGTCCTTCAACCGTCCATCCAGTAACAACTGGAAGGGTGTGTGTTCAGTTAGGATAGTAACGGGGCTGAGGCTGACAAAATAACATTACCGTCCTTCAGTCATCCATCCAGTAACAACTGGAAGGGTATGTGTTCAGTTCGGATAGTAACGGGGCTGAGGCTGACAATATACCATTACCGTCCTTCAGTCATCCATCCAGTAACAACTGGAAGGGTGTGTGTTCAGTTAGGATAGTAACGGGGCTCAGGCTGACAATATACCATTACCGTCCTTCAGTCATCCATCCAGTAACAACTGGAAGGGTGTGTGTTCAGTTAGGATAGCAACGTGGCTGAGGCTGACAATATAACATTACCGTCCTTCAGTCATCCATCCAGTAACAACTGGAAGGGTGTGTGTTCAGTTAGGATAGTAACAGGGCTGAGGCTGACAATATAACATTACCGTCCTTCAACCGTTCATCCAGTAACAATTGGAAGGGTGTGTGTTCAGTTAGGATAGTAACGGGGCTGAGGCTGACAATATAACATTACCGTCCTTCAGTCATCCATCCAGTAACAACTGGAAGGGTGTGTGTTCAGTTAGGTTAGTAACAGGGCTGAGGCTGACAATATAACATTACCGTCCTTCAACCGTCCATCCAGTAACAACTGGAAAGGTGTGTGATCAGTTAGGATAGTAACAGGGCTGAGGCTGACAATATAACATTACCGTCCTTCAACCGTCCATCCAGTAACAACTGGAAGGGTGTGTGTTCAGTTAGGTTAGTAACAGGGCTGAGGCTGACAATATAACATTACCGTCCTTCAACCGTCCATCCAGTAACAACTGGAAGGGTGTGTGTTCAGTTAGGATAGTAACGGGGCTGAGGCTGACAATATAACATTACCTTCCTTCAGTCATCCATCCAGTAACAACTGGAAGGGTGTGTGTTCAGTGAGGATAGTAACAAGGCTGAGGCTGACAATACAACATTACCGTCCTTCAACCGTCCATCCAGTAACAACTGGAAGGGTGTGTGTTCAGTTAGGATAGTAACGGGGCTGAGGCTGACAATATAACATTACCGTCCTTCAACCGTCCATCCACTAACAACTGGAAGGGTGTGTGTTCAGTTAGGATCGTAACAAGGCTGAGGCTGACAATATAACATTACCGTCCTTCAGTCATCCATCCAGTAACAATGGAAGGGACAAAAACAAGAAATGCCGGATTCACTCAGCAGGTCTGGCAGCATCTGTGGAAAGAGAAGCAGAGTTAACGTTTCGGGTCAGTGACCCTTCTTCGGAACAATGGAAGGGTGTGTCTTCAGTTAGGATAGTACCAGGGCTGAGGCTGACAATATAACATTACCGTCCTTCAGTCATCCATCCAGTAACAACTGGAAGGGTGTGTGTTCAGTTAGGATAGTAACAGGGCTGAGGCTGACAATATAACATTACCGTCCTTCAGTCATCCATCCAGTAACAACTGGAAGGGTATGTGTTCAGTTAGGATAGTAACTGGGCTGAGGCTGACAATATAACATCACCGTCCTTCAGTCATCCATCCAGTAACAACTGGAAGGGTGTGTGTTCAGTTAGGATAGTAACGGGGCTGAGGCTGACAATATAACATTACCGTGCTTCAGTCATCCATCCAGTAACAACTGGAAGGGTGTGTGTTCTGTTAGGATAGTAACGTGGCTGAGGCTGACAATATAACATTACCGTCCTTCAGTCATCCATCCAGTAACAACTGGAAGGGTGTGTGTTCAGTTAGGATAGTAACGGGGCTGAGGCTGACAATATAACATTACCGTCCTTCAACCGTCCATCCAGTAACAATTGGAAGGGTGTGTGTTCAGTTAGGATAGTAACAGGGCTGAGGCTGACAATATAACATTACCGTCCTTCAACCGTCCATCCAGGAACAACTGGAAGGGTGTGTGTTCAGTTAAGATAGTAACGGGGCTGAGGCTGACAATATAACATTACCTTCCTTCAGTCATCCATCCAGTAACAACTGGAAGGGTGTGTGTTCAGTGAGGATAGTAACAAGGCTGAGGCTGACAATACAACATTACCGTCCTTCAACCGTCCATCCACTAACAACTGGAAGGGTGTGTGTTCAGTTAGGATAGTAACAGGGCTGAGGCTGACAATATAACATTACCGTCCTTCAACCGTCCATCCAGTAACAACTGGAAGGGTGTGTGTTCAGTTAGGATAGTAACAAGGCTGAGGCTGACAATATAACATTACCGTCCTTCAGTCATCCATCCACTAACAACTGGAAGGGTGTGTGTTCAGTTAGGATAGTAACAGGGCTGAGGCTGACAATATAACATTACCGTCTTTCAGTCATCCATCCAGTAACAACCGGAAGGGTGTGTGTTCAGTTAGGATAGTAACGGGGCTGAGGCTGACAATATAACATTACCGTCCTTCAGTCATCCATCCAGTAACAACTGGAAGGGTGTGTGTTCAGTTAGGATAGTAACGGGGCTGAGGCTGACAATATAACATTACCGTCCTTCTACCGCCCATCCAGTAACAACTGGAAGGGTGTGTGTTCAGTTAGGATAGTAACAGGGCTGAGGCTGACAATATAACATTACCGTCCTTCAACCGTCCATCCAGTAACAACTGGAAGGGTGTGTGTTCAGTTAGGATAGTAACGGGGCTGAGGCTGACAATATAACATTTCCGTCCTTCAACCATCCATCCAGTAACAACTGGAAGGGTGTGTGTTCAGTTAGGATAGTAACGGGGCTGAAGCTGACAATGTAACATTACCGTCATTCAACCGTCCATCCAGTAACAACTGGAAGGGTGTGTGTTCAGTTAGGATAGTAACGGGGCTCAGGCTGACAATATACCATTACCGTCCTTCAGTCATCCATCCAGTAACAACTGGAAGGGTGTGTGTTCAGTTAGGATAGTAACGGGGCTGAGGCTGACAATATAACATTACCGTCCTTCAGTCATCCATCCAGTAACAACTGGAAGGGTGTGTGTTCAGTTAGGATAGTAACGGGGCTGAGGCTGACAATATAACATTACCGTCCTTCAACCGCCCATCCAGTAACAACGGGAAGGGTGTGTGTTCAGTTAGGATAGTAACAGGGCTGAGGCTGACAATATAACATTACCGTCCTTCAACCGTCCATCCAGTAACAACTGGAAGGGTGTGTGTTCAGTTAGGATAGTAACAAGGTTGAGGCTGACAATATAACATTACCGACCTTCAACCGTCCATCCAGTAACAACTGGAAGGGTGTGTGTTCAGTTAGGATAGTAACAAGGTTGAGGCTGACAATATAACATTACCGACCTTCAACCGTCCATCCAGTAACAACTGGAAGGGTGTGTGTTCAGTTAGGATAGTAACAGGGCTGAGGCTGACAATATAACATTACCATCCCTCAACCGTCCATCCAGTAACAACTGGAAGGGTGTGTGTTCAGTTAGGATAGTAACGTGGCTGAGGCTAACAATACAACATTACCGTCCTTCAACCGTCCATCCAGTAACAACTGGAAGGGTGTGTGTTCAGTTAGGATAGTAACAAGGCTGAGGCTGACAATACAACATTACTGTCCTTCAACCGTCCATCCAGTAACAACTGGAAGGGTGTGTGTTCAGTTCGAACAGTAACGGGGCTGAGGCTGACAATATAAGTAACATTTTGAATCACCCAGAAGACGGCCAGCAAATCTTTTTCACACATTGTCAAGACCCTTTCTACTGACGTTAACAAGTGAGATGCGTATTCCACTCGGCAGAATCGGCCATGTTTCTTCTGAAGGAATACCGCTGATAAGGTGGTATCTGTGGTAGCGACATCGAGGGCAAAGGGTAGGGGTGGGTCCGGCACCTGTAACACCGGATTTATGGCCAACCACTGGTGGAATGTTGACGGATTATCATGTAATCCCTGGGGGAGACACATCCAGGTGTACAGTTGTCCGGGAATGTAAACACAAATTTATATTGACACTCTCGTGCCAGCGAGAGTCTGGAAAAACTCCATCTGCCATTTCTCCGCCCTAGTCTCCAACCGATCCAGATCCTGCTGTATCCTCTGACAATCCTCATCATTATCCGCAACTCCACCAAGCTTTGTGTTTTGAACAAACTTACTAATCAGACCAGCTACATTTTCCTCCAAATCGTATATATATACTACTAACAGCAAAGGTCCCAGCACTAATCCCTGCGGAACACCACTATTCACAGCCCTCCATTCAGAAAAGCGCCCTTCCACTGATACCCTCTGTCTTCTATGACCGAGCCAGTTCTGTATCCATCTTGCCAGCTCACCTCTGCTTCCGTGTGACTTCACCTTTTGCACCAGTCTGCCATGAGGGACCTTGTCAAAGGCTTTACAGAAGTCTGTATGGACAACATCCACTGCCCTTCCTTTATCAATCATCTTCGCCACTTCCTCAAAAAACTCATTCAAGTTAGTGAGACACGACCTCCCCCTCACAAAACCATGCTGCCTCTCGCTACTAATAAGTTCATTTGTTTCCAAATGGAAGTAAATACTGCCCCGAAGAATCCTCTCTAATAATTTCCCTACCACTGACCAAAGGCTCACCGGCCTGTAATTTCCTGGATTATCCTTGCTATCCTTCTTAAACAAAGGAACAACATTTGCTATTCTCCAGTCCTCTGGGACATCACCTATAGCCAATGAGGATGCAAAGATTTCTGTCAAGGCCCCAGCTATTTCTTCCCTTGCCTCCCTCAGTATTCTGCATTAGATCCCATTAGGCCCTGGGGACTTATTTACCTTAATGCTTTGCAAGACGCCCGACACCTTCTCCTCTGATCCCACGAAGTTCAGAACTCTGTGGAGAATCAGAGTGTAGCTCCTCGGAGAGAATCACTACCCTGTCTTTACATGGCTCATGATTCACCCCCAAGGAATTCAAACCCCACCATCCATCGCCAACCAACCAGGATATTTCCAGAATATTTCCTGGATGCCTTCCACCCGGACAGGCTGCCGGCGATTGCCTGCTAAGATTCCGGTTGCCATAGGACAACTTCACTTTCCCACCACGGATTCTCCATTCTCCACCATTGTCCCCATCTGAGATGCCCCATCACAGCATCCGCTTGATCACCATCCTGCAATAAAAACCTTTTCATGAACATCTTTATCCAACAACACATCCAATTATGCAAACACAACGCAACTATTCACCCTTGTAGATTCCCTTAGTGACTGTCTTGTGGGTTCCCTCGACTTTGCTAGGGATCCTACACAGTGTTTCCCCAGTGTCTGCAGCATGGCTGGTGGAAGGTTGCTGACCTTCACTGGAGAGACTGCATATGGCCTTGCAGGACGTCCTCGAGCAGCTCTGGGCTTTGAGGGTTCGGTTTCGGACTGCACCACCTCGACATGGGCAGCAGCAGCCTGGGCTAGCTGATGGGTAACAGCAAGGACACTGGTGGAGTGACAGTGAAGGGAGAACAAATACTGTCATCCTGAGAGAGGACAGCAGGTTCATGCTCCACGGAGACACTGTCACTGCCACGGGGCGACACCTCAGGAATCCTAGTAATCTACTGGATCACAGATTGCTGGACTGTTGTGAGAGCCTGCAAAATCCTTTGAACACTGAGATCCACAGCCATGATGGCAGCAGTCTGATCCTACATGGCAGCAAGCAATCTGAGTCTGAGTTTCCACTACAGCACTGAGACGTTGGGTGTCTGCCATCTGTGCTGCAGTGGAAGCTGAGACAATGGTCACCAACAATTGTATCACAGCTGGGTCCGCTAGTGCTGTCAGGGAGTTAGTGACCACTTCGACAGGGGAAAGAATGTGCTTCAAACTCTGTGCAATGTCCTGTGCCATGTTGGAGTCGGACTCCTCCATGTTCTTTGACAGTGATAACAGACTGTCTGAGAGGCCTGTCAATGGACAAAGTATCTCACTGTACATGTCGATCAGCATTCTCCTGTCTGCTGTTCCAGCAATGTTTACATTTGTGTCCTGTGTATTATAACTCGTTTGTGACCTCGCCCTCCGGTGATCTGACACATGAACTATCCTTTCCCCCTGGCCTGGCTGCAGCTCACTCGTGCTCGGTGACTAACCACGTGCAGATTCCGACTCTATACCAGCCTCTAAGATACACACAGTGAAATAATTTGATCTGGTGACTTTGAGTTTCAGACCAAGTGATGGGACTTCACCAGCAGTCCTGTGCTGCTTCTCTCTCTCTGTCACTTGGAGCTGCTGTGACTGGGAAGCTGGAAGTTTTGGGTTATCATTGGAAAGTATAAAATCAGAAGGGGAGGGTTGTGGTGAGGGATTGGGAATGGGATGGAAAGCAGGAGGTCCATGGTCCCACCATCTGCAGCTTGTACATCTTCCCAGACAATAGGATGAGGGGGAGGTGGGAGTTAAGAAGGAACGTCAGGCAGCAACATAACATCATCCTGAATGCTCTCGGTGATGCCGGATGCCACGGGCTCTGACACAGCCGGTCCTATGATGTGGAGAATCATCTCCTCCCTCAGGCTCAGGGGATGAAGGTATGCCTGGTCCCCACCGGATCACTGCTGCTCCCTGTGTTTATGAGCCACCTTGTCCTGTAAGAGAGAGGGCAGAATGTCACTGATTGTGTTGCACTGTGTTTGGGTGATGTGCCTGCCATAGCTGAAGAGCTGGAGGCATGTGGAGGCAGGGAGAGGTGGATGTGAGGCTGGTATCAGTGGAAGGTGTGTGAGGGTGAGATGGAGTATGTGAATGTTAGGTGTGGGTCCTGAGTGTTAGGGACAGCTGATGGGTGAGTGATGGGGGTGTGGTTCATTGAGCAGTGTGAGAGGTTACTGGTGTTGACGGCAGGAGATGTCATGTGGAGATGAATTCACTGACATTGACCACCCGTGTGAGTTCATTTAACTTCTTCTGGCTCTTCTGCCAGGTCCTCGGGGCCAGACTTCTTGCACTGACCTCCCTAGCCACCTGCTCCTATTCACTTCGAAGTGCATTTCTTGAGGGTCTGCACCCCACCCCATGGGAACATGGCCTGTCTGCTCCTGTCACCCTCCATGACTAAGGCCTCCAGCACCACATCCGTGAACCGCAGAACCCTCTCTCTGTCCTAGTACTCCATTTACCTTGTCTCTAATTGCGGCATTTCACAGTCAGCAGCAGCCTCCTGTGATTCAGTGCAACTTCCCTTTAAGAGGAACAGACTGTGTTTAAGAGCTGAATCCTGGATGAAACACGAGCCAGCCTCACACAACCTTAGGGCCCAGCAGACAGACAGCACCGCGTGTAACCCTAGGCGGTACATAGAATTCGTGGAAATGAGAAGGCAGCAGGAAGTTTGTGTGTCACCTGCCTGAACATGAATAGGCAAGGGCAGATCACGAATTACAATCCTTACACCCGAAAAGCGAAGCAACCCCGATTTTCTCGCTATATCAATCTTCCTTTCATGTCCTCACTCGCTCTCTACACTCTCTGTCTATTTCTCATAGAATCAGAGACTGATGCAGTACAAAAGGAGGCTATTCGGCCCATTGTTTCAGTGCTGTCTCTTGGAATGAGCGACTTAATGAATTCCACCACCAACACCGGCCCCCCCCCTCAACTTTCTGCAGTCTCCTTTCTTTCCTATTCAAGTATTTGCTGAATTCTCTTTTGAATGATATTATTGAATCTGCTTCCATCATGTTTTCAGGCAGTGAATCCCATATCCCAACAACTCGCTGTGTAAGAAAATTCTCCTCATTTCACTTCTGGTTCTTTGCCAATTACCTTCAATCTATGTCTTCTTAATACTGAACTTCCTGACACTGGAAACAGTTTCACATTAATTACCCTATCAAAACCCTTAATGATTTTGAATTATATATTAAATCACCCCTTACCCTTCATTGCTCCAAAGAGAACAATCCCAGCTTTTCCAATCTCTCCACATAACTGAATTCCCAGATCCCTGGTACCATTCTAGTAAATCACCTCAGTCTCTTCACTAAGTCCTTGACAACCTTATCAAAGTGTGGTGATCAGAATTGGACATAATCCTCCAGCTGGGACCTAACCAATGATGTACAAACACCAGCATTTCCTCATGAGTTTTATTACTCTGTGCCTCTCTCTCTGACACCAAGGACACTACATGTTACCATCAAAGATCTGTGTGTGACGCCGCAGGTCTCTCTAATCCTGCACCCGCTTTATAATGGTACCATTTATTTTATAATGTTTCTCCTCATACTTCCTACCCATGTCTCACTTCACACTTCACTGTGTTAAATTACATCTGCCATGTTCCTGTCCATTTCACCAGTCAGTCTCTGTCCTCCTGAAGTTTGTTACTATCCTTCTCACTGTTTATTAACATTTCTGAGTTTCCACCCATCACAAGACCTTGACATTATCCCCTCTGTACACAAGCCCATTGTATTAACATACTGCAACAGTGATCCCAACAGTGACCCTCGGGATAATAAAAGCAAAATACTGAGGATGATGGAAAGCTGAAATAAGTACAAGGAATGCTGGAAATACACAGCAGGTCTGACAGCATCTGTGGAGAGAGAAGTAGAGTTAATGATTCAGGTCAGTGACCCTTCTTCAGAACAGGGGAACGCCACTGTGTACTTCCCTCCAGACTGAACAATAAATATTCTCCACTACTCTCTGCTTTCTGCTTCGCATCTCGATCAGATCTGCTTTTACATTTCCCTGCTCTAAGTTGAACCATCCCAGCTACATAACTGTAATCCCTCATCCCTGGAAAAATTCCAGTAAAACTCTTTTATCCCCTCTCCAATGGACTCATGTCCTTCCTAAAATGTGGTTCCCTGTATTGGACACAATGCTCCAGGTGGAGCCGATCTAGTCTTTTCTATAGGTGTAACATAACATCCAGACTATTCGACTCTGTGTCTCTATTAATAAAACCTAGGAATCTATTTTCTTTGTTAACTGTTTGTTAACCTGTCCAGCTCACTTCAAAGATTGCACACAAACACCCCAGGTCTCTCTGTTATTCTCACCACCTTTAAAGTTGTGTTATCTCTCCTCATTCATCCACCTGAAGTTCGCTATCACCTTCTCAAAGGCTATTGGGGGTGGGTGATAACTGCTGGCCCAGCCAGCGACACCCACAACCCATGAATAAATAATATTATAAAATCTTTCCACAATGTATCACTTCACACATCTGCCAGGCCAATTAAATATTAGGAAAACTAAAGCCAGTGTTTTCAAACCCCACATCAAACATTTCTTAGCTACAGACCCCATCCCTCTCCTTGGCAACTGTCTGAGACTAAAGCAAAGTGTTTGCAACCTGGTGTCATAGTTGCTCCTGCGATGAGCTTCCTACCAAATATTCACGCTATCAATAAAACTGCCTATTTCCACCCCCTTAACAGAGGACGACTTCATCCCTGTCTCAGCTCCTCTGCTGATGAAACACTCCTCCTTGCCTGTGTTACCTGTAGACTTGACTATTCCAACACACTCCTGGCTGGTCTCCCACATTCTACCCGCCATAAACTTGAGGTGATGAAAAACACTGCT
This sequence comes from Heterodontus francisci, assembly GCF_036365525.1. Lineage (NCBI taxonomy): Eukaryota > Metazoa > Chordata > Chondrichthyes > Heterodontiformes > Heterodontidae > Heterodontus > Heterodontus francisci. The sequence goes on along the minus strand of NW_027140501.1, from coordinate 1,097,679 downwards.
GCCCATGTCCTAACTCACACCAAGTCCTGTTCACCCATCACCCCCTGAACTCACTGACCGACATTGGATCCTGGTCAGCAACACATCAATTTAAAAACTCTCAGCCTTCTTTTCAAATGCTTCAACAGAGTTGCTTGCTAGGCCTTTACAGAGGGCAGTTAAGAGTCAATAACATTGCTGTGAGTCTAGAGTCATATGTGGGCTAGACCAGGAAAGGACGGAAGATTTTTTTCCCTAAAGGACATTAGTGAATCAGATGGCTCCATGACTGAGACTAGCTTTCTATTCCAGATTTTAACACACTCCTGGCTTGTCTCATACATTCTACTCTCTGTAAACTTGAGGTCATCCAAACTCTGCTGCTCTTGTGTAAACTCACACCAAGTCCCGTTCCCCGATCACTGACATACATCGGCTGCCAGTTAAGCAATGTCTTGATTTTAAAATTCTCAACCGTGTTTGCAACTCCCTCGATGTCCTCACACCTCCTTATCTAGGTCATATTCACCAGCCCCACTACCCTCCAAGACATCTGCACTCCTCCAATCCTGGTCTCTTGTGTATGCTTGATTTTCATCATTGCTCCACTGCCAGCCAGGTCTTCAGCTGCCTAGACCCAAAGCTCTGGAATTCCCTAACTACACCTCTTTTATTTTATTCGTGTGTGGGATATGTGCATCGCTGGCAAGGCCAGCATTTGTTCCCATCCCTAATTGCCCTTGACAAATGAGTGACTTGCTGGGACATTTCACCAGGCAGTTAAGGGTGAACCACATTGTTGAGGGTCTGGAGTCACATGGAGGCCAGATCACGTAAGGACAGCAGATTTCCTTCCCGAAAGGACATTAGTAAATCAGATCGGTTTTTACAACAATCGATGATAGATTCATGGCACTATTACTGAGACTAAATTTCATTTCCAGATTTTTATTAATGAATTGAAATTATTAATTGATTGAATTTTAATTCCCACCAACTGCCATGTGGGAATTGAACCCATGGCATTCGCCTGAACCTCTGGTTTTCTAGTTCAGTGACATTACCGCTATACCACTGTCACTGCCTCTATGTCTCACTTTCCTCCCTTAAGACACTACTTAATACCTCCTGCTTTGACCAAGAAATGTAAGTTGTTGTTGTTGGGCTTTGCCAGATATGATTTATCATTACCATATCCCTGCTGCCGTCCATTTATTGTCCCGTGTTTTTTTCCAAGCAACGAATGTTTTTGTCCTGGGCTGTGAAGTCTAGAAATTTCCCACCAGCGACGTTAGACTGACTGGTCAGTAATTACACCGTTTGCTCCATCTCTCCTTTTTTAAACCAAGTGTAACATTTACAACCCTTCCCATCTCTGGCATCAAGCCCATATCCAAGGAGGATTGGAACATTCTGTCACTGCCTCTGCTATTTTCAACATTCCTTCTCTCAGCATCCCCCACACATCCCATTCAGACAGGGTAAATGGTCTACTTTATTGTGGCACAAGAAGAGTTGGATTGAAAGGGGTTAACTGAACCTGTTTGTTCAGTGATTGTAATTAATGTCAGTCATCATGGACCCTAATTGTGTCGCTGGAGGGTTTCCCTCTTCTATTAATACAGGACTCCTTTCAGTGTGTTATCCCATAGTGTCAACAACAGCATCATTCCGGCGCTATCAAGGATCAGCAGCCCCAGCGAGAGAGAGGATAGACCAGAATCTGAGAACAATAGATTGGAATGTTACAACAATGGGTCAGAATCTGAGAACAATAGATTGGAATGTTACAACAATGGGTCAGAATCTGAGAACAATAGATTGGAATGTTACAACAATGGGTCAGAATCTGAGAACAATAGATTGGAATGTTACAACAGTGGGTCAGAATCTGAGAACAATAGATTGGAATGTTACAATAATGGGTCAGAATCTGAAAACAATAGATTGGAATGTTACAACACTGGGTCAGAACATGAGAAAAATAGCTTGGGATGTTACAACCATGGGAAGCAGGAGTTTCTCCTATTAGCTTGGCCTAGTTACTGCAGATTATTTTTGGCTAACATTAGATGATCGGATGTATTATGCACTGAAGATGATTCAAATGGAAATGGAAAAGTCCTGGGGAAAATTGATGTCCAGTGAGATTTGGGTGTTCAGGTCCACTGTTCCCTGAAGGTGGCAACGCAGGTAAATAGAGTGGTCAAGAAGGCATACGGCATGCTTTCCTTCATCGGACGGTGCATTGAGTACAAGAGTTGGCAGGTCATGTTACAGTTGTATAGGACTTTGGTTCGGCCACATTTGGAATACTGTGTACAGTTCTGGTCGCCACATTATCAAAAGGATGTGGATGCTTTGGAGAGGGTGCAGAGGAGGTTCACCAGGATGTTGCCTGGTATGGAGGGCGCTAGCTATGAAGAGAGGTTGAGTTGATTAGGATTATTTTCATTAGAAAGACGGAGGTTGAGGGGGGACCTGATTGAGGTGTACAAAATCATGAGAGGTATAGACAGGGTGGACAGCAAGAGGCTTTTTCCCAGAGTGGGGGTTTCAATTACGAGAGGACACGAGTTCAAAGTGAAAGGGGAAATGTTTAGGGGGGATATGCGTGGAAAGTTCTTTACGCAGAGGGTGGTGGGCACCAGGAACGCGTTGCCAGCGGAGGTGGTAGACGCGGGCACGATGGAGTCTTTTAAGATGTATCTAGACAGATACATGAATGGGCATGAAGAAAAGAGATACAGAACCTTAGAAAATAGGCGACATGTTTAGAGAGAGGATCTGGATCGGCGCAGGCTTGGAGGGCCGAAGGGCCTGTTCCTGTGCTGTAATTATCTTTGTTCTTTGTTCTTTGTTCTTTTATCCCATCCTCGCTATTATTGGTGTCCCTGGTGATTCTCTGTATCCAACGTTTAGAATTATAAACATATTTTACAGATTTAATGTTCTTGTCATGTCAATCTTGGGAAGTCTGAAGCCATTGTATTCAGTCACTGCCACAAACTCCATTCCCTATCCACTGTCTGCATTCCTCTCGCTGCCCAATGTCTGGGGCTGAAACAGACTGTTTGCGACCTCTGCATCCAGTTGACACTGAGCTGAGTTCATCTCCATATTCTCTCCATCACCAACCCTGCCTATCACCACCTCTGTCAAATGTCCCATCTCCACCTCTGCCTCAGCCCATCGACCGCATAAACCCTCATCTGTGCCTTTGTTAAATCCACACTTGACTATTACAATTCTATCCTGGTCACCTTCCAATTCTATCCTGGTCACCCTCACAGTTATTAACCTCCATAAACCACAGCCCATCCAGAAATCTGCTGCCTGTGTTCTAACTCACACCAAATCCCGATCACCCATCACCCCTGTGCTCACTGATCTACATTGTCTTCCGGTCTGGCAACACCTTAATTTTAATATTCTCATTCTTGTCTTTGGATCTCTCCATGGCCTCACCACTCCAATTAGCCCTATTCCCCTCTCGATTTCACATATTCTTGTAAATCTTATGCCTTTGAAACTTTTTTAAATTCCCTTTTGAAAGTGAATTTCTTTCCCCTCCCTAGCACCTCCGGCTGTGATTTTTACACTAAGGTGCCACTGGTGCCAATGTAACAAAAACCTGGATCTATAAAAACGATGGGAATGGAACAGCCAACCACTTCTAGTGTGGCCAGCACAGTCCCCCATTCTGTGTAGGGATCTAGCCTGGGTGCACTGTGCATTTGCTGTTAGTCTGAGGAGGGGTTTGGAGTAACGTCAATGTCCCTTTCTAGCAGCTAATATGTACATCTTTGAAACTTGGTCCGTGCGTGTCCACTGATCGCGTGTGTTAGTCACTCACAACTGAGCATACATTGAGCAGCACCAGGAATCCCCTCTAGTATTTTTAAAAGAACCAGGCTTCCTGGTCCTGAATATTGAGGGATATTTGACATTCAAGAAGAATAGGAAGCTAGGTAAATGTGGAGGGGTGACACTGTTAATCAAGGATGGTGTTGGGGCATTAGTTCGAGATGACCTTGGTTCAGGGGATCAAAATGTAGAATCGATTTGGGTGGAGGTGAGGAATACCAGGAGAAAGAAGTCCCTAGCAGGAGTGGTCTACAGACCTCCTAACAGTAATCACAATGTAGGACATCGTATACAAGAAGAAACATTGTTTACTTGTGATGGACATACGGCAATAATCATGGGTGATTTTAATCTACATATAAACTGGAAAAATCAGATTGGGGACAGTAACCCGGATGAAGAGTTCATAGAATGCTTTCGAGGTAGTTTCTTGGAGCAGCACGTTCTGGAAACAACCAGAGATAAGGTTATATTAGACTTCGTATAATGTAATGTGACAGGATTAATTAATGACCTCAGAGTAAAGGCACCTCTAGGTAGCAGCGACCACATTATGACTGAATTTAACATCCAGTTTGAAAGAGAGAAGAGTGGATCTAAGATCAGTATTTTAAACGTGAATAAGGGAAACTATTTGGGCATGAAAGTTGAGCTCGTTGAAGTGAACTGGGTTACTCGTCTTGGAGATAGGTCAATAGAGAAGCAGTGGCAGACATTTAAGGGGATATTTCAGGAATACTCCATAATTAGTATATTCCTACTATAAGGTGGAGGACCCAACAGCAGTTTAGTAAGAAATTACGGAACACATCACACTTAAGGAAAAGGCAGATAATTGTGCAAAGATGAGTGGCAGTTCAGATGATTGGTCAGAATATAAAGAACAGCAGACAATGGCTAACGGGTTAATCAGGAGAAAGACATTCGAGTATAATAGGAAGCTAGCTAGAAATGTAAAAATGGATTGCAAGAGTTTCTCGGCGTATTTAAAAAGGAGAAGATTAAGTAAAAAGAGCGTTGGTCCTCTGGACAGTGAGAATGTGGAGTTAATAGTAGATAAAAAGGAAACAGCGGATGCAATGAACAAATATTTTGTTTCTGTCTTCACTATAGAGGATACAAGAAACATTCCAGTAGTAGCTGTAAATCAGGAGATGGAAGGAAGAGAGAAACTTGGTGAAAATACAATTGCCAGGGAAGCATTACTGAGCAAACTTATGGAGTTGCGGGCTGAAAAGTCCACGGGTCCTGATGGGCTTCATCCTAGAGTCTTAAAAGAGGTGGCTAATGAGGTAGTAGTCGTGTTGTTGTTAATTTTTCAAAGTTCACTAATTTTGGAACGGTTCCATCAGACTGGAAAGTAATAAATATAACCCCTCTATTCAAGACGAGGGGGATGCAGAAAGCAGGTAACTATAGGCCAGTTAGCTTGACATCTGTCGTGGGGAAGATGTTTGAATCGATCATTAAGGAGGCTTTCGCTGGGCACTTAGAAAAACTCAAGGTAATCGCGAATAGACAGCATTGTTTTATGAAAGGGAAGTCATCTTTAACCAATTTATTGGAGTTCTTTGAAGGAGTAACATGCGATATGGGTAAAGGGGAGCCCTTAGACATACTGCGCTTGGATTTCCAGAATGCATTAGACAAGGTGCCACATAAAAGGTTATTGTGCAAAGTAGGAGCTCATGGTGTAGTGGGTAGCATATTAGCTTGGATCGAAGTTTTATTGGCCGGTTGCCGAAAAGAGGGAGTATGCATGAATGGGTCCTTTTCAGATTGGCAGGATGTGACAAGTTGAGTCCATCATGGGTCTGTGCTGGGGCCTCAACATTTTACAATTTATATGAAAGACTTAGATGAGGGAAGCGATGGCATGTTAGCTAAATTTGTAGATGACTCAAAGATAGGTAGGAAAGTATGTTGTGAAGAGTGCACAAGGAGGGTGTAGTCCAATATAGATAGGTTGAGTGAGTGGGGAAAAACATCTGACAGATGGAGTCTAATGTGGGAAAATGTGAAGTTTTTCACTTTGGCAGGAGGACTGCAAAATTCCGAGGTGCTGAGGGATCTAGGTTCTGTAGTGCATGAGTCACAAACAGTTAGTAGGTAGGTACAGCAAGTAACAAAGAAGGCTAATGGAATGCTCTCCTTTATTACAAGAGGAATTGAAAATAAAAGTCAGCATGTGATGCTTCAGTTATACAGGGCATTGGTGAGACCACATCTCGAATACTGTCTGTAGTTTTGGTCTCCTTATTTAATGGAGGATGTGAATGCTTTGGAGGCGGTTCAGATGTGGTTTACCAGATTGATACCAGGATTGAGCAGGTTGTGTTCTGAGTAAAGGTTGGACGGACGGTCTTGTTTTCACTGGAATTTAGAATGGTGAGGGGAGATTTGACTGAAGTTTATAAGAACCTGAAAGGCCTTGACATGGTGAATGAGGAAAGGATGTTTCCTCTTGTGGGTGAGTCCAGTACTAGGGGGCACTGTTTCGAAATTAGGGGTCGCTGCTTTAGGACAGAGAGGAGGAGACATTTTTCTCTGGAGGGTTGTGTGACTTTGGAATTCTCTGCCATAGAAGATGGTGGAGACGGGGTCATTGAATATTTTTAAGGTGGAGATAGATAGATTCTTATCAGGCCAGGGAATGAAAGGTTATCAAGGTTAGATGGGAGTGTGGAATTCGAAACACAAACCGATCAGCTATGATCTGATTGAATGGCGGTGCAGACTGGAGGGGCCGAATGGCCTACGTCTGCTCCTAGTTCATATGCGTGTATTTTTTACTCAGCTTACATGTGAGGTGCTTTTGACTTACTTCTGTTATTGTAAAGTTAGTGGAGGTGCTGTGGATGTTTTTCTGGAGGTTGCGTTGTGAGCTTCTGCAGACATTCATGGAGGACAGAGGATTTGCTAACCGAACTCTGGACGAGTTATGGGGACTGTAGTTACATGACCTACAAATGGAGCAGAGGCTGGAGAGGGGAAACTCTGTAAAGTGGGAGGAGGAGGGGGCTCTGCCCTACCCACCCCGGGTTCTCCAAGAGCAAACAGAGCAGTGGTCCTAATATCGAGCCCTGGGGAACACCACTGTATACTCACCTGGAGTCTGACCAACAACCTTTCACCATTTCTCTCTGTTTACTTTTCATTAGCCAATGTTATATCCACAATATCACTGTCACTTTAATCCATAGGTTTCAGTTTTCCTAACCTGTCTATTGAATGTCATTTGATCAACCACCTTTTGAACGTCCATATATATAACTTCAATCACACCACCCTCATCAGCCCTCTCCATTGTTTTATCAAAGAACTCCATCAAGTTTACCTCACCACCACCTCTCTCCACTTCTCCACTGTTGTTAAATTATCAGACTGCTTATGCAACATCCAGTACTGGATGAGCAGAAATTTCCTCCAATAAAATATTGGGAATACTGAAACCATTGGGCTGGACTCTGTTGGGCTCCTGATGTAGGTCTCCATGGAGCCACACATCGGGATTGCTGGGCCTGATCTTTCCAGCTGTGCAGAGGCTCGTGGCTCCCCGCCCACTCCCCCCCAACCGCTCGGCAGCGGTACCCTCCTTTAAATATTTCAATAAACTTAATGCATATATTTCAGTCCAATTCCCTGTGATCTTACTTACAGCCCGGGATCTTCCATGCAGCGGCTGACACTCACACACCTTCATAATAAAAGCAGAATACTGCAGATGCTGGAAATCTGAAATAAAATCCAGAAATGCTGGAACCACTCAGCATGTCTGGCAGCATCTGTGGAAAGAGAGGCAGAGTTAACGTTTCGGGTCAGTGACCCTTCTTCTCACACACCGTCGCTTTCCCGTCCAGGGAAAGCCAGCACCACAGAGGTGGGGAAGGGGGGAAAGTAGGATTTTTAGAGTACTGATGGGGTGGGGGGTGGTGGCTGGTGCTTGTGGTGGGCGTGGTCAACTCTGCATTAATAGTGTAGGGGAAGAAGGGGCAAACTCTACACTTTGGACAGTTGTTGGGTTGCGAGGGTACTCGGCAGTTTAAGTCTTTGGCGGGGCTGGTGGGAAGGCAACTATACAATGTAAGTTTTTGGGGGGAAATGGGCAACATTTTATTTGCAGTGCACTGGCGGGGGTGTGTGTACGGGGTTAAACTTTGCACTTTTTGTGGCAGGTCTGGTTGCCCTTTAAAAATGGCACCAGTGTCTGTACAGAGACAGCTGACAACACTACTGTTGTCGCTCAGGCCGTCCCTGTTACGTGATTGGGGGTGGAGTGGGCGGCCCGTTCACTGTATTAAAATGAGACGTCGCCTGCTACATCACAGTGGCATAGCAGACACAGACTGCACATATGGGCCACCAATGTTTCGCACTCCGCTGGGGAGAATAAAATTCAGCCCCTTGTTTTTGCTTCCCGCTCCAATCTCCCTTCCCTAGCTAGCAATTCCTTCCTTCTTCCTAGTAACTGTCTGACATTACTATAGTCTGTTCACAACCTTGGTGTCACATTGGACCACAAAATAGGCTTCTAACCTCACACTGGTGCCATCACCACAATCGCCTATTTCCATCTCTGTAACATCACCTGACTAAATCCCTGCCTCAGCTCATCTGCTGCTGAAACCCTCATTCAAGAAAAGAGGCGCTGCTGGATCTGCTACTTGGGAATGAGGTGGGCCAAGTGGATCAAATACCAGTAGGGAAGCACTTAAAGGACAGTGGTCATTACATCATAAGGTTTAGGCTGACTACATAAAAGGACAAAGGGTAAGAATAATTAACTAGGGGAAGGCCAACTTCAGCGGGGTAAGAATGCAGCTGGGGAAAATAAATTGGAGTCAACGATTGGCAGGAAAACAATAGCTGAACAATGGGCTACCGTCAAAGAGGAGATAGTTTGGGCTCAGTCAAGGTATATTCCTTCGAAGGGGAAAGGTAGTGTAATCAAATCCAGAGCTCCCTGAATTACAAAAGAGGTGAGTGACGTAGAGATTAAGATGAAGAAGAAAAAGTGTGCTTATGACAGACGCCAGGTAGACAATCCTACTCAGAACCAGGCAGAGCGGAAGCATAAAAGCAAGTAAGAGAAGTAAAATAGAATATGAGAAGAGTCTGGCGGCTAGAATTAAATGGAGTTCCTAAGTTTTCTATAGATGTATAAACAGGTAGCAAAAGGAGGAGTTGCACCAATTAGGGGCCACACAGAGGATTTGCACATGCATGCAGAAGGCATAGTTGAGGTATTAAATGAATACGTTGCATCTGTCTTTACCAAGTGTAACAAAAGTGATTCTTTTTTGGTTAAAAAAAAATATTTCTAAAGGCATTTATGGTTCAGCTGAATAAATGTTGGACCGTTTTTTTAAAATTAAAAATTGAACCACCAAGAGGTCACTGAGAGGGAGCTGGACTGGCAACAGAGTTACTGGTTATCACAAGGCTCGGGTTGGAGATGAAGTCGAAACCCTGGTAGCGGGCAGAAAAGTGATACGTTCTCCTTTGATTAGACAAGCCCCGTTGTCGCAGAGAACACCTGGGATGGACAGAAAAACTGACAAGCTTTCTGGTTGTCGGTCAGTGTGTGTGGTTTTACCTTCTGGAAGGAGATAACGTCAAGTCTGAAGAAAAAGTCAAGAAAGCAGAGAAGACCACAACCCAGCTCATTTTCCAGAAGTTCCAGAACAGACCTTGTGAAGTCCACGGAGTTGAGTCATCTTGTTTCCTGTTTGAAGAAAGCCTGCTAAAAATAATTCTCAATGCCGCCTGAAGAGAACTGTTGTCTGGTAACCTGGATGTGTGTGCTCAGAAGTTAGACTGCATGCTGGTTTGGAACAACATAACTCATCTGCTGCTTCCTTCAAAATGGGCAACGAGTTAACCCAAATGCTTTTTGTTTGTAACAGAGCTCTGATCGAAAAATCTTTTTTTTTAGATCTTGTTTTCGGTTAACCAGTGTATATGTCTGTGTTTGAATTTTAAGGGACTAAGGTAAAAAAAAGTAACTTTAAAATTTGTTTCTGGTAAAAAGGGACTTTGAAGTTTGGTTAAGGTGGGAAGGGGAAGTTAAAAATTAATTGTTGGATTTTTAAAAATTTGATCTGTGATATTGTTTTACTTCATTTCTAGTTGAGACTTTTTTATTCGATCCTGGGATGTAGGCATCACTGGCTAGGCCAGCATTTATTACCCATCTCTCCATAACCCTTGAGAAGGTGGTGGTGAACTGCCTTCTTGAATCGCTGCAGTCCATGGGAGGTAGATTCACTCACAATTGTGTTAGGAATGGACTTCCAGGATTTTGACCCAGCGACAGTGACGGAATGACGATATAGTTCCAAGTCAGAATGGTGTATGACTTGGAGGGGAACTTGCAGGTGGTGATGTTCCCATGCATTTGCTCCCCTTGTCCTAGATGGTAGAGGTCGCGGGTTTGGAAGGTGCTTTCTAAGGTGCCTTGGTGCATTGCTGCAGTGCATCTTGTATACGGTACACACTGCTGCCACTGTGCGTCAGTGGTAAAGGGGGAGCATGTTTGTGGATGGTGTGCCAATCAAATAGGCTGCTTTGTCCTGGATGATGTCGAGCTTCTTGAGTGTTGTTGGAGCTGCAGCCATCCAGGCGAGTGCAGAGTATTCCATCACTCTCTTGACTTGTGCCTTATAGATGGTGGACAGGCTTTGGGGAGTCAGGAGGTGAGTTACTCGCTGCAGGATTCCTGGTCTTACACCTGCTTCATTTATGATAAACTGTTAATTGTTTAGTTCAGTAAAGTGTGTTCTATTGTGATGAGAATAGTGTATCTGATGGACTGTTTCAGCAAGTGGAAAAATGAGAAAAAAATGCTGTGACCTGTGGAGAAGCTGGACTGAATGAACAGTGCACACCTCTCGCCTCGGGTCATAACACAAGGAAGAAGGTACAACACAGGCAATGGCGAAAGAGCAGGTAATTAAAAAACAAGAAGGGTTTAAAATTGATAAAGTGGACATATTAGATAGGCTGTCTAGAAGTAAAGTGAATAAAGCACCAGGGCCAATGAGGTGCATCCAAGGATTATGAGGGAAGTGAGTGTGGAAATCGCAGAGGCACTGGCCATAAATTCTCAATCTTCCTTAGACTAGGGGTGATGCCGGAGGACTGGAGAATTGCAACTATTACATCCTTGTTCAAAAATGGGTGTAAAGATAATCCCAAGAACTCCAGGCCAGTCAATTTAACTGCAGTGGTGGGGAAACTTCTAGTAATAATAATTCGGGACAAATTAATAGTCACATGGACAAATTCGGGTTAAGTAAGGAAAACAGCATGGATTCCTGAAGGGCAAATACTATTTAACTAACAGCCTGGACATTTTGAGAAGGTAACAGAGAGGGTTGATGATGGCAATGCGATTGATGTGGTGTATTGTATTTACAAAAGGCATTTGATACTGTGCCACATAACGGACTTGTGAGAAAACTTATAGTTCATGAATGAAAAGGGACGGTAACAACATGGATATGGCTTTGGCTGAGTGGCAGGAAAGAAAGAATTGTAGTTTGTGGATGTTTTTGGGGGGCTGGAGGAAAGGATGGAGGTCCCCAGGGGTCAGTGTTGGCACCCTTGATTTTCCTGATATATATTACAAGAGCGACGTATCAATTCATTCCATCTTCGCTGCCTCCGGAGAATCCTTGGCATCAGGTGGCAGGATCATATCTCCAACGTGGAAGTCCTCGAGGCGCCCAATATCCCCAGCATATACACCCTACTGAGTCAGCAGCGCTTGAAATGGCTTGGCCATGTGAGCCACATGGAAGATGGTAGGATCCCCAATGACGCATTGTACAGCGAGCTTGTCACTGGTATCAGACCCACCGGCCATCCGTGTCGCTGCTTTAAAGACATCTGCAAACGCGAAATGAAGTCCTGTGACATTGACCACAAGTTGTGGGAGTCAATTGCCAGTGATCTCTAGTGCTAGCAGATAGCCATAATGGCGGGTCTGAAGAATGGCAAGTCGAAGAGACTTAACAGTTGACAGGAAAAAAGACAAAAGTACAAGGAGAGAGCCAACCGTGAAATAGCCTCGACAACCAATTTTATCTGCAGCGCCTGTGGAAGAGCCAATTCACTCTAGAATTGGCCTTTATAGCCACTCCAGGTGCGGCTCCACAAACCACTGACCACCTCCAGGCGCTTATACATTTTCTCTCGAGACAAGGAGGCCAAAGAAGGTAACTGACCAAGACCATGGTGTTCAGGGCACAAATTCAGAGTTTGCAGATGATACGAAACGTGGAAGCATTGTGAACTGTGAGGAGGATGGTGTTGAATTTCAAAAGTACTTAGACAACTTGGTGGAAAGGGCAGGCAGGTGGCAGATGAATTTTAATGCAGAGAAATATGAAGTGATTCATTTTGGGAGGAAGAATATTGAGGTAATGTAAAATAAAGGGCAAAGCATTATAAAGGAGCAGAGAGACCGAGGTGTATATGTGCATAAGTCATTGATGTTGGCAGGACAGGTTGAGAGAGCATTTAATATAGCATACAGTATCCTGGGCTTTATTAACAGGGACATTCAGTACAAGAGCAAGGAAGTTATGTTGAACTTATATAAAACACTGATTCAGCCTCAGCTGAAGTATTCTGTCCAATTCTGGGCACCACACTTTAGGAAGATTGTGAGGGCATTGGAGAGAGTACAGAAAAGATCCATGAGAATGCTTCCAGGCATGAGGAATTTCAGTTATGAAGATAGACAGGAGAAGTTAGGATCATTTTCCTTGGAGAAGAGAAGGCTGAGAGGTGAGTTGATTTGATAGAGTTGTTCAAAACCATGAGGGGTCTGGACAGAGGAGATAGAGAGAAACTGTTTCCACTCGTGAAAAGAATCGAGAACGAGAGGGCACAGATTGAAATTAATGGGTAAGAGAGGCAGAAGTGACATGAGGCAATATTTTCTCACGCAAGGAATGGCTAAGGACTGGAATGTACTGCCTGAGAATGTGATGGAGACAGGTTCAATTGAAGCATTCAAAATGCAATCAGACTGTTATCTGAAAAGGAAGAATGTGCAGGGTTATGGGGAGAAGGCGGGGAATGGCATGAAGTTAATTGCTCTTTCGGTGAGCCGATGTGTACATGATAGACTGAATAGCCTCCTTCTGTGCTGTAATAATTATGTGATTCCCTGATTCATGCCTTTCTTACCTCTGTGCATAACTATTCCAACTCACTCCTGGCTGATCTCCCACATTCTACACTCTGTAAACTTGAGGTCATCCAAAACTCTGCTGCCCATGTCCTAGCTCACACCAAGTTTTCTTCCTCTATCACTGACCGACATGGCTCCCAGTCAAGCAATGTCTTGATTTTAAAATTCTCATCCTCGTTTTCAATACCTCCATAGAACAAAGAACAAAGATAATTACAGCACAGGAACAGGCCCTTCGGCCCTCCAAGCCTGCGCCGATCCAGATCCTCTCTCTAAACATGTCGCCTATTTTCTAAGGTTCTGTATCTCTTTACTTCCTGCCCATTCATGTATCTGTCTAGATACATCTTAAAAGACCCTATCGTGACCGCGTCTAACACCTCCGCTGGCAACGCATTCCAGGCACCCACCACCCTCTGCGTAAATAACTTTCCACGCATATCCCCGCGAAACTTTTCCCCTCTCACTTTGAACTCGTGAACCCTAGTAATTGAATCCCCCACTCTGGGAAAAAGCTTCTTGCTATCCACCCTGTCTCTCCCTCGCATGATTCTGTACACCTCAATCAGGTCCCCCCTCAACCTCCGTCTTTCTAATGAAAATAATCCTAATCTACTCAACCTCTCTTCATAGCCAGCGCCCTCCATACCAGGCAACATCCTCTGCACCCTCTCCAAAGCATCTACATCCTTTTGGTAATGTGGCGACCAGAACTGCAGGCAGTATTCCAAATGTGGCCGAACCAAAGTCTTATACAACTGTAACATGACCTGCCAACCCTTGTACTCAATACCCCGTCCGATGAAGAAAAGCATGCCATATGCCTTCTTGACCACTCTATTGACCTGCGTTGCCACCTTCAGGGAACAATGGACCTGAACACCCAAATCTCGCTGTACATCAATTTTCCCCAGGACTTTTCCATTTACTGTATAGTTCACTCTTGAATTGGATCTTCCAAAATGCATCACCTCGCATTAGCCCTGATTGAACTCCATCTGCCATTTCTCTGCCCAACTCTCCAATCTATTTACATTCTGCTGCATTCTCTGACAGTCCCCTTCACTATCTGCTACTCCTCCAATCTTCGTGTCGTCTGCAAACTTGCTAATCAGACCACCTATACTTTCCTCCAAATCATTTATGTATATCACAAACAACAGTGGTCCCACCACGGATCCCTGTGGAACACCACTGGTCACACGTCGCCATTTTGAGAAACTCCCTTCCACTGCTCCTCTGTCTCCTGTTGCCCAGCCAGTTCTTTATCCATCTAGCTAGTACACCCTGGACCCCATGCGCCCTCACTTGCTCCATCAGCCTACCATGGGGAACCTTATCAAACGCCTTACTGAAGTCCATGTATACGACATCTACAGCCCTTCCCTCATCAATCAACTTTGTCACTTCCTCAAGGAATTCTATTAAGTTGGTAAGACATGACCTTCCCTGCACAAAACCATGTTGCCTATCACTGATAAGCCCATTTTCTTCCAAATGGAATAGATCCTATCCATCAGTATCTTCTCCAGCAGCTTCCCTACCACTGACGTCAGGCTCACCGATCTATAATTACCTGGATTATCCCTGCTACCCTTCTTAAACAAGGGGACAACATTAGCAATTCCCCAGTCCTCCAGGACCTCACCCATGTTTAAGGATGCTGCAAAGATATCTGTTAAGGCCCCAGCTATTTCCTCTCTCGCTTCCCTCAGTAACCTGGGATAGATCCCATCCGGACGCTGGGACTTGTCCACCTTAATGCCTTTTAGAATACCCAACACTTCCTCCCTCCTTATGCCGACTTGACCTAGAGTAATCAAACATCTGTCCCTAACTTGAACATCCGTCATGTCCCTCTCCTCGGTGAATACCAATGCAAAGTACTCGTTTAGAATCTCACCCATTTTCTCTGACTCCACGCATAACATTCCTCCTTTGTCCTTGAGTTCTCTAGTTACCCTCTTGCTCCGTATATATGCTCCCTATCTCTGTAATATCCTCTAGCTCCACAATCCGCCAAGATATCTGTGCATCTCTAATTCTGGCCTCTTGTGCAGCCCTGATTTTCATCACTCCACCACTATTATCTGCACCTTTAGCTAATGAGGCTCCAAGTTCGAGAATACCCTCCCTTCACCTCTCCGCTTCTCCACCTCGCTTTCATCCTTTAACACGCCCGTTAAAACCTACTTCTTTGACCAAGCTTTTAACTAGTATCTCATTTTCGGGAAGCACCTTGGGACATTTCATTATGTTAAAGGCGCTATATAAATATAAGTTGTTGTTGAAGTTTGCCAAACATGATTTGTTATTACCAGACCCCTACTGCTTCTTGTTTGTTATCGTATGTTTTTCAAAGAAACGAATATATTTCTCCTGGGTTGTGACCCCATGAAATTTCCCCAGTAGTGATGCGTGTCTGACTGCTCAGTAATTACAGGGTTTACTCTATCTCTCCTTTTCTGAACAGGGTGTAACAATTACAGTGCTCCAGTCCTCTGTCATCGCTCCCATATCCAAGGAGGATTGAAAGATTCTGGCCAGTGCCTCTACTATTTTCACCATTCCTTCCCTCAGTAACCCTCACGCATCCTGTCCAGAGTAAATTTTCTGCTTTATTGTGGTATGCAAGGTGTCGGAATGAAAGAGGTTAACGGAATCTATTTGCTCAGTGACTGTAATTAATGTCAGTCTCTAAGGAACCTAATTATTTCACTGGAGGTGCTCCATCTTCTAATAGTAAGGGACTGTTTTCAATGTGTTTTCACATAGTGTGAGTGGGAGCATCATCCCTGACACTAATAGGGACCAGCGTCTCCAGAGAGAGGGGGAGGATGGATCAGAATCCGAGGACAATAGATTGGAATCTGACAATAATGGGTCAGAATCTGAGAACAATAGATTGTAATGTTACAAAAATGGGCAGGGGGTTATCCTGGGATCTTGACACTCTTTCTGCATATTATGATCGGCTACCATTCGCATCTCGCATCAATTACGCAGTGAACATTATTCAATACATTTACTATCTCATCCTCGCTATCGTTGGTGTTCCTGGTAAGTCTCTATATCCAGCTCTTCATTCTATAAACTATGTTAAACTGCATTACTGTACTTCTCATTTACTCTGCCCTTGCTGATTTTGGTATCCCTCCAGCTATTATCTTTATATAACCATTGCTATCCACATTATGGTTTGTGTAATTTAATCTCTCATCTTTGCTTCTGTTGTTGCCCCGGTAAGAGTCTAGTTCCAGCCATGAGATATGTAAACCTTGCTTCACTGAAATACTGATTTGGAATTTTTTTTTTTTTTTGAAGACTGAAGCTAGTGTCATTGGTCTCCATAAGAAACTTCATACCCTATTTGTGAACCACTTACCTTTCACTGGCCAGTGTCTGAGACTGAGCAAGACAGTCTACAACCTCTGTAGTAATTTAAACCTGAGCTGATTTCACCTCCATATTCTCTCCATCAACAAACATGCCTACTACCACCTCTGCAATAACTGCCATCTCCACCTCGGCCTCAGCCCATCTGCTGCATAAACTCTCATTTCTGCCTTTGTTAAATCTACACGTGACTATTCCAGTACTATCATGGTCACCTTCCCAGTTATAAACCTCCATAAACCACATCCCAGCCTGCGGCGCTTTCTCAGTGAACATCAACGTCAGCTCGAGGAACAACACCTCATTGTCCGATTAGGCATTCTACAGACTTCCAGACTGAACATTGAGTTCAATAATTTCAGATCAAGACTGGCTCTTTTAATTATTTTGCTTTATCATTTTTTTTGCCATGTCCTGGCCTTAAACTGGATTTTTTTATGTTGCTGCTTTTGGCTTGGGCTGTTCATTATTTTGTCATTTAACACGTTCGCTGCACTAACACTTTGTCTTTCACCACACCACAAGCACACTCTCTTTGCCTTTGCCCCATGACATCCTTGTCAGTTAATCTCTATGACCCTCTGTCCTTTCAACACCTCTTTTTTCTCTTTTGCCCCACCCTTGCTTTATTTCCTTAAAACCTGACCTTTCTAACCTTTGCCAATTCCGATGAAAGGTCACAGGCCTGAAGCGTTAACTCTGCTTCACTCTCCACAGATGCTTCCAGACCTGCTGAGTCTTTCCAGCACTTTTTGTTTTCATTTAAGACTTGTAGTGGAGTTCCCCAGGGATCAATGTTGGGATCGTTTCTCTTCCTGACAAATATTAATGACATGGACCTTGGTGCACAGGGCACAATTTCAAAGTTTGCAGATGATGCAAAACTTGGAAGCATTGTGAACTGTGAGGAGGATAGTGTAGAAATTCAAACGGACATAGACAAGTTGGTGGAATGGACAGACAGGTGGCAGATGAAGTTCAATGTGGAGAAATGTGATGTGATTCATTTCGATAGGAAGAACATGGAGAGGCAATATAGAATAAATTATACAACTCTAAAGGGTGTGCAGGAGCAGAGGACCTGGGTGTATATATGCATGGGTCATTGAAGTTGGCAGGAGAGGTTGAGAGCACTTAATAAACCAGACAGTATCCTGTGCTTTATTCACAGCAGCATGGAATGCAAAAGCAAAGAGGTTATTTTGAACTTGTATGAGACACTAGTTTGGCCTCAGTGGCAGTATTACGTCTAGTTCTGGGCACCACACTTTAGGTAACGTGAAGACATTGGGGAGTGTACATAAACATTCACAAGAATGGTTCCAGAGATGAAGAATATCAGTTATGAAGAGAGACTGGAGAACTGGGAACATTTTCCTTAGAGAAGAGAAGGCTGAGAGGAGATTAGAAAAAAGGTATTCACAATTATGAGGTGTCTGGACAGAGTGGATAGGGAAAAACTGTCCCCACTCCTGAAAGGTTCTAAAACGAGAGGGCAAAGAATAAAAGTAATTGGTAAAAGAAGCAGAAGTAACATGAAGAAAACTTTTTCACACAGCGAGTGCTTAAGGTCTGGAATGCACTGCCTGAGAGTGTGGTGGAGGCAGATTCAATCGAGGCATTCAGGAGGAAATTGGATAGCTGTCTGAAAAGGAAAATTGCACAGAGTTACAGGGAGAAGACAGGGAAGCGGTACTAGATGAATTGCTCTTTTGGACAGCCAGTGCAGACACGATGGACAGAATGGCCGCCTGTAACAATTCTGTGATTCTGTGACAGTTGACCACAAAATGAGCTTCCACCGTTATATTCGTGCCATCACTATCACCACCTATTTCCACTTCAATAACATCGCCTGATTTCACCCCTGTCTTAACTCATCCGCTGCTGAAGCTCTCAGTCATGCTTTCATTACCTGTAGACTGGACTATTCGAACTCATTCTCCCACATTCTACTGTCTGTAACCTTGAGGTCATCTAAAACTCTGCTGCCTGTGCCTTAACTCAGAGCAAGTCTAATTCCCCAATCACTGACCGACATCAGCTCACAGTCAAGCAATGTCTTGATTTTAAAATTCTCATTCTTGTTTTCCAATCCCTCCATTGCCTCACCCCTCACTAACTCTGTAATCCCCTCCAGCCCCACAAACCTCTGAGATATCTCTGCTCCTCTAATTCTGGCCTCTTGTGCATCCCTGATTTTAATTACTCCACCATTGTGGCCACACCTTCAGTTGCCTCGGCCCAAAGCTCTGGAATACACGCCCGACACAGCTCCATCTCTCCATCTCTCCACCTCGCTTTTATCCTTTAAGACACTCCTTTAAAACTTGCCTCTTTGACCAAACATTTGGTCACCTAACCTAATATCTCCCTTGGTGGTTCAGTGTGATACTTTGTTTCATAATGCTGCTGTGAAGTACCTTGGGATAAGTTCTTGCTGAACTTTGCCAGACATGATTTGTCATTAGCATATCCATGCGGCTTGAAATTTATTATGCTATGCTTTTCCAAGCAAATAATATTTCTGTCCTGGGTTGTGAAATTTCACCACCACTGACGTCAGATTGACTGGACAGTACAGGGTTTACCACATCCCTCCTTTTTGTAAACTAGGTGTATAATTTGCAGCCCTCCAGTGCTCTGTCATCACTCCTATATCAAGAGAGAATTGATAGATTCTGTGCAGTGCTTCTTCCATTTGCACCATTCCTTCTCTCACCAACCCTCAGAATTCCCATCCAGACCGGGTAAATGTTCTACTTTATTGTGATACAAAAATTGTTGGATTGAAAGGGGTTAACTGAACCTGTTTGTTCAGTGACTGCAATTAATGTCAGGCTCCATGGACCTTAATTGTGTCACTGGAAGATTTCCCTCTTCTATTAATAAGGAGCTCCGTTCAATGTGTTATCACATAGTGCCAGTGGGAGTATCACATCACTCCCGGCACTAATAGGGATCAGCGGCTCTGGAGAGAGGGAGAGGAAAGATCAGAATCAGAGTACAATAGATTGGAATGTTACAACAATGAGCAGGAGTTTCATCTGGGAGTTTAACTTTCTTTCTGCAGATTATGATCAGTTCTCATTAAACAGTCGGATCTATCACTCACTGAGGAATATTCAATACATTTACTACCCCTTCCTGGCTATTATTGGTGTCCCTAGTAAGTCTCTGTATCTAGCTATTAATTCTATAAACCATGTTTAACTGCATTACCATTCTTGTCATTTCCTCTGCCCTCCTTGCTGCTGTTGTTATTCCTGGCAAATTTCAGTCTCCAGATATTAGCTCAATAAACCATTGCTATGTGCATTAGAGTGCTTGTAATTTACTCTCCCATCTTTGCTGTCTCTGGTAAGTCTCTATTTCCCGCTATGAGATCTGTAAAATTTGTTTCACTGAAATAATGTTCTTGCTATTTAAATTTGGGAAGAGTGCAGTTGTCATTGGTCTCTATAAGAAATTCCATCCATTATCCATGAACCATGATCTCCTCATTGCCAAATATCTGAGGCTGAACCAGACAGTTTGCAACCTCTGTCTTCTATTTAAATCTGAGCTGAGTTCATCTCCATATTCTCACCAACCCTGCCAACTATCACCTCTGTACTAACACACATCTCCACCTCTGCCTCAGCCTATCTGCTGCATAAACATTCATCTGTGCCTTTGTTAAATACGCACTTGACTATTCCAATTCTATCCTGGTCACACTCCCATTTATAAACCTCTATAAACCACAGCCCATCCAGAACTATGCTGCCTGTATTCTAACTCACACCAATCCCGATCACCCATCACCCTTGTGCTCACTGATTTACATTGACTCCCAGTCTGGCAGCACCTTAATTTTATTATTCTCATTCATGTGTTTGAATCCCTCCATGGCCTCACCCCTCCAGTTAGTCCCATTCCCCTGACCGTTCCCATATTCCTTTTGGCCTTCTAGTATTTTCTTCAATTAGCTTTAAAAATAAACTTCACCCCCTCTTTATTCTACCACTGACCACGATTTTCAGCTCCACAGCGCCACAGGGCCCAACGTCATGGACGCTTGGATCCATAAAATGGTATGAGCTGAGCTGCCGGTCACTTGCAGTGCTCCATGCTGGACAGGGATTTAGTGCTGGACAGGGATTTAGCCCGGGTTTATCACGCATGTGCTGGTAGTGTGAGGAAGGGTCTGAATATGGTGCCAATCAGCCATTGCAGCAGCTTTGATGTATGTCTTTGAAACTTGGCCTGTGCATGTCCACTGACCACCTGTGTTCGTCATTCTCAGCTGAACATATATTCAGCAGCACGAGGAGCCCCTCTCGTGTTATTTAAAAGGACCAGACATCCAACTTACAGGTGAGGGGCTTTTGACTTACTTTTGCTATTGTAAAGTTAGTGGAGGTGCTGTGGATGGTTTTCTGGAGGTTGTGTTGTGAGCTGCTGCAGACATTCAGGGAGGACAGAGGATTTGGTGACCCAACTCTGGACGAGGTATGGGGACTGTAGTTGCAGTGTCTCTGGGTCTGTAACATGACCAACAAATGGAGCAGAGGATGTTGAGAGGGGGTGCTCTCTAAAGAGGGATGAGGAAGGGGCTTTACCCTACCCACCCTGGGTTTTCCAAGAGCACTTCCTCTACCTTACCTGCCCCAGGAGCAGTGTGTGAGGTGACTCTGATTCAAAAAGGAGTTAGTCACAGAGCGGTGTCACCTCCTGCAACACATGGAGCCTCACACCAGAGTGAGGACGGAGCTGTCAGTGGACGTTAAGATCACAGTTTCATTGAAACTCTATGTATTTGGATATTTCCAGGCAGGAGCAGGAGACATATCCAG
This sequence comes from Heterodontus francisci, assembly GCF_036365525.1. Taxonomy (NCBI): domain Eukaryota; kingdom Metazoa; phylum Chordata; class Chondrichthyes; order Heterodontiformes; family Heterodontidae; genus Heterodontus; species Heterodontus francisci. The sequence goes on along the minus strand of NW_027140501.1, from coordinate 1,076,397 downwards.
TATAGATTAGTAGAGATTGATGGAGTCATAGCGTCATTTACGACACATAAGGAGGCCATTCGGTCCATCCTTTCCGGTTCTATGTGGAACAATCCAGTCAGTCTCAATCCCCTGCTCAATCCCCGTAGCCCTGCAAGTGCATTTCCTTCAGGTTCCACCCAGTTTCCTTTTGAAGTCATTGATTGTCTCGGCTTCCGCCACTCTCATGGGCAGTGAGTTCCAGATCGTTACCATCCACTGTGTTAAAAAGTTCTTCCTCATATTTCACCTGCATCTCTTACCCAAAATGTTCCATCTGTGACCCCTAGTCCGTGTTTCATCACGGGAACAACTTTTCCTTCAATATCTTATCTAAGCTTATAATAATCGTGTACACCTCTATCAAATCTATCTCAATCCCCATTGCTCCAGGGACAACAAATCCAGCTTCTCCAAACTGACCTTGTAACTAAACCCCCTATCCCTGAAACAATTCTGGTAAATCTCCACTGCACTCTCTCAAGGACCTTTACATCCTTCCTAAAGTGTGGTGATTAGAACTGGACACAGCTCTCCAGTTCGAGTCTAACCACAGCATTACAAAGTTTCAGCATAGCATCTATAACAGCATACCTGGCACAAAAGAAAAACAACGGGAAAAGTAGCCAAATTATGGCTTGCAAGGGAAATTAGAGATAACATTAGATCCAAGGAAGAGGCACACAAATTCTCCAGGGAAAAAAAAATACAACAGACCTGAATATTGGGAGCAGTTTTGAATTCAGCAAAGGAGGACATTGGGATTGATTAAGAAGCAGCAAATAGAGTACGAGAGTAAGCTTGTGGGGGCATAAAAACTGACTGTAAAACTTTCTATAGGTATGTGAAGAGAAAACAATTGGTGAAGACAAATGTAGGTCCCTTACACTCAGAAACAGGGGAATTTATTATGCGGTACAAAGAAATGGCTGACCATCTAAGTGCATACCTTGATTCTGTCTTCACAAAGGAGGACACAAATATCATACCAGCAATGTTGGGGAACACAGGGTTTAGTGAGAGATAGGAAGTTAAATACATCAGTATTAGTAGAGAAATGGTGTTGGGCCTGATAATCTTAATCCAAGAATAATTAAGGAAGTGACCCTAGAAATAGTGGATGCACTGCTGGACATCTTCCTAGATTCCATGGACTCTGGAACAGTTCCTACAGATTGGACGGGAGCTCATGTAACTCCACTATTTAAAAAGGGATATGTAATGAAAACAGGGAATTATAGACCAATGAGCCTGACGTCGAAAGTGGGGAAAATCCTGGAGCCATTATCTGAGCTTTTATAGCAGAGCACTTGGAGAACAGTGGTAGAATTGGACAAAGTCATCATGAATTTACGAAAATGAAATCATGCTTGTCAAATCTACTGGAATTCTTCGATGATGTAACTAGTAGAGTTGATGAGGGGGAGCCAGTGGATATGGTTTATTTGGACATTCAGAAGGCTTTTGACAAAGTACCATATAAGAGATTAGAGTGTAAAATTAAAGCAGATGGGATTGGGGGTAGTTTATTGTGATGGATAGGAAATTGCTTGCCAGACAGGAAACAAAGTGTGGGAACAAACGGGTCATTTTCTGAATGGCAGAACGTGAACAGTGGGTACCACAGGGATCGGTGCTAGGACTCCAGCTACGCACAATATATATTAATGATTTAGATGAGGGATTTAAATGTAATATCTCGACATTTTCAGATGACATAAAATTGGGTGGGAGGGTGAGTTGTCAGGAGGATGCATAGAGGCTTCAGTGTGATTTGGGCAAGTTGAGTGAGTGGGCAAATGCATGGAAGATGCAATATAATTGTGGGCAAATGTGAGGTTATCCACTTTGGTAGCAAAATCAGGAAGGCAGATTATTATCAGAACTGGTATAAACTGAGAGAAGGGAATTATTGATGTTCTAGTACACGAGTTGCTGAAGGTAAACATGCGGGTGCAACAGGCGGTAAAAAGGCAAATGGTACGCTGGCCTTTATAACGAGAGGATTCGTGTACAGGAGCAGGGATGTCTTGCTGCAATTATACAGAGCCTTGGTGAGGTCACATATGGAATATTGTGTTCAGTTCTGGTCTCCATATAAGAGGAAGAAGGTTCTTGCAATAGAAGGAGTGCAGCGAAGGTTTACCAGACTCATTCCTGGAATGGCGGGACTGATGTATGAGGAGAAATTGAGTCGGTTAGGATTATATTCGCTGGAGTTCAGAAGAGTGAGGGAGGGATCTCATAGAAACCTGCAGAATTTTAATCAGTCTGGACAGACTAGATGCAGGAAGGATGTTCCCGATGTTGGGGTGTCCAGAACCAGGGGTAACAGTCTAAGGATAAGGGGTAAACCTTTCAGGACTGAGATGAGGAGAAACGTCTTCACCGGGAGAGTGGTGAGCCTGTGGAATTCGCTACCACAGGGAGCAGTCGAGGCCAAAACATTGTATGTTTTTAAGAAGGAGTTAGATATAGCTCTTGGTTCTAAAGGGATCAAAGGATATGACGGGAAAAGATTACTGAGTTGGATGATCAGCGATGATCATAACAAATGCCGCAGCAGGCTCGAAGGACCGAATGGCCTACTTCTGCTCCTATTTTCTATGTTTCTATGTTTCCCTGCTTTTGTATCCTTGCCTCCAAGATCTGATATGTTTTGCTAAACACTCTCCTAATATGTCCTGCCACCTGCAATGATAAATGCATATGGATCCAAGATCCGTCTGCTCCTGCACAATGTTCAGAACTGTGTCATTAAGTCTATATTGCCTTCCTATTCCTTCTGGCAAAAGGCATCACCTCACACTCCTCTGTACTAAATTCCACCTGCCATTTCTCTGTTAATTCTGCTGGATTGTCGATATCCTGTTGCAGGCAGTTTGTGTCATCCTCAGTGTTTGCCACGCGTCCAAGTTTGGTGTCATTGGCAAGCCTTGAAATTCTGCTCTGTATTCCAAGATCCAAGTCATTTATATATAGCAAAAAAAAAGTGGTTCCAGCACTGACCCTTGTGGAACATCACTGCCTACCATCCTCCAGTCTGAAAAACTACCATTTAACACGACTCACCCTTTTCTTTCCATCAATCAATATTTGATCCAATTGGATGCTAATCCATGTCATTCAATTTTGTTATCCAACATTTTAGAACATAGAACATAGAACAGTACAGCACAGTACAGGCCCTTCGGCCCACGATGTAGTGCCGAACCTTTAATCTACTCTACGATCAAACTACCTACACACCCTTCATTCTACTATCATCCATGTACCTATCCAAGAGTCACTTAAATGTCCCTAATGTATCTGCTTCTACTACCGCCGCTGGCAGTGCGTTCCACGCACCCACCACTCTCTGTGTAAAGAACCTACCTCTGACATCTCCCCGAAACCTTCCTCCAATCATCTTAAAATTATGCCCCCTGGTGATAGCCCTTTCTGCCCTGGGAAAATGTCTCTGGCTATCCAATCTATCTATGCCTCTCATCATCTTGTACCCCTCTGTCAAGTTACCTCTCATCCTTCTTCGTTCCAATGAGAAAAGACCGAGCACCCTCAACCTTTCTTCGTAAGACATGCCCTCCAGTCCAGCCAGCATCCTGGTAAATCTCCTCTGCACCCTCTCTAAAGCTTCCACATCCTTTTGTGTGGTACTTCATCAAACGCTTTCTTAAAATCCACGTAGACCATCCACCACATTCTTTTCATCAACCTGCTCTGTTACTTCATCAAAATAAATTCAATTAGTTCAGGAAAGCATGATCTGCTTTTTAAAAATCCGTGTGGACAACCCTTAATTAACTCAAACATCTCCTAGTGTGTGTTGATTTTTTTCCCGCTGATTTCGTTTCTAAGACCTTCCTCACCACTGATGTTAAACTAACTGACCAGTAGTTACGAGGCCTGTGTGTTGTCCATTCCCATTGATAATTCTGGGAGGTGAGGGTGACCATCTATGTCATCGTTTTTTTCGCTCAGCAGGGAGAAGCAGAATGAGAGATCCCGTGGCTTTGTCAGGATAGCGGGAATCCTGATGGTGTAGGTGTCTCTGCGGGGGCCCCATGTCAATGGGGAGAGGTACAGGAACTGAAAGAACTCTCACTCCATTAATGTACAGTTGGTGTGTGAGCATGCCCAGTACATCATGTTGGTGAATGTTCACTACCCTGTCAGCAGCCACCATACCTTCATTCTGAAGCAGTCAGCCATTCTCAACACTTAGGGCTTCCATACAGAACCAGAATGTGGCTCCTCGGAGGCAAAGAAAAAAACCGTCTAGACACAGCTCATGTTTCTACATCCCCAAACTACCTACCACCGCCAGACAACCTCCCACAATTAACATGTGTATAATGTGAGCAATGGAGTCACCAGGAACATGGTGGGACAGACCATCGGTGTGATGAAGCAATGCTTTCAATGTCTGAACCGCACGGGGAGAGCCCTTCAGTACACACTGGAGCAGGTGTCCAAGTTCATGGTGTTCTGCTGTACCCTTCATATCATCACCATCATGAGGACACAGGGATTGGCACCAGGAATCCGGAGGACACCTCAGGAGGAGGAGGAGGACGCAGGGAGGATATTTCCTGGACGCCTTCGAACTAGACAAGCTGTCGGAGAGTCCCTGCTAAGATTTTGTTTCCCATAGGACAACTTCCCTTTCCCACCATGGATCACCCATTCTCCACCATTTCACCCATCTGAGATGCCCCATCACAGTGTTCCCTTGGTCACCATCCTGTAATAAAAACCACCAACATAAACCTTTTCAGTAACATCTTTATCCAACAACACATCCAATTATACAAAAGGAAAATGGAACTATTCACCCTTGTATATTCCCTTAGTCTCTGTCTTGTGCGTTCCCTCGATTTGCCTCGTGCTCCCCAGTGTTTCCCTAGTGACTGCAGCATGGCTGGTGGAAGACTGCTGACTTTCATTCGGGGAGACTGCAGATGACCTTTCAGGACGTCCTCGAGCAGCTCTGGGCCTTGAGTGCTTCGATTCAAACTGTACCACCTCGACATAGGCAGCAGCCCAGTAATGTTCTGATCTGAGTCCTGTGTATTATAACACGTTTGCGACCTCGCTGTCTGAGAGCTGCCACATGCACAATCCTTTCCCCCTGCCCTGGCTGCAGTTCGTGCGTTTTCCGTGAATCAGCATGTGCAGATTCCGACTCTATACCAGCCTCTAAGGCACACACAGTGGAGGTATTTGAGCTGGAGGCTGTGAGTATCAGACTAAGTGATGGGGCTTCACCATCAGTCCTGTGCTGATGCTCTCTCTCTGTCTCCTGGAGCTGCTGTGACTGGGAAGCTGGCAGTTTTGGGGTACCATTGGGAAGTGTAAAATCAGAAGGGTCGTATTGGGATGAGAGATTGTGGGTGGGTTGGAAAGCAGGAGGTCCATGATCCCACCATCTCCAGCTTGTACATCATCCCAGACAGCAGGATGCGGGGGGAGGTGGGAGTTAAGAAGGGGCATAAGACAGGAACATAGCATCATCCTGAATGCTCTTGGTGATGCCGGAGGCCACGGGCTCTGTCACAGCTGGTCCCATGATGTGAAGAATCATCTCCTCCCTCAGGCTCAGGGGATGAAGGTATGCCTGGTCACTCGCCGGTTCACTTGCTGCTCCCTGTGATTATGGGTCACCTTGTCCTGCAAGAAAGAAGGCAGAATATTAATGATTGTTTTACACTGTGTTTTGATGATGTGCCTGCCATAGCTGAATAGCTGTAGGTAATTGGAGGCAGTGAGAGGTGGGTGTGAGGCTGCTATCAGTACAAGGTGTGTGAGGGTGAGGTGGAGTATGTGAATGTTAGGTGTGAGTCCTGAGTGTTAGGGACTGCTGATGGGTGAGTGACGGGGGTGTGGTGTATTGAGCAGTGTGAGAGGTTGGTGATGTTGGGGGTAGGGGATGCCATTTGGAGATTAATTCAATGACATTGACCACCCGTATGAGCTCATTAAACTTCTTCTGGCTCTGCTGCCAGATTCTCGTGGCGAGAATTCTTGCATTGACCTCCCTGGCCACCTTCACTGATCCCCTTCGGAGGACGTTCCTTGGGAGTCTCCACCCCACCACACGGAAACAGAGCCTCTCTCCTCCTGTCACCCTTCGTAACTAAGACAGCCATCCCCACATCCGTGAACCGCAGAACCCTCTGTTGCAGTGTGCTATTTACCTTGTCTCCAATTGCAGAATTTACAGTGAGCACCAGCAGCCTCCAGTGAATCAGTGCATCACCTCTTTAAGAGGGACAGACTGCGTTTAAAAGCTGAACCTGGCTGAAACATGTGTCAGCCTCACACACCTTTAGGGCCCTGTTAAGCATCCAGACAGACAGCAGCGCGGGTTACCCGGGGTGGCACGTAGAATTCATGGAAATGAGGAGGCAGCAGGAAGTGTGTTTGTCACCTGCCTCAACAGGAACGGGCACGGGCAGATCATGATCCCTCTGCCCAAAAACATGACGTACTCTCTATTTCTATTTGCTGTTCTCTCTTTCACACTTTCTCACACTCTGTCTTTCTCTCTCTCTTCACTCACTTTCTCTTGCTCATAAAATAAGAGATTGATGCAGCACAGAAGAAGGCTATTCGGCCCTTTGTGTCAGTGCTGTCTCTTCGAAAGAGCCATCTAATTAGTTCCTCTTTCCTCCTCTTTCCCCAGACTCCTGTTTTTCTTTTCCTTTTCAAGTATTTGCTAAATTGCCTTTTGAATGATATTATTGAATCTGCTTCCACCATGTTTTCAGCCAATGAATTCCAGATCCCAACAACTCGCTGTGGAAGAAAATTCTCCTCATTTCATCTCTGGTTTTTTTGTCAATTACCTTCAGTCTGTGTCTTCTTAATACTGAACTTTAGATTTTTGGATTTAGAAATACATCACTCGATCAGGCCCTTCGGCCCACTGAGTCTGTGCCAACCATTAACCACCCATTTATACTAATCCTACACTAATCCCATATTCCTACCACATCCTCACCTGTCCCTATATTCCCCGACCACCTACCTATACGAGGGGCAATTTATAATGGCCAGTTTACCTATCAACCTGCAAGTCTTTTGGCTGAGGGAGGAAACCCACAAACTCCACACAGGCAGTACCCATAATATGAGGCTGCAATGCTTACCACTGCACCACTGTGCCGCCCCTGTTTCTGACACTGGAAACAGTTTCACATTGATTACCTTATCAAAACCCTTCATAATTTTGAATTTAATATCAAATCTCCCCTTACCTATCACTGCTCTAATGAGAACAATCCCAGCTTTTCGAATCTATCCACGTAACTGTATTCGCAGATCCCTGGTACCATTCTAGTAATTCACCTCTGTATCTTCACTACGTCCTTGACATCCTTACCAATGTGTGGTGATCAGAATTGGACACAATTCTCCATCTGGGACCTAACCAATGATGTATAAATATCAGCATTTCCTCCTGAGTTTTATTACTCTGTGTCTCTCTCTAACACCAAGGACACTGCATGCTACTAACTAAGATCTGTGTGTTTACACCCTCGGTCTCTCTAATCATGCACTCACTCTATAATGGTATCATTTATTTTATATTTTTTTCTTCTCATACTTCCTACCCAAATGTCTCACTTCACATTTCACTGTGTTAAATTCCATCTGCCATGTTCCTGCCCATTTCATCAGTCAGTCTCTGTCCTCCTGAAGTCTGTTACTATCCTTCTCACTGTTTATTAACATTTCTGAGTTTCCTTCCATCTGAAAACTTGAACATTACCCCCTCTGTACACAAGCCCACTGCATTAGCATGCAACACCAGGGATCCCAACAGTCACCCTGGGGAACCCCACTGTGTACTTCGCTCCAGCTGAAAAACAGCCATTATTCCCCACTCTCTGATACCTGTCACCTAACTAATTTCTTGCATGCTGGGATTGAAAAAGAAAAAAAAGGACTTCCATTTATGTAGCGCCTTTCATGACTACTGCATGTTCCAAAGCGATTTACAATCAACGTATACTTATAATGCCTACTCACACTTGTACTGTCAGAAAAAGGGCAGCCAATTTTCGCACAGCAAGATCCCACAAGCAGCAATGTGATAATGACCAGATCTGTTTTTATGATGTTGCTTGATGGATAAATATTGTCCAGGCCACAGGGAATAAATCCCCTGATCTGCTTCTAAATAATCCCATAGGATCATTAGCATCCACCTGAGAGGGCAGATGGGGCCTTGGTTTAACGTTTCATTCCAAAGACTGCTCATCTGATAGCGCAATACTCCCTCAGTACTGTCGCTGCACTGTCAGCCTTGATTCTTGTGAAAAAGTCATTTCATGACACTTGATCCTGGAAGCTTGTGACTGAAAGTGGAGAGAGCTACAAACTGTGCCTCGGCTGACTTTGGCCCTTTAATCCCATGTGTTTCTAATTGGGTCACACGGCTGTTATATAGTACTTTATCAAACACCTTTTGAAACGATAGGAAAATTGTAAAAGTACAGGCAGGAAAAGTCATAGAAACATATAATAGCATTGCATGGAAGGGGGTCATTTGGTCTATGAAGTCTATGCTGGCTCTTTCGATGAGTTTCCAGTGAGTTCCACACCCTGGATCTTTCCCAGATCCTTGAACTTTTCCCCTTAATATCTAACCAAATCACTTTTTGAACCTACTTTTGAATCTGTATCCTTCAGCCTATCATACAATAATTTGCAAATCCGAAACAAAAATTGCATTACAATAATCCCCATGTCAACTCTGCTTCTTTTTTCCAATCACCATAAATCTATGTCCTCTGGTTAATGGCCCCTCATACATTAGAAACATTATATAATTTACATAAACCCTTCATGATGTTAAATATCCCTATCTGATCACCTAGTAAATGTCCCTGCTCCAAGGAAAACAATCGCAGCTACATAACTGTAACCCCTCATCCCTGGAAAAGTTCCAGTAAAACTCTTCTGTCCCCTCTCCAAGGTTTCATGTCCTTCCTAAAGTGTGGTTTCCAGTATTGGACACAATACTCCAGATGGAGCCGGACTAGTCTTTTCTATAGAGTTAACACAATATCCTGGCCTGTCTACTCTGTGTCTCTATTAATCAAGCCGAGTAATCTATTTGCTTTGTGAACTGTTTGTTAACCTGTCCAGCTACTTTCAAAGATTGCATACAAACACCTCAGGTCTCTCTGTTACTCTCAATAGCTTTAAAGTTGTGCCATTCAGCTTGTATTATCCCTGGTCATTCATCCGGAAGAAAATGGGCTTATCAGTGATAGGCAACATGGTTTTGTGCAGGGAAGGTCATGTCTTACCAACTTAATAGAATTCTTTGAGGAAGTGACAAAGTTGATGGATGAGGGAAGGGCTGTAGATGTCATATACATGGACTTCAGTAAGGCGTTTGATAAGGTTCCCCATGGTAGGCTGATGGAGAAAGTGAAGTCGCATGGTGCCCAGGGTGTACTAGCTAGATGGATAAAGAACTGGCTGGGCAACAGGAGATAGAGAGGAGCAGTGGAAGGGAGTTTCTCAAAATGGAGACGTGTGACCAGTGGTGTTCCACAGGGATCCGTGCTGGGACCACTGTTGTTTGTGATATACATAAATGATTTGGAGGAAAGTATAGGTGGTCTGATTAGCAAGTTTGCAGACGACACTAAGATTGGTGGAGTAGCAGATAGTGAAGGGGACTGTCAGAGAATACAGCAGAATATAGATAGACTGGTGAGTTGGGCAGATAAATGGCAGATGGAGTTCAATCAGGGCAAATGCGAGGTGATGCATTTTGGAAGATCCAATTCAAGAGTGAACTATACAGTAAATGGAAAAGTCCTGGGGAAAATTGATGTACAGAGAGATTTGGGTGTTCAGGTCCACTGTTCCCTGAAGGTGGCAACGCAGGTCAATAGAGTGGTCAAGAAGGCATACGGCATGCTTTCCTTCATCGGACGGGGTATTGAGTACAAGAGTTGGCAGGTCATGTTACAGTTGTATAGGACTTTGGTTCGGCCACATTTGGAATACTGCGTGCAGTTCTGGTCGCCACATTACCAAAAGGATGTGGATGCTTTGGAGAGGGTGCAGAGGAGGTTCACCAGGATGTTGCCTGGTATGGAGGGCGCTAGCTATGAAGAGAGGTTGAGTAGATTAGGATTATTTTCATTAGAAAGACGGAGGTTGAGGGGGGTCCTGATTGAGGTGTACAAAATCATGAGAGGGAGAGACAGGGTGGATAGCAAGAAGCTTTTTCCCAGAGTGGGGGATTCAATTACAAGGGGACACGAGTTCAAAGTGAGAGGGGAAAGTTTAGGGGGGATATGCGTGGAAAGTTCTTTATGCAGAGGGTGGTGGGTGCCTGGAACGCATTGCCAGTGGAGGTGGTAGACTCGGGCACGATAGCGTCTTTTCAGATGTATCTAGACAGATACATGAATGGGCAGGAAGTAAAGAGATACAGACCCTTAGAAAATAGGCAACAGGTTTAGATAGAGGATTTGGATCGGCGTAGGCTTGGAGGGCCGAAGGGCCTGTTCCTGTGCTGTAATTTTCTTTGTTCTTTGTTCTTTGCATGCAGCTCACCATCACCTTCTCAAGGGCAATTATGGATGGGCAATAAATGCTGCCCTAGTCAACGACACCCACATCCCATGAACGGATAATATATATCAAATCTTCTGACAATGTATCTCCTCACACATCTGCCATCCCAATTAAATATTAGGAAGACTGCTGCCGTTGTTTTCAAACCCCACGTCAAAAGTTTCCTAGCTACAGACTGGATCTCTCTCCTTGGCAACTGTCTGAAACTAAAGCAAACTGTTCACAACCTGGTTTCATAGTTGACGCTGCGACGAGCTTCCTGCTAAATATTACTAAAACAGCCTACTTACACTTCCGTATCATCACCCAACTTTGCCCCTCTCTCAGCTCTTCTGCTGATGAAACAGTCCCCCTTGCCTGTGTTACCTGTAGATTCGACTAGTCCAACACACTCCTGGCTGGTCTCCCACATTCTACTCTCCATAACCCTGAGGTGATCCAATGCACTGCTGCCCATGTCCTAACTCACACCAAGTCCTGTTCACCCATTACCCCCTGTACTCACTGACCTACATTGGCTCCTGGTCAGCAACACCTCAATTTTAAAACTCTCAGTCTTCTTTTCAAATCCTTCATTATCTCACTCTTCCTTATCTGTGTAATCTCCTCCAGCCCGACAACCCTCCGAGATATCTGCACTCATCTATTTCTGGCCTCTTGAGCATCTCCGAGTTTAATTGCTCTACCATTGGTGGTCCTGCCTTCAGCTGCCGAGGCCCTACGCTCTGGAAGAGTAGAGCAGAACTTCCAGGGAGTAATTCCTGGAAGATGAATGTCAGTGAATTAAACACTAAAATAAAAGCAAAATATTGCGGATGCTGAACACTGGAAATACTCAGCAGGTCTGGCAGCATCTGTGCAGAGAGAAACAGAGTTAATGTTTCAGATCTGTGCCCCTTCATCAGAACTGGTAAACGTTAGAAATGTAACAGTCTTTGAGCAAGTGAAAGAGGGGAAAGGGGAAGAAGAACAAGAAGGAAGGACTGTGATGGGACAGAGAGGGGATAGATTAAATTACAGACTGTTACATTCCTAACGTTTACCAGTTCTGATGAAGGGTCAGAGACCGGAAACATTAACTCTGTTTCTCTCTGCACAGATGCTGCCAGACCTGCTGAATATTTCCGGCACTTTCTGGTCTCATCCCTAAGCTTTTGAATTCTCTCCCCAAACCCTAAATGCAATAAGCTGCACTGAGTCCAGTTTTAGGGAGTCCTGCTTGGACAGAGTACTAAATGCAGTAAAGTTAACGAGTGATTGAATTTTAAGTGATCTAAGAGTCGATCTCTTTCCAACAATTTGTTAATTTTACATTTAGCATTTCACTTAATTTTAAGCTGAATTTGTACTTTATTTCACAATCTGTTTGTGAGAATTGGACAGTTAATTGATGCTGATGGAAAAGGAAGGTCAGTGTCAGCTTGGATATAAAACTGACTTAATGACAGAAAACAGTGAGTTGCGGTAAATAGTTGGTATTCAAACTGGAGAAAAATAGACAGTTGTGTTCCCCAAGGGTTAGTGCTAGGAACACTGTTTTATTCTGATATGTATAAATGATTTGGATAATGGCATACAGAGAAACATTTCAAAATTTGCAGGTGATACCAAACTTGGAGGCGGGGCAGGCATTGAGGTTGATACCAATCGATGTCAGAGGACAGAGATAGGCTAGCAGAATGGGCAGACGAGAGGCAAATGGAATTTAATACAGACAAGTGTCAAGTGATGCATTTTATCAGAAGTAACAGGGAGAGGCAATATACACTTAATGGTAAAGTTCGAAAGAGTGTGCAGAGACAAAGGGACATGGGGTTCATGCACATAGATCCCTGAAGGTGGCAGGATATATTGAGAGAGTCGTCAGTAAAGCATATGGGATCTTGGGCTTCATAGATAGAGGTGGTGAGTTCAGAAGAAGGAAAGTTATGCTGTAACTTTATGAAGCTCTGGTTAGGCCCCAAGTGGAGTACTGCATCCAGTTCTGTTCACCACACTTTAGGAAGGATGTGAGGTTCATTGACAGGGTGTAGAGGAGGGTTACTTTAATGGTTCCAGAGATGGAGGATTTTCAGTACAATATAGTCTGTAAAAGCTGGGATTGTCTTCCTTGGACTAAAGGAGATTGAGGGGAGATTTGATACATGTATACAAGATGATGACCTGTTTGGATAAGGTAGACAGGAAAAGATGTTCCCATTAGCTTATGGTACAATGACTAGAGTTAAGATTGAGGGCAAGAGTTAAGGGGGATGTGATGAACAACATTTTTACACAACGAGTGGTAATGGCCTGGAAATCATTGCCTCCGAGGGTGGTGGAAGCAGAGAAGGTGAATTATTTCAAAAGGATATTGGATGAACACTTGATGTAAATAAACTTGCAGGAATATGGAGTCAGAGCTGGGGAATGAGACTGGCTGGATTTATCGACAAAGAGCTGGCATGGACTCGATGAGCAGAATGGCCTAATTCTGTGCTGAAATGACTATGACTCTACGACTCTCTGACAGGGGAATACTATTACTACTTTTAGTTTAGTTTAGAGATACAGCACTGAAACAGGCCCTTCGGCCCACCGAGTCTGTGCGGACCATCAACCACCCGTTTATACTAATCCTACACTAATTCCATATTCCTACCACATCCCCACCTGTCCCTATGTTTCCTTACCACCTACCTATACTACGGGCAATTGCTAATGGCCAATTTACCGATCAACCTGCAAGTCTTTGGCATGTGGGTAGAAACCGGAGCACCCGGAGGAAACCCACGCAAACACAGGGAGAACTGGCAAACTCCACACAGGCAGTACCTAGAATTGAACCCGGGTCACTGGAGCTGTGAGGCTGCGGTGCCAACCACTGCACCACTGTGCCGCCCTATACTGGGAAAGTTTATAATGGACTGGGCAGTATCACCCTGGAGAACCCCGTGATGTAAGTGAAATGTTTGATGCCCCAGAACGTGGTTAACAAATGTCCTTCACAAACAGAATAAATCAGTTCAGTCCCACTGACAATTCTGGAGTCATTCACAATGGGGAGTAATTTCTCCTCGTTTTCTCTACATAGGACAGCAGTCAGGCTTTTCACTGTGTCCACCACCTCCATGTTGAAAGTCTTGTCAGGGTTAGGTGAGATAAGACACGTTGCCTGGGCGACAGATTTCTTCAATTGTGTTACTGCTTCTATGCTCTCTTCAGTCCAACCAGGTTAAATCTGGTCATCATCACCATTAGTTAGTTCATAAAGAGGAGTCACAGTCTCTGCAAATCGAGGGATGAGGGTCCACTGATACCCTGCCAGCCTGAGGATAGGACACAGGGTAGTCTTTGAGGTGGACAGGGGTAGATACTGGATGAGAGTCCACTGATACCCCAGCAGCCTGAGGATAGGACACAGGGCAGGTCTTTGAGGTGGACAGGGGTAGACACTGGATGAGGGTCCACTGATACCCCACCAGCCTGAGGATAGGACACAGGGCAGGACTTTGAGGTGAACAGGGGTAGACACTGGATGAGGGTCCACTGATACCCCACCAGCCTGAGGATATGACACAGGGCAGGACTTTGAGGTGGACAGGGGTAGATACTGGATGAGGGTCCACTGATACCCCACCAGCCTGAGGATAGGACACAGGGCAGGACTTTGAGGTGAACAGGGGTAGACACTGGATGAGGGTCCATTGATACCCCACCAGCCTGAGGATATGACACAGGGCAGGACTTTGAGGTGGACAGGGGTAGATACTGGATGAGGGTCCACTGATACCCCACCAGCCTGAGGATAGGACACAGGGCAGGACTTTGAGGTGAACAGGGGTAGGTACTGGATGAGGGTCCACTGATACCCCAGCAGCCTGAGGATAGGACACAGGGCAGGACTTTGAGGTGAACAGGGGTAGACACTGGATGAGGGTCCATTGATACCCCACCAGCCTGAGGATATGACACAGGGCAGGACTTTGAGGTGGACAGGGGTAGATACTGGATGAGGGTCCACTGATACCCCAGCAGCCTGAGGATAGGACACAGGGCAGGACTTTGAGGTGGACAGGGGTAGACACTGGATGAGGGCCCACTGATACCCCACCAGCCTGAGGATAGGACACAGGGCAGGACTTTGAGGTGAACAGGGGTAGACACTGGATGGTCTCGGCCTGACGCTGGTGTGGGCTGATGCAGGATGATCTGATCTGGGCACGTAGAAAGGTGACACGGTCTTGCACCAGCTGGGCCTTACGTGGATGTTCTTTTAGTCCAGCTCCCAAAGTCACTGCAGTAGTTCCTGTAAAAGGGTTAAATGTGTGGACACGGTGATGAGAAGATCATCGACATATTGCAGCGAGCAGGAAGACTGTGAAAAGCTCAGAAGGGACCCGGCTACACGTTTGTTGAAAATAGTGGGGTTATTGTGGAACCCCTTGTGACAGACATGTCCAGGAGTACCTCTGGTCCTCAGAAGTGAATGTGAATTTAATTTGTTTCTCTAGTTTTACTGGGATACTCCAATAAACATTAGAGATATCCAGGGTAGAGAAGACAGCCCTGCCACTGAGAATCCGGGAGAGTAGGGTGGGTGTCTATCAGACAACCGGGTTCACGCAGGGTTGACTGAATTGAGTTTGTGGTGGTCAATAGTCAGTCACCAGCTGCCATCCGGCTTTCCAACCAGTCAAATTGGGCAGTTAGAAGGGAACATGGCTTCGTGAACTACACCCTGGTATAACAATGACATGATAGTGTCTGGAATGTATGATATAATCTCAGCTCGGTAAGAATACTGCTTCATGGATCATGCAATTGTCAGTTAATTTCTTCGGGTCTGCTCATGTTTGCACAGTTATCTTTATGGGTTGTGAATACACTCGACACCGACTCGAGAATCACCTGTACCTCAGGGTGATCAGAGCTGTCTGGTTCCCACTCCTCTGATATTTTAATCATGAATATTGAGGGTGCACTGGACACCCGAGTAGGGGCATGTTTTAATGTTCTACAATATACAAATATAGAGATAATCAATTACTGCTGATAACCTTTGAGCACATTACTGCCCAGTAGTCCCTGTTCATTATGCAGGATCATATAAAAGGGAGGTAGGACTTTGACATGAGCTGTGTTCCCTCTCCTACACCACTGTAAGATCTGATCCAGGGTCACAGATTAACTAAAAGGAGATCGAAGGGTCACAAGCAGTTTATTGAGGAGTAACAGTTCAAATACAGCACAAAATCAGAATAGACATAGTGGACATACGGCCTGTGGCAGGTGAGAAAGGCTTTCTGGCTATGGATCAAATGTAAGAAGCTATTAGTAAAGACGTTATAACAGGACACACAGAATAATTCAAGGTGATCAGGCAGAGTCAACATGCTTTTGTGAAACGGAAACCATGTTCAACCAATTTATTGAAGTTCTTTGAAGAAGTAACAGGTGCTGTGGATAAAGGGGAACTGGTGGATGTACTATACTTAGATTTCCAGAAGGGATTTCATAATGTGCCACATCAAAGTTCATTGCGGAATATAAAAGCTCATGGTGTAGGGGGCAACCTATTGGCTTGGATAGAAGATTGGCTAGCTAACAGGAAACAGAGAGTAGGCTTAAATGGATCATTTTCTGTTTGGCAAGATGTAACGAGTGGTGTGCGCAGAGATCAGTGCGGGTGCCTTAGCTCTTTACAATTTATATAAATCACTTGGATGAAGGGGCCAAAGGTATGTTTGCTAAATTTGCTGATGACAGAAACGTCGGTCGGACAGTATGTAGTGAAGCGGACACAAGTGAACCACAAAGGGATAGATAGACTGAGTACAGTATTTTACTGTGTACAGTATTGATCTCCTCATTTAAGGACAGGTGGAAATGCATTCGAAGCAGTTCAGAGATGGTTTACTAGACTAATGCCTGGAATGGGGGTGTTGTCTAATGAGGAAAGGTTGGACAGGCTAGGCTTATGTCAACTGGAGTTTAGAAGAGTAAGAGGCGACTTGATTGAAACTTATAAGATTCTGAGTGTGGGACAGAGCAAATGAGGCCGACAGAGAGAGAAAGAACGAGAGAGAGAGAGCTCAATTCATCTGCTGCTAAAAACCTCATCCATGCCTTTTTTATCTCGAGACTTGACTATTCTAACACACTCCTGGCTGGTCTCCCACATCCCACTCTCTGTAACCTGTGGTCATCCAAAACTCTGCTGCCATCTTCTAATTTGCACCAAATCCTGTTCACCCAATATCCCCGTGCTCACTGACCTACATTGGCTCTTGGTTCAGTAACACCTCAATTTTAATATTCTCACTCATGTGCTCAAATCCCTCCATGTCCTCACCCCTCTGATTATCCCAATCCCCTGTTCATTTCCAATGTTCCTGAAACTTGTTCCTCTTAAAAATCTTTTTTCCAATTCCCGCTTAAAAGTGACTTTCATTCCCTCTGTCACTCTTCATATAACATAGAACATAGAGCATAGAACAGTACAGCACAGTACAGGCCCTTCGGCCCACGATGTTGTGCCGAACCTTTAACCTACTCTAAGATCAAACTAACTACCTACCCTTCATTCTCCTATCATCCATGTACCTATCCAAGAGTCGCTTAAATGTCCCTAATGTATCTGCTTCTACTACCACCACTGGCAGCGCATTCCACGCACCCACCACTCTCTGTGTAAAGAACCTACCTCTGACATCTCCCTGAAACCTTCCTCCAGTCACCTTAAAATTATGCCCACTGGTGATAGCCCTTTCCACCCTGGGAAAAAGTCTCTGGCTATCCACTCTATCTATGCCTCTCATTATCTTGTACCCCTCTATCAAGTCACCTCTCATCCTTCTTCGCTCCAATGAGAAAAGCCCTAGCTCCCTCAACCTTTCTCCAGTCCAGGCAGCATCCTGGTAAATCTCCTCTTCATCCTCTCTAAAGCTTCCACATCCTTCCTATAATGAGGCGACCAGAACTGAACACAATATTCCAAGTGTGGTCGAACCAGGGCCTTATAGAGCTGCAGCATAACCTCATGGCTCTTAAACTCAATCCCCCTGTTAATGAAAGCCAACACACCATTCGCCTTCTTAACAACCCTTTCAACTTGGGTGGCAACTTTGAGCGATCTATGGACGTGGACCCCAAGATCCCTCTGTTCCTCCACACTACCAAAAACCCTGTCTTTAAGCCTGTATTCTGCATTCAAATTCGACCCCCCAAAATGAATCACTTCACACTTTTCCAGGTTGAACTCCATCTGCCACTTCTCAGCCCAGCTCTGCATCCTGTCAATTTCCAGTTGCAACCTACAACAGCCTTCCACACTATCCACAACTCCAGCAACCTTCGTGTCATCGGCAAACTTGTTAACCCAGCCTTCCACTTCCTCATCCAAGTCATTTATAAAAATCACAAAGAGCAGAGGTCCCAGAACAGATCCCTGCAGAACACCACTGGTCACCGAGCTCCATGCTGAATACTTTCCATCTACTAACACCCTCTGTCTTCAATGGGCCAGACAATTTTGTATCCAGACAGCCACAGTGTGGTCTTCCTGACCACACATTTAATCTCTCCTGCTCCACTCATGCTTTGGAAGCTTGGATCCATAAAATGGTGTGAGCTGCACTGCCAGTCACATCCAGCACATTGTACAGGACACCCAGGCTGGCCGGGGTGCTGGTGTCGGTGTAACGTGTGTGTGTCTGTAGTGTGAGGAGGGGTCTGAATATGATGTCGATCAGCCATTTCAGCAACTTTGATGTACGTCTTTGAAACTTGGTCCTTGCATGTCGACTGACCGCCTGTATTAGTCACTCTCAGCTGAACATACATTCAGCAGCACGAGGAACCCCCTCTAGTGTTATTTAAAAGGACCAGGCGTCCAACTTACAGGTGAGGGGCTTTTGACTTACTTCTGTTATTATAAAGTTAGTGGAGGTGCTGTGGATGGTTTTCTGGAGGTTGTGCTGTGAGCTGCTGCAGACATTCAGGGAGGAGAGAGGACTTGGTGACCCAACTCTGTACGATGAATGGGGACTGTAGTTACAGTGTCTCTGGGTCTGTAACATGATCAACAAATGGAGCAGAGGCTGCAGAGAGAGGGAAAGCTCTGGAAAAAAAGAGGAGGAAAGGTCTCTGCCCTACCCACCCTGGGTTTCCAAGAGCAAAAAGAGAAGTGGTCCTAATATTGAGCCCAGGGGAACACCACTGTATACTCCCATTGAGTCTGAACAACAACCTTTCACCACTTCTCTCTGTTTACTGTTCCTTAGCCAATGTTATATCCACACTGTCACTGTCCCTTTAATCCATAGGGTTCAGTTTTCCTAACCTGTCTATTGAATGTCATTTGATCGAACATCTTTTGAAAGTCCATATTTATAACTTCAATCACACCACCCTCATCAACCCTCTCCATTGTTTTATCAAAGAACTCCATCAAGTTCACCTCAGCACCACCTCTCTCCACTCCTCTACTGTTGTTAAATTATCAGACTGCTTATCCGACACCCAGTACTGGATGAGCAGAAATTTCCTCCAATTAAATATTGGGAAGACTGAAGCCATTGTTTTAACTCCCCACTCCAAATCTGTTCCCTTGCTATTGATTCCATCCCTCTTCCTGGTGACAGTCTGAGATTCAGACAATATGTTTACAACCTTGGTGTCACATTTGACCACAAAATGAGCTTTAACCTCATTTTCAGGGTATCATTACAACCGCCTATTTCCACCTCAGTAACATCGCCTGACTTCACCACTGTCTCAGCCCATCTGCTGCTGAAACCTCATTCATGCCTTTGTCACCTCTCGATGTGACTATTCCAACTCACTCCTGGCTGATCTCCCACATCTACTCTCTGTAAGCTTGAGGTCATCCAAAACTCTGCTGCCCATGTCTTAGCTCACACCAAGTCCCGTTTATATGACACTGACCGACATTGGCTCCCAGTCAAGCAATATCTTGATTTTAAAATTCTCATCCTTGTTGTCATATCTCTCAATGGCCTCGCCCCTCCCTATCTCTGTAATCTCCTCCAGCTCCAGAACCCATCGAGACATCTGTGCTCCTCTAATTCTGGTCTCTTTTACATCCGTTATTTTAATCACTGCACCACTGGCGACCGTGCCTTCAGCTGCCGGGGCCCAAGCTGCAGTATCCTCCCTACACATCTCCGCCTCTGCACCTCTCCATCTCACTTTCCTCCTTTAAGACATTCCTTGAAACCTTCCTCTTTGGCTAAGCTGTTGGTCCTTTGACCTAATATCTCCTGTTGTATCTCAGTTCGCACTTTGCTTCATAATGCTCCTGTGAAGCACCTTGGGATTTTTTATAACATTAAAGGCAATATCTAAATATAAATTGTTGTTTTTGTTGTTGTTTGCCAGACATCAATAGTCTTTAGCATATCCAGGTTGCTAACCATTTACTATCCAATGTTTTTACAAGCAACAAGTATTTTTCTCTTGGGTTGTCACGTCTACAAATGTCCCCAGTCGTGACACTAGTCTGACTGGTCAGTAATTACAGCATTTATCGCATATCTCCTTTTTTAAACAGGATGTAAGATTTACAATCCTCCAATCCTCTGTCATCACACCCATATCCAAGGAGGATTGGAAGATTCTGGCCAGTGCCTCTGCTATTTCCACTATTTCTTCCCTCAGAAACCCCTATACATCCATTCAGACTGGGTAAGAGTTCCAGTTTATTGTGGTTCAAAAAGGTGTTGGATAGAAAGGTGTTAACTGAAACTGTTTGTTCAGTGTCACAGGAGGGTTTCCCTCTTCTATTAATATGGGACTCCTTTCGATGTGTTATCCCATACTGTCAGCGGGAGCATCACGCCCGGCACTCACAAAGATCAGCGGCTCCAGAGAGAGGCAGAGGATAGATCAGAATCTGAGAACAATGGGTCAGAATCTGAGAACAATGGGTCAGAATCTGAGAACAATGGGTCAGAGTCTGAGAACAATGGGTCAGAATCTGAGAACAATGGGTCAGAGTCTGAGAACAATGGATCAGAATCTGAGATCAATGGGTCAGAATCTGATAACAATAGATTGGAATGTTACAACAATGAGCAAGAGTTTATCCTCAGAACTTCACTATCTTTCTACACATTATGATCGGTTCTCATTAGACTTTCGCATCTACCTCGCACTTCGGATTGCTCAATACATTTATTATCCCATCCTCGGTCTTGTTGGTGTCCCTGGTTAGTATCTGTTTCCAGGTATTTATTCCTTAAACCATGTTTAACTGTATTATATTCCTGTAATTTACTCTACCCTCCTTGCTGCTGTTGTTAATCCCGGTGAATATCTCCAGTAATTACCTTGATTAACCATGTTTAACTGCATTACTGCTCCTGTAATTTTCTCTGCCCTCCTTTCTGCTGTTGTTATTTCTGCTGAATCTCTATCTCCAGAAATCAGCTGCATAAACCACTGCTAACAGTATTTCAGTTCTTGTAATTTACTCTCTCCTCTTTGCTGCTGATACTGTCTCTATTTCCAGCTAGGAGATCTGTAAACCCTGTTTACTGAAATACTGTTCTGGAACGTAAATTGTGGGAAGAGAGAAGACAGTGTCATTGGTCCATTGGTCTCCATCACAAACTCCATCCCCTATCTGTGAACCACATACCCGATCCTGAGGCTGAACCAGACAGTTTACAA
This sequence comes from Heterodontus francisci, assembly GCF_036365525.1. Classification (NCBI taxonomy): domain Eukaryota; kingdom Metazoa; phylum Chordata; class Chondrichthyes; order Heterodontiformes; family Heterodontidae; genus Heterodontus; species Heterodontus francisci. The sequence continues at coordinate 1,055,097 of NW_027140501.1, read as the reverse complement.
CCTCTGTGTTCTATTTTTACCTTACTTGAGTTCATCTCCAAATTCTCTCCATCACCAACCCTGTCTACTACCACCTGAGTAATATCACCCGTCTCCACTTCTGCCTCAGCCCATCTGCTGCATAAACCCTCATATGTGCCTTTGTTAAATCCACACTTGACTATTCCGAATCTCTCCTGGTCACCCTCCCAGTTATAAACCTCCATAAACCACAGCCCATCCAGAACTCTGCTGCCTATATCCTAACTCACACCAAATCCCGATCACCCATCACCCCTGTGCTCACTGATCTACATTGGCTCCCGGTTTGGCAGCACCTTAATTTTAATATTCTCATTCTTGAGTCTGAATCACTCCATGGCCTCACCACTCCATTAGTCCCATTCCCCTGTGCATTTCCCATATTTCTGCAAATAATATGCCTTCAATCTTTTCTCAATTCTCTTTTTAAAGTGAATTTCTTTCTCTCTGTATCTGTTCCTAGCCACGATTTTCAACTCTGCAGACCCACTGGTGCTGAGGGCACAGAAGATGGGACCCATAAAATGATGCGAACCACACAGCCGGCCACTTCTAGTGTGGTCAGCACAGTGTCCCATGGCGGGCAGTACACTTGTGTGGTCAGAACAGTGCCCAATGGCGGACAGAGCTCTAGTATGGTCAGCACAATGCCCCATGCCGGACAGGGCTCTAGTATGGTCAGCACAGTGCCCCATGCTGGACAATGCTCCAGTATGGTCAGCACAATGCCCCATGCTGGACAGGGCTCCAGTTTGGTCAGCACAATGCCCCATGCTGGACAGGGCTCTAGTATGGTCAGCACAATGCCCCATGCTGGACAGGGCTCTAGTGTGGTCAGCACAATGCCCCATGCTGGACAGGGCTCTAGTATGGTCAGCACAATGCCCCATGCTGGACAGGGCTCTAATATGATCAGCACAGTGCCCCATGCTGGACACGGCTCTAGTATGATCAGCACAGTGCCTCATGCTGGACACGGCTCTAGTATGGTCAGCACAGTGCCTCATGCTGGACAGGGCTCTAGAGTGGTCAGCACAATGCCCCATGCTGGACAGGGCTCTCGTATGGTCAGCACAATGCCCCATGCTGGACAGGGCTCTCGTATGGTCAGCACAATGCCCCATGCTGGACAGAGCTCTAGTATGGTCAGCACAGTGCCTCATGCTGGACAGGGCTCTAGAGTGGTTAGCACAATGCCCCATGCTGGACAGGGCTCTCGTATGGTCAGCACAATGCCCCATGCTGGACAGGGCTCTCGTATGGTCAGCACAATGCCCCATGCTGGACAGAGCTCTAGTATGGTCAGCACAGTGCCTCATGCTGGACAGGGCTCTAGAGTGGTCAGCATAGTGCCCCATGCTGGACAGGGCTCTAGTATGGTCAGCACAATGCCCCATGCTGGACAGGGCTCTAGTATGGTCAGCAAAGTGCCCCATGCTGGACAGGGCTCTAGAGTGGTCAGAATAGTGCCCCATGCTGGACAGGGCTCTAGTGTGGTTAGCACAATGCCCCATGCTGGATACGGCTCTCGTATGGTCAGCACAATGCCCCATGCTGGACAGGGCTCTAGTATGGTCAGCACAATGCCCTATGCTGGACAGGGCTCTAGTATGGTCAGCACAATGCCCCATGCTGGACAGGGCTCTAGTATGGTCAGCACAATGCCCCATGCTGGACAGGGCTCTAGTATGGTCAGCACAGTGCCCCATGCTGGACAGGGCTCTAGTATGGTCAGCACAGTGCCCCATGCTGGACAGTGCTCCAGTATGGTCAGCATAATGCCCCATGCTGGACAGGGCTCTAGTGTGGTCAGCACAGTGCCCCATGCTGGACAGGGCTCTAGTATGGTCAGCACAATGCCCCATGCTGGACAGTGCTCTAGTATGGTCAGCACAGTGCCCCATGCTGGACAGGGCGCTAGTGTGGTCAGCACAATGCCCCATGCTGGACAGTGCTCCAGTATGGTCAGCACAATGCCCCATGCTGGACAGGGCTCTAGTATGATCAGCACAGTGCCTCATGCTGGTCAGGTCTCTAGTGTGGTCAGCACAGTGCCCAATGCCGGACAAGGCTCTAGTATGGTCAGCACAATGCCCCATGCTGGACAGGGCTCTAGTATGGTCAGCACAATGCCCCATGCTGGACAGGGCTCTAGAGTGGTCAGCACAATGCCCCATGCTGGACAGAGCTCTAGTATGGTCAGCACAATGCCCCATGCTGGACAGGGCTCTAGTATTATCAGCACAATGCCCCATGCTGGACAGGGCTCTAGAGTGGTCAGCACAGTGCCCCATGCTGGAAAGGACTGTAGTATGGTCAGCACAGTGCCCCATGCTGCACAGGGCTCCAGTATGGTCAGCACAGTGCCTCATGCTGGACAGGGCTCTTGTGTGGTCAGCACAGTGCCCCATTCTGGACAGGACTCCAGTGTGGTCAGCACAATGCCCCATTCTGGACAGGGCTCTAGTATGGTCAGCACAATGCCCCATGCTGGACAGGGCTCTAGTATGGTCAGCACAGTGCCCCATGCTGGACAGGGCTCTAGTATGGTTAGCACAATGCCCCATGCTGGACAGGGCTCTAGTATGGTCAGCACAATGCCCCATGCTGGACAGGGCTCTAGTATTACCAGCACAATGCCCCATGCTGGACAGGGCTCTAGTATGGTCAGCACAGTGCCTCATGCTGGACAGGGCTCTAGTGTGGTCAGCACAGTGCCCCATGCTGGACAGGGCTCTAGTATGGTCAGCACAGTGCCCCATGCTGGACAGGGCTCTAGTGTGGTCAGCACAATGCCCCATGCTGGACAGGGCTCTAGTATGGTCAGCACAGTGCCCCATGCTGGACAGGGCTCTAGTATGGTCAGCACAGTGCCCCATGCTGGACAGGGCTCTAGTATGGTCAGCACAGTGCCCCATGCTGGACAGGGCTCTAGTGTGGTCAGCACAGTGCCCCATGCTGGACAGGGCTCTAGTATGGTCAGCACAGTGCCCCATGCTGGACAGGGCTCTAGTATGGTCAGCACAGTGCCCCATGCTGGACAGGGCTCTAGTATGGTCAGCACAGTGCCCCATGCTGGACAGGGCTCTAGTGTGGTCAGCCCAGTGCCTCATGCTGGACAGGGCTCTAGTATTATCAGCACAGAGCCCCATGCTGGACAGGGCTCTAGTATGGTCAGCACAGTGCCCCATGCTGGACAGGGCTCTTGTGTGGTCAGCCCAGTGCCTCATGCTGGACAGGGCTCTAGTATGGTCAGCCCAGTGCCTCATGCTGGACAGGGCTCTAGTGTGGTGAGCACAATGCCCCATGCTGGACAGGGCTCTAGAGTGGTCAGCACAATGCCCCATGCTGGACAGGGCTCTTGTGTGGTCAGCCCAGTGCCTCATGCTGGACAGGGCTCTAGTATGGTCAGCCCAGTGCCTCATGCTGGACAGGGCTCTAGTGTGGTGAGCACAATGCCCCATGCTGGACAGGGCTCTAGAGTGGTCAGCCCAGTGCCCCATGCTGGAGAGGGCTCTAGTATTATCAGCACAATGCCCCATGCTGGACAGGGCTCTAGTGTGGTCAGCACAATGCCCCATGCTGCACAGGGCTCTAGTGTGGTCAGCACAATGCCCCATGCTGGACAGAGCTCTAGTGTGGTCAGCACAATGCCCCATGCTGCACAGGGCTCTAGTGTGGTCAGCACAATGCCCCATGCTGGACAGAGCTCTAGTATGGTCAGCACAGTGCCTCATGCTGGACAGGGCTCTAGTTTGGTCAGCACAGTGCCCCATGCTGGACAGGGCTCTAGTGTGGTCAGCACTGTCCCCCATGCTGTACAGGGCTCTATTATGGTCAGCCCAGTGCCTCATGCTGGACAGGGCTCTAGTGTGGTCAGCACAGTGCCCCATGCTGGACAGGGCTCTTGAGTGGTCAGCCCAGTGCCTCATGCTGGACAGGGCTCCAGCGAGTCATACTATGTTTGTGATACTCATGTGAGGATATTTTTGAATGTGACTTCAATGTCCCAACCAGACAGCTTTGAGTACGTCTTTGTAATCAGGTCTCGGCATGACCACTGACTGCTTGTGTTAGTCACTGTCAGCTGAATATACATTTAGCATCACAATGAATCCCCTCTAGTGTTATTTAAAAGGACCAGGCATCCGACCTACAGGTGAGGGGCTTTTGACTTACTTCTGCTATTGTAAAGTCAGTGCAGGTGTTGTGGATGGGTTTCTAGAGGTTGCGTTGTGAGCTGCTGCAGACATTCAGGGAGGACAGAGGATTTGGTGACTCAACTCTGTACGAGGTATGGGGACTGTAGTTACAGTGTCTCTGGATCTGTAACATGACCCACAAATGGAGCAGAGACTGCAGAGAACGGAAGCTCTGTAAAGATGGAGGAGGGACTCTTCCCTACCCACCCCGGGTTTTCCAAGAGCTCTTTTCCTACCTACAATTAACCCAAGAGCAGTGTGTGAGGTGACTCTGATTCAATAAGGAGGTGGTCGCAGAGCTGTGTCACCTCCTGTAACACGACCTGTAGACTCACTCCAGGGTGAAGACGGAGCTGTCAGTTTCATTGAAAGTCTATATATCTGGATCTTTCCAGGCAGGAGCAGTAGACACATACAGCATAGACTCGTAGAAATCAATGGAGTCGTAGAGTCATGCACAACACAAAAGGAGGCCATCTCTCGCTGGAGTAATCCAGTCAGTGCCACTCCCAGCTCATTCCTCATATACCTGTAAGTTAATTTCATTCAGTTTCCTTTTGAAATCATTGATTGTCTCGGCTTCCACAACCCTCATGGGCAGTGAGTTCCAGCTCATTAACATCCACTGTGTAAAAAAGTTCTTCCTCATATTCCCCTACATCTCTTACCCAAAAGCTTCCATCTGTGTCCCCTGGTCCGTGTTTCATCAGTTAATGGGAACAGTTTTTCCTTGTCTATCTTATCTTAGCCTATCATAATCTTGTACACCTCTATCAAATCTCTCTCAAACTCCTTTACTCCAGGGAGAACAACTCCATCTTCTCCAAACTCACTTTGTAACTAAACCCCCATCCCTGGAACCATTCTGGTAAATCACCTCCGCACACTCTCAGGGACCTTCACATCCTTCCGAGTGTGGTGACCAGAACTGGACATAGTTCTCTCGTTGGGGCCTAACCAAATCTTTATAAAGTTTCAGCATAACTTCCCTGCTTTTGTATCTTTGCCTCTAATGATGAAGCCCAAGATCTGATATGTTTTGCCAAACATTCTCCGAATATGTCCTGCCACCTTCACAGATCAATGCATTTAGAGCCACAAGTCCCTCTGTTCCTGCACAATCTTTAGAACTGTGTCATTAAGTCTATATTGCCTTCCTATTCCTTCTGACAAAATGCATCAGCTCACACTCCTCTGTATTAAATTCCACCTGCCACTTCTCTGTCCATTCTGCTAGCCTATCTATATCCTGTTGCAGACAGTTTGTAACATCCTCACAGTTTACCACTCCTCCAAGATTGGTATCATCAGAAAACTGTGAAATTCTACTCTGTATTCCAAGAACCATGTCACTTATATATAAAGCAAAAGAAAAACTGTGGTCCTAACACTGACCCTTGGGGAAAATCACTGTCTACCATCCTCCAGTCTGAACAACAACCATTTAACACATTTCTCTTTTTGCTGTCCTTTGCACAATTTTTGATCCAATTGGATGCTATTCCATGAGCTTCAATTTTGTTAACCAAACATTTGTTTGGTTCTCCATCAAATACTTTCATAAATTCCATGTCGACAACATCCACCACATTCCCTTCATCAACCATCTCTGATCATCGAAATAAATTCAATTCGCTCAGTCAAGCATAATCTGCCTTTTAGAAATCCGTGCTGACACTCCTTAATTAACTCAAACCTCTCCAAGTGTGTGTCGTCCTTTTTCCCTGATTATTGTTTCTAAAACCTTCCTCACAACTGATTTTAAACTAACTGACCAGTAGTTACTAGGCCTGTGTATTGTCCATTTATAATTCTGGGAGGTGAGGGTGGCCATCTTTGTCATCATATTCCCCCTCAGCAGGGAGAAGCACGATGAGAGATCCCGTGGCTTTGTCAGGATAGCGGGAATCCTGATGTTGTCCGTGGCTCTGAGAGGCCCCCATGTCAACGGGGAGAGGTACAGGAACTGAAAGAACTCTCACTCCATTAATGTACAGTTGGTGTCTGAGCATGCCCAGTCCATCATGTTGGTGAATGTCCTCTATCCTGGCAGCAGCCACCATACCTTCATTCAGCAGTCAGCCGGTCCCAACACTGCGGGTCTCCATGCAGAACCAGAATGCGACTCCTCGGAGACAAAGAAAACCCCCCCTAGACACAGCTCGTGTTTCTACACCCCCAAACCACTTCCCACCGCCAACCAACCTCACACAATTAACATGTGTATAACGTGAGCAATGGAGTCACCAGGAACATGGTGGAACAGGCCATCGGTGTGATGAAGCAATGCTTCCGACGTCTGAACCGCTCGGGGGAGCCCTCCAGTACACACTGGAGCAGGTGTCCAAGTTCATGCTGTTCTGATGCACCTTTCATATCATCACCATCGTGAGGACACAGGCATTGGCACCAGGAATCCGCAGGCTACCTCAGGAGGAGGAGGAGGCAGGGAGGATACTTCCTGGAAGCCTTCGACCCGGACAGGCTGTCGGACATTCCCTGCTAAGATTCCGGTTCCCATAGGACAACTTCCCTTTCCCACCACGGATCCCCCATTCTCCACCATTACACCCATCTGAGACGACCCAGCACATTGTTATTACAGCACAACAGGAATTATTCAGTCTGACGTGTCTGCATCGCCTCTCCGAATGAGCAATTCCTAATCCCATTCCCTGTCTTCTTCCATCAACGCTGCACATTCCTCCTTCTAATACACCAGTTTATTCAGCTTTAGCATGTTTTTGATGTGGTCACCCAACAGCTGAAAATTATGCAGGGAGAGAGGGAATGGGTGATCCCCAGACAGTCCAAAAGAATCAGGCAGGTAGTGCTGCAAACCCTTGAGTGCATCTCACTCTCCAACAGGTATTCAGTTCAGAATAGTGAGGAAAGTGATGCTTCACCTGGGGAGTGCAGCCAGAGCCAAGTCCGTGTCAACACGGGTGGCTGAGCTGCAGAGCGGGGTCGAGGGATGACTGGAAGAGCCTTAGTGTTCAATAGTCAGGGGAACAGGCAGGCGTTTATGTGGCCACAGACGTGAATCGAGGATGGTGTCATGCTTGTCTGGTTCCAGGGACAAGGATGTCACTGAGCGACTGCAGAGCATCTTGAAGGAGAAGGGGAACAGCCAGCTGTCATGGTCCACATCGGAACCAGCGACAAAGGTAGAAAGAGGAATGTCGTCCTGCAGTCAGAATTTATGGAGCTAGGGAAGAAATAGGCCAGCAGGACCTCAAAGTGTTAACTTCTGGATTACTTCTGGATCCATGCACAACTGAGTATAGAAATAGAAAACTAAGACAGATGAATGTGTGGCTGGGAAGATGGTGCAGGAGGGAGAGCTTCAGATTCCTGGGACATTGGGACCAGCTTTGGATTAGATGGGACCTGTGCAGGCCGGACTGGTTGCACCTGATCGGAGCCGGGACTGGGTTACTTGCAGAACGTTTTGCTAGTGCTGTCGGGGAGGGTTTAAACTAGTTTTGCAGGGGGATGGGGACCTGAGTGAAGAATCAGTAGGGACAAAACCTGAAACGAAAATAGAAGGCAGAAAATTAATGGACGAGTCCAGGAGACAGAGGAAAAGAGGGTTAGAATTCCTTTTTAAAAGAGGTTGGCAGTGCTCAATGGTATCTATTTCAATGCAAGGAGTATAGCAAATAAAGTAGATGAGCTGAGGGCACAGATAGACAGGTAGCAGTATGATATCATAGCTATTACAGAAACATGGCTGAAGGAGGGACAGGAATTGCAGCTCAACGTTCCTGTTTACAGGGTTTTCAGACACGATAGGGAGGGGGATATGAAAGGAGGGGAAGTGGCAATTTCGGTCAAGGAATCTATTGCAGCTATGAGGAGGGATGATATGTTGGAAAGTTCATCAAATGAGACCATATGGATTGAGCTAAGGAACCAGAAAGGGACAATCACACTGTTGGGAATGTAATCCCGACAGCCAAATAGTTAGAGGGAGATAGAAGATCGGATATGTAGGCAAGACTCTGAGAAGTGCAAGAACCATCGGGCAGTAATAGTAGGGGATTTTCATTACCCCAATATTAACTGGGATAATTTTAGTATGAAAAGAATTGAGGGAGTAGAAATCTTGAGGTGCATTCAGGAGAACGTTTTTGACCAGGATGTAACAAGTCCAACAAGAGAGGGTGCGGTTTTAGACATTGTTTCAGGAAATGAAGATAGGCATGTGGAGGAGTGACAGTGGGGGAGCATTTTGGTGGGAGTGATCATAATTCAGTAGTTTTAACTTAATTATGGGACAGGACAAGAGATATATCAGCAGTTAGAATTCTCAATGGGGCAAGGCCGATATTACTAAACTGAGGAGTGAAAGTTGTACCCCAGGCTGTTCAACTGAGGAAACAGCTGTTTGAAGGTAATTCAGTCTCAGAGCAGTGGGAGGCATTCAAAGGGGAGATTCCAGAGGTTCAAGATAAACATGTTCCCACAAAGAAAAAGGGTGAGGCGGCCAAATCTCGAGTACCATGGATGTCAAGGAGCCGACAGGGTAGGATAACGCAGAAAAGCAAAGCTTATGTCCGACACTGAGAACTCAATACTGCAGAAAGCCGAGAGGAGTATAGAAAGTGGAGGCGTCAAATCGAAAAGGAAATTAGGAAAGGAAAGAGAGGGTATGAAAGAATATTGGCGAGCAAAATCAAGGTGAACCCAAAGATGTTTTCTCAATACATTAAGAGTAAGAGGATAACTAAGGGGAGAGTAGGCCCCATAGTAGATCAGAAAGGTAACCTTTGTATAAGGGTGGAAGATATTGGACTGGTTCTTATTCAGCACTTTGCGTATGTCTTGAGAAAAGAGGGGGGATTTAGATATTGTCGTTAAGGAGGAAAAGTGTGAATTATTGGATATAATAAACATAGGGAGAGAGGAAGTATTAATGGGATTAGCATCCTTGAAAGTTGATAAATCACCACAGCCGGATGAAATGTACCCCAGGCTGTTCAAAGAAGCAAGAGAGGAAATAGCAGAGGGTCTGCCCACCATCATTTCCCAATCTCACTAGATACAGTTGTGGTGCTGGATTATTGGAGAATTGCTAACATTGTACCTCTGTTTAAAAAGGGAGCGAAGGATAGTCTGAATAATTACAGGCCAGTCAGTATAACATCAGTCGTGGGCAAATTATTGGAATCTATTCTGAGAGACGGGATAAACTGTCATTTAGAGAGGCACAGGTTTATCAAGGATAGTCAGCATGGATTTGTTAAGTGACTCTCTTGTTTAACCAAATTGATTGAATTTTTTGAAGATGTTACAGGGAATATAGATGAGGGTAGTGCAGTTGATGTGGTCTACATGGATATTAGCAAGGCTTCTGACAAGCTCCCACCTGAAAGATTGGTTCAAAAAATAAAATCCCATGGCGTCCAGAGAAATGCAGAAAAGCGGATACAAAATTGGCTCAGTGGCAGGAAACAAAGGGTAATTTATTGACAAGTATTTTTGCGACTGGAGGACTGTTTCCAATGTCATTCCACAGGGCTCAGTAATGGGTCCCCTGCTTTTTGTGGTCTATATTAAAGACTTAGATGTAAATGTAGTGGGTATGATCAAGACTTTTGCAGACAACACAAAGATTGGCCATGCGGTGGATAGCGAGAAGGATAGCTGTTGGCTGCAGGAAGATATTGACGGTCTGGTCAGATGGGCAGAAAAATGGGAATCGACCTGGATAAGCGTGAGGTGATGCTGTTGGGGAGCTCACACAAGCAAAGGAATACACGATTACTAGGACAATACTGAGAAGTGTAGAGGAAGTAAGGGACTTTGGAGCGAATGCCCACAGATCCCTGAAGATAGCAGGACAGGTCAATAAGGCAGTTAAGAAGGCATATGGAATCATTTCCCTTTTTAGCCGAGGTATAGAATGAAAGATCTGGGAGGTTATGCTGGAACTGTCTTAATCATTGGTTAGGCCACAACTTGAATACTGTGTGCAGTTCTGGTAACAGAAAGGATGTAATTGCACTAGAGAGAGTTCACAGGAGATTTACGAGGATGTTGCCAGGACTGGAAAATGCAGCTAAGAGGAAGTATTGGATCGGCTGGGGTTGTTCTCCATGGAACAGAGAAGGCTGAGGGGCGATCTGATTGAAATGAACAAAATTTTGCGGGGCCTGGATAGAGTGGAGGTGAAGAGTCTATTCACATTAGCAGAAAGATCAGTGACTAGGGGACATAGATTTAAAGTGATTGGTAGAAATATCAGAAGGGAGTTGAGGAAAAACATATTCACCCAGAAATACAAAATTGCCTCAGTGACAGGAAGCAAAGGGTAATTGTTGACGGGTATTGACTGGAGGACTTTCCCGTGGTTTTCCACGGGGCTCGGTACTGGGTCCCCTGCTTTTAGTGAGGGTCTGTAACTCACTTCATGAAAGGATGGTTGAGGCAGAAACCCTCCACTCATTCAAAAAGAGCCTGGATGTGCACCTCAAATGTCATAATCTGCAGGGCTAGGGATCAAATGCTGGATTAGAATAGGTGGATAATTTTTCAGCTGGTACTGACACGATGGGCCAAGTGGCCTCTTTCTGTGCCTTAAACTTTCTACGATTCTATGATTCTATCACACGAAACACGCAATCCTCGCTAACACTCACAATTACGTCAACAAACTATCAAGATTATCAGAAATGATTTTCCATGAAGCTATCCGTGCTACTCGCCATTTATTAAGACATGATTTTACAAGCAAGAAATATTTTTGTGCTGGGTTATGGCCTCAACAATTTTCCAAGAATCAGCATTGGACTGATAGTTACAGGGCTTATCCAACCTCTCCTTTTTTAAACAGGGTGTAACATTTACAGCCCTCCAGTTCTCTGGCATCTTTTTTTATTCATTCATGGGATGTGGACATCGCTGGATAAGCCAGCATTTATTGTCCATCCCTAATTGCCCTTGAGAAGGTGGTGGTGAGCTGCCTTCATGAACCACTGCAGTCCACGTGGGGTAGGTACACCCACAGTTCTGTTAGGAAGGAGTTCCATTATTTTGACCCAGTGACAGTGAAGGAACAGTGATATAGTTCCAAGTCAGGATGATGTCTGGCTTCGAGGGAAACTTGCAGGTGCTGGTGTTTCCATACATCTGCTGCCCTTGTCCTTCTATGTGACAGAGGTTGTGTGTTCGGAAGATGCTGTCTAAGTAGACTTGGTGCGTTGCTGCAGTGCATCTTGTAGATGGTACACACTGCTGCCTCTTTGCGTTGGTGGTGAAGATAGTGAATGTTGTGGATGGGGTGCCAATCAAGTGCTGCTTTGTCCTGGATGGTGCCGAGCCTCTTGAGTGTTTTTGGAGCTGCACCCATCCAGGCAAGCAGAGAATATTCCATCACACTCCTGACTTGTGCCTTGTAGATGGTTGACTGGCTTTGGTGAGTCAGGAGGTGAGTTACTCGCCTCAGGATTCCTCGCCGATGACCTGCTCTTTTAGCCATGGTATTTATATGGCTACTCCTGTTCAGTTTCTGGTCAATGGTAGCCCCTAAGATGCGATAGTGGGGGATTCAGCTATGGTAATATCATTGAATGTCAAGGGGGATGATTAGATTATCTCTTGTTGGAGACCGTCATTGCCTGGCGCTTGTGCAGAGTGAACGATACTTGCCAATTATCAGCCCAAGCCTTGACATTGTCCAAGTCTTGCTGCATTTCTACACGGACTGCTTCAATATTTGAGGAGTCACAAATGGTGCTGAAAATTGTGCAATCATCAGCGAACATCCCCACATCTGACCTTATCATTAAAGGAAGGTCATTGATGAAGCAGCTGAAGATGGTTGGGCCTGGGACACAACAATGAGGAACTCCTGCAGTGATGTCCTGGAGCTGAGCTGATTGACCTGCTACAACCACAACCATCTTCCTTTGTACTAGGTATGACTCCAACTAGCAGAGAGTTTTCCACCTGATTCCCACTGACTCAATTTTTGCTCAGGCTCCTTGATGCCATACTCAGTCAAATGCTGCCTTGGTGTCAAGGGCAGTCACTCATACCTCACCTATTGAGTTCAGCTCCTTTGTCCATGTTTGCACCAAGACTGTCATGAGGTCAGGAGCTGTGCGACCCTGGCGGAAACCAAACTGAACGTCACTGAGCAGGTTATTGCTAAGCAAGTGCTGTTTGGTAGCATTGTCGTTGACACCTTCCATCACCTTACTGATGATTGAGAGTAGGCTGATGGGGCGGTAATTGGCCGGGTTGGACTTGTCCTGCTTTTTGTATGCAGGACATACCTGGGCAATTTTCCACATTGCAGGATAGAGGCCAATGTTGTAGCTGTACTGGAACCGTTTGATGGGGGAACAGAAGTTCTGGAGCACAGGTA